>NW_017619597.1:400000-740000 GCF_001879475.1 Ipomoea nil
TGTTCCACACTTATGAAGAAAAGAACTCGCCAAAAGCAACTAGAGGAAAACAAACTCGCCAAAAGAAACGAGAGGAAAACAAACTCATCACACAAACGAGAGAAAAACACAGAAAAAAGCATAACACAAAAGAAGAGAGAAGCAGCAGTACACCTCTTGAACTTTATTTTACGGATCCACGGGAATCAAACCACTTCTTTATCCAGATCTGGCGGAATCCTTAAACTTTAGATCTTTGGAACTACCGCAACTTCCTTGAAGGGTTGGTGGCTGAATCGGCACTGAACTTTATTATGAAACTTAAAAAAAAAAAAAAAAAAAAAAAAAAAAAAGGAGACCGCCGGCCGAGAGACAAAGCTCTGTCAAAGGCTCAAAGCTTCGGCCAGAGGCTAGCGGCCACCAAATGAAGAAACGCCCAAAAAAGAAGCAAGGTTCGTGAGACAGAAAGAGAGGTTTTGAGAGAATTAGGGTTTCTTACTACTCATTCCTAATAAAATTTAAGCACAAAGAGTCAATGCCGCCCCCACTAGGACTCAAACTCTTGGCCTCCCATTTAGGAGAGTCACTTCATGTCACTAGACCACAAGGTCATTGACAATGTGCATTTTTTTTTTTTTTTTGAATACACAATGTGCATTATTTGATATACTATTTAAAATGAATTTTCAATACATGCATTAAAAATAACATTTAGTATACTAAACATTAACATTTAGTATACTAAACATCAAAAAGTGTAGTTAATAATTAGTGTAATAATTGTCGTATGATTAATAATTGTTAAATTAAGAACTTTTAAATTAAGAACTTTAAATATAATAAATGAGTAAATATAATCATGGTATCATTTAACACACACACACACACACACACATATATATATATATATATATATATATATATATATATATATATATATATATATAAGTTTAACTATGTAAGGTTAATTTTATTTTATAAAAATAATAGTATAATATTTTTAGTGTAATGTACTAAAAACACTGACATAAATTAAGAGTAGTGACTAGTAAATCTTAAAAGTAAATCTAAGTAAATAATCTTTCAAATACTTAACATAAAAGAATGTAAAAATTAGTGTACAAATCATATTATCGTTGTCATCATTATATAAAAGCCTAATACTTTTTTTTGGGGGGTGCAATATAAAAGCCTAATACTGTTGAATGTATAATTATTTTATGAAATTTTCATCCCTATCCTATATATTTATATTTTGCTAATTAAATCCAATGATTTAACATTAAAGGTCAGTTTGAAACTCCCAAAAACTGATTTTGCAATAAAATTAAAAAAAAAAAAAAAAAAAAAAAAAAAAAAAAAGTTTTCGCGGGCGAATATTTACTCTTTCAATTTCTATTTCACTTGTAGGGCTAGCTCGTAACGTCTCAGATCTCAGAATAGATAAATAGATCTCCGGCTCATTCCGCCATCCCAACCAGTGAATCTTTAATATTTTTTTTTTTCAATGGAATTTTTTTCATTCACAGGTTCCGTCGTTCCCATTGCTTCTTACTTAATGGTTAGGTCCGAATTTGACAATGGAGCTCGTAAGAATAATCAAATAAAGTCTTGAGTCATTCTTCTCAGTCTTTATTGGCTCGAAGCTCTTGATTTTTTCTTGTATTATTCTATTAATTGATTAATTTCATTAATTAGGGTATGGATAAATCAGGATTCATGCTTTAGACTTTCGAATTTTTCCGTGTTGGTCAACGAAAAAAAAGACTCAATTTGATAGAATATGTCTTACTAGATTTTTAGTAGAAGACATTTTTTTAATTCTTTATTTTTCAGTATTTATCTTTTTCTCATATCTTTTTAAACTAATTTTCATATTATTATTACCTCCATCGCTGCCGCCACAGCACAACCACCACCACCTACTAAGTAGAAAACAATATAATTTATTAACTTTCAGCCAAATAAAAAAATATAATTTTATGACCTTCAAACAAACATTACAAATTAAATTATTTTAAAAAAAAAAAAAAAAAAAAAAAAAACAAGTCATTTTTCAAAAATTATTTTTTAAAAAACAGTTTTCAGATTTCCAAATTTCATACCAACCCTACCATCAATTCAATCAAATCTCCTTTTGATAAAAAGTAAAGATGATTTTTATGACGTGACCACCCCATAGACACTGTTGCAATAATTTGTGTTAAAACCATATGGAAACCACGTGAACAAAGCAAATTTGAAAATGACATTTCTATTCCAATGGTCCATGAAGTATAATGAATTTATCAGCATTTTTGGTCGTCAGGTTAATATCAATGTACTGTTACTATTTTTTATTTGTCATATAAGTAATGAAAAATAATAAATAGACTCCAAATAAGTAAAACTCTCATTATGTGTATTGATTTTATTAGAGGAAAAAAGAAAAGAAAAGATTAAAAACTGTGGCTTTTTTTAATGAATCAAAATGTACTAAGTAAACAGAGAGTAAAAAATTAAGTAGAAAGTGAAAGTATATATAGTATTACTCATCAGCAATTTATAGTAAAATTGAAATAAGAAAAACATCAATGGCTAACAAATAAGCACTTTGAATCAAGGGAACTAAATATTGACAAAAATATAAAATTTTCATTGTATTTCTTTGATACTGATAGATCAGAACCAGCACTTTTATGCAAAGCCTTATTTGGGAATTAGCAATTAGTGTATAATAATTTTGACTAGCATGTTATATTAATTATTTAAATTAGAAAATTGGCTGTTGGCCGATACCATTGAGGGAGTGCTCCTCAGAGATCTTATCTATTTTATACTTTCTCAACTTAAAGAATCAGTATCTCCCTTTTTCGATTTAAAAACCACACATTTAGAATGGTAACATTGATTTGTGCAGTCAGATCATAATCATGAAATGAGAAAGTTTTGGACAGCTGAGGAATTAAAAATAACCCAGAGAAAGATAAGTGTTCCAATTGAATGAAGGTCATTATAAGACCATCAACAAACCTTTAGTAGCTCGAGAGTTGTGGAGCTGTTAATGGATTACTTCAAAGCATTAGGTTGCTATTTCTCATCTCCTGGGACACACCAATAGTAGATTTACATAAATGTTTACTTATAGGGAAGTCTTCAAATACACGGTCAATAACTTAAGTGAATATGTTCAAACCGATGACCAAAAGAATAAGCAATGCCAGTAAAATTATTATACACAATACTACAGAACGTATGGTTTTGTGCACCTAAAAGGACAGTTAACTTTTCCTGAAAAAACTTACTCTATTAGAGATGGTCTTCAAACACTGCAATATTGCCATCACATACACGCAAATATCTAAATCTAAATGAATATGGGGGGAGGGAGGGAGGGAATCAGAATAAGGTGAACAGAAGACAATACTTATGCACAGCATGATGCTGATCTGGTTCCCTCTGCTGGTCTGTCTACAAGAACCATCCCTGATGGATTTTGAGCAGTTTGAGCTCTAGGCAACCGCTTAGCTGTAGAAGAAACACAACCAATGATTGGTTAAAAGGTGAATATAATAGCAATAAGGAAAACACACAGACAAGCTATGTGAAGTGAAAGAAGAAAGTCAAAGGAAAATCTGCTTAACTTGCATGTGCAAGTAGGAAAAAAAAAAATTAACCAAAAAATTCTCAAACAAGAAGAAAGAAACATTCAAATGTCCCCTTTTCACTATATTTTTTTTTTTTCAAGCATATGTCAGGATATAAAACAACATAATCATAAATGATAAATTCAAAAGTTATGTTAAGTTTGGTATGTTTCATATCATAACTAGAGAACATTTATTCAGTATTACACTACCCAACTTTAAGTTTTCTAGAATTTGCTAAGGAAGCAACTAATACAAGTATTTAGGTTCCACTATTTTTCCACACATATTTATGTATACAAGTTTGTATCCTGGAACACATTCTCATAAATGACCACAATTTGAAAGTCTAAAGATGAAATCGACTACCAGGATCTCCATATTTGAACTCTTTTGGTTTGTATGTTAACATCAAGGAAAAGTCAAGCACCTAAGTTTAGACAGTGGCGGAGCCACAGCACTGGCCCCACTGAATTTTTAAAAAAATACTACTAGTATTATGTATGTATTTTTTAATTATAAATAAGTACTAAAGAATAGAAAGTAAAAAATTATTAGTTTGTTTCTGAAATTTGGTTTAATTTATTAGTTATTTTATAATGTATTTATGAATTGATGAACATGTACACATGCTTGCAACTTGCCAAATTAATCAATGCTGTTAGATGAATTGATTAAATATCGTTAGACAAATAGACAAATGTTCCCAACTTCATACTTAAATTGATGAATTGATGATATATGGATACTAAAAATATGTTGCTAAATTGTGAGGAACGTTAAAATTCAAAATATGTTTTATGAAAATATATTTCAAAAGGAAATCTACTTTTGAAAAATAATCCAGTTAAGGTAGTTCAATAGTTTCTAAGTGTACGTCTTCAGTCTTCACCCCTGCCCAACATTTTTTCAGGCTCCGCCACCACTAGGTTAGACAAAGTGCCGGACAGGTATAGCAATTTCACCTGAGCCCCATGGAGACGGGATAAAATTCAGGGAATGGGGGCAGGGAGATCTCCCTACCCCACCCTATCCCTGAAATTTATACTAAAATATTATGTATATAGCACCTGATGTTCCGATTCCTTTATGCCATTAGTTTAATGCAAAACTACAATTGAAACCAAAGCATATGTGAACTACAGCATATTCACTTTTAGTATGAAATGTTTGAATATTATTTTGGGCAAGTGTTGAGGATGTATCATGTATGTATGATTCGTAACTCAGTTGTGGTAATTCATTAATTATAGGTTCCCTTATTTCGCATATGAAGATTGAATTGCATAATTTATGCATTCTAATGTAAAGACCTTAACTCTTCTTCTTTTTTTCTTTCTTTTTTTTTTTTTTGGTATTGGAATTGCATAATTGTTTTTCTACTCTAATGTGAAGAATTGTATACATTTGACTGGGGATGGTGAAATAATTCTTTGCCCCAGTGGGGATGGGAAACACCGCAAGGTTTCTAAAGCTATGTAGGTATCACGGACAATATTATAATACAGTGCACAGAGTATTTTGCATCTTTTGCATAAAAGAGTACTTTCCTTCCTTAAGGTTTAGGGCTTTAGGCAAACAAATTATGTGCAGTACCACAAACTTGTGGACATATAAAAAAGAGTTAGAGACATCATGTAAAGTCAATACTCAATAGTAACAACCATCTAATCTCAAGCATATGCAAACAAAAACAAGTTTAATAACACTATCAAAAGTTCAGATATGTAAAGTGAACAGTAACTACCCTCTAATCTCAGGATTGCCTTGAAATTTCTATATATGTCATTAATGAAAGTCAAACTTACCCTAGCATTGATAACATTGGCTTGAATACCTTATATTTCAGCAAAAACTTGAAGAACTACACACACAAGAACACAATATCCAAACATTCAAAGCAAGAGGAAACTTAGAATGAGTCCAAGGTAAGATTATGTTTGATGAATTGTTGGTTTCCAATATTACTCATAAACCAAATAACTGTTATCAGTGTCAAGTGGATTGCCAAATAAAGAAAAAAGCTGCAACTACACATGAAACATATTTTCATTTATAAAGTCAGGGAAGGAACAACAAGTAGTACTTATTCCACATAAATGATAACAGAGTCGAGAGAATTAAGGCAAGAACCAATATAAAAAATATTACCTATTTCATAGAAAATATCGTTGACATTAAGAGCAGTTTTTGCAGAAGTTTCCATAAAGAAAAGACCATTTTCCTCTGCATACACTCGTGCCTCCTGCAAAACAACTCACTGTTCACCAACAGGAAAACTACAGCACAGAGAAAATGAAATTCAACAGACTCCAAACAGAATACAACGCAAATACGAGAATCTGATAATCATACATCTGCTGTCACGGTCCTCTTATCTTCCAGATCAGCCTTGTTTCCAGCAAGTGCCATAACCATGTTGGGATTACCTGCAAGTGTTGAAACGTCAAATAACTTCCTTTTTCAACTGCCTATATGTATTTTGCAATAAACAAAATTAATATCTTATTTTAGGATTAAACTCTTCTTTAAGGATAAAACATTTTGCGGAACCTATTTGCATATAAGATGGAGTGCTAAACAGTAAAATACCAAAGGAACAAACAAAAATTATCCTAAGTTTGTGCTAAGCACCTTGCTTCTGCAATTCCTGGACCCACTTCTTTGCGCGTGCGAAAGAATCCTATATACAAGCAACAATTAAAACACTACTTAATCAGCAAAATCATGAAATTAACATATTCAAACTTATCCAAAAGCATACCTTATGTCAAAAATCACATTATCATGCCTAATGCCCTAATGGGAATAAAATCAATTGTTCAAACCAGGAACAACATGGATAAAGAAGCAGCAGTATTCAGTGTGGGCAATAAAGCAATTGTTTACTCAACCACTCTCCCACCCCGAGAAGAAAAGAAAAAGCCTCCTGCCTCACTAAATATATACGGTGAGGTTACTACTTTTCCCTCACTCGTGCACACAGTAAAATAATCACAATACCAATGTAACAAGCAAGCTCTAGTCTTGTAAGAAAACATGATCGGCATACTGGTTCCTCTGATAGTCTGATGCGAGAATCATTTGAGCCAGGAACTTCACAAATACCTGTTAGTGAGTCCCGGATACAACAGTTTTCACACTAAAGCTTTTCCTGCGTCTATACACCATCAACTCCAACAAACCTCTCCCTGTCTAACATTCTCTCTCATCCTGACTTAAATCTTCAACTCTTGCAATGAAACATTATATTTATACAAAATTATCTGTAAAGACACACAAGTGCAACACTCCTATTCACCGGTGTATGAATATACAATCAAGTTTAGCTAATTAAAACTTGGAAACAGCTCCAACCTGAGTTGCCAAAACTTGCAATGCTTCATAGTTCATACTAGCTCAAAAGTGGAAACAGCTCAACTTGAAAATAAAAGATGCATTATCATTTTCCATATTGGAGAAACAAAACAATACCGTGCTAGTAATGTCAAAGACGATAATTGCAGCAGCAGCACCTCTGTAGTACATCGGGGCCAAGCTGTGGTATCTCTCCTGGCCAGCCGTGTCCCAGATCTCGAACTTCACTGTGTTGTTGTTCACCGCCACTGTAGACGAGAAGAACGCCGCACCGATCGTCGATTCCTGCAAACAATCGCCGTTCTCATCACCAACAATCCCCCCGTACCAATTATCATCATTCCAGAAGAAAAAATGAAACAGAGAATCCAATATTCCGCAAACCCTAGAAAGCAAAATCACCTGAAATTCGAGAAACTGTCCCTTGACGAATCGTAGCACAAGGCTGGATTTTCCAGTTCCCATGTCACCCAACAATACCTACCGATCAGATTCGAGATTTTAAAAACGAGAATCGTAATAAAATTATGCTGCCTGCTACATATAAGTGTGTGTTATGTACACATACACATAGAGACAGAGCTCATGCATGTAATTGACTTACGAGTTTTGCATTGAGATTACTGTGACCGCTGGACGCCATCGGAAGGAAGAGATGAAGCAAATAAAGAGATAGGGAGTATATTTAAGAATTCTGAGAAAATTAAAATGGAGTTCTAATGGCAGAAGGTTAGAGGCGTGTTGGAGAAAACGGAAGAAGGAAGAAGAGAAAGGTGCAATGGAGTTGTCTAAACAGAAAAAACAAGAAAGGTGCAATGGAGTTGTCGATTGCGTGTCGGAAGGGGACGAGAAACAGTCAAACAACCCAAAAGCACAATTTCGAGTTCTCCATCTTCCACCCCTTCGCTTGGGCCCATATTAGTTTACTGGTTTTACCGGCTCCCTTTTTTATGTTTTTTTTTTTTTTTTCTGATAATTCATGTATTTTGGTGTCTAACTCAAATTCTAATGTTTGTGAACATTTACTCATTTACTGAAAAATAAGTTTTAATCGAGTTTTTTCATTTACTAGACTAATAATATTGAAGCGTGATTTTTATTTTGTTCACTCAAAGAGAGGGGATAAGAACCATATACCTAAACTAACCAAAGCGTATGAGATTAGCAAAGAGCAAAGGAAAATTTATGTTTATCGATTAAATGACAATGCACTATAGTATTCTCATTCAAGTTTACAAATCTTTGAAAGATCATTAGAGAACTTTTTTGAAAGTCAACAAACTTATATTGCATTAGTCATTCCAGGCTCAAGAAAAGAAGGAGGAATATCCCTCCAAAGAGAATGTGCCAAAGAGGCAGTTACATGCTTAGCCATAACATGGGCAGCCTGTAAATCATCCCTACGAACATGAATAACTGATGAACTAGTCATAGAAGATAACAAACGATTGCAAGCTAGCAAAACATAACCAAAATAAGTACGAAACGAACTTGCATGTTTAAGACTAGAAACTAAAACAAGACTATCGGAGCCCACTGAAATCCTTGAGTAGCCATTATCCATTAGCCATGATAAAGCCTCACACAAAGCCATTGCTCCCGCCAAGAGGGGGTCATATGGGCAAATAAGAGGACCATTCCCTGCCGCCACAAAGGTTCCATCCATGTGCACTATAAAACCATAAGCCGGTGCATGATTTGGACCGTGAAAGCCCGCATCTACAGGACAAATCACACCATCATCTAATACTGAAGCCGGGCCCGGAGGTGCATGCGCTACACGCGTGGTACTTCGATGCTGATCAGCTGCAGTCCATGAAATCCACTTCGTTGTGAACCTCCTGACCACCACACATGGCATTGGCAAACAACCATCCCAAACCGCCTCATTCCTGGCAATCTAAATGTCGTATAACAAACCACATATCCTCCCCTGAGCCTCTGAACTATAAGTGAGCGAGTTGCCAAGCCATAGATCTGTCCATTGCCTAAAACTCCTGCCGTCAAAAGAAGGGATAAGCAGTTGAGAAAAATTCCACACTTGTGAAGCAAAAGAACAAGAACATAAAATATGCATGATAGTTTCCTCCTCCATGCCACATACTGGGCAAATATTAATCAACTCAACTCTTCTATTAATTAAATTATCAAGGGTGGGCAGAATGTCAGACAAAGCTCTTCACATAAAAATTCTCCATCTTGGGGGGACCTGTAAACTCCACACATTACCCCATACTGGCAAGCATGGGCCATTTACCTCTCCCAACCTTCTGTAACCATCTTTAACCGAGTAGCAACCCCTCAGATCCCTGTCCCAAAACCAATCATCATCACAATCCAAACTAACAAGGAGCTGCTTAATCAACAAAACATCTCGTGGGGCAAACAACTCATCCAGCAGTTCATTATTCCACCCATTGGTGGCATTATCAATCAAGTCTGAAACCAGAAGCTCCTGCCCCAGACCTGGGTGGGTCGTGGCTACATAGGGATCAATAGCAACAGGTAGCCACGGATGATTTAAAACCCTAGTGGTCCTTCCATTACCAATTCTCCGCCTGCAACCGAACTTTTAGTAATGTCTTACCTGCAAAAATACTTCTACACGCATAACTCGGGTTTCCACCAATTGTGGTTTCATAAAACGAAGAAGTAGGATAATACCTAGCTTTAAATACACGAGCCACAAGGGACTCTGGATTGGTTAAGAGCCGCCATCCCTGCTTGGCTAACAGTGCAATATTAAACTCATGTAAACGTTTAAAACCCATACCTCCAAACTTCTTAGGCACACACATTTGGTCCCAGGACATCCAGTGAATACTGCCCTGTGAGCTACTGTGACCCCACCAGTACCTGTTCATCAACCTTTCTAGAGCATTACACAAAGTCATAGGGAGTAAATAAATGCTCATTGTGTAGGTAGGCATTGCCTGTGCTACACTCTTTAGAAGCACCTCTTTCCCTGCTTTAGATAGCAGCCTCTTGTTCCATGAACCGAACCTCTGTCTCAACTTCTGCTCAACATATGCGAATATTGCACTCCTATTTCGGCCTACAACAGAAGGCAATCCAAGATATTTCCCAAATTAACTTCATCAGCTTGGCCCACCCCCAAGGAATTCGCAACCTGGTCCCTTACCTCCACCTGTGTATTACGACTAAACGTAATGCTTGATTTCTGAAAGTTAACCGCCTGCCCAGAGAAAGCCTCATAAATTCCCAGACATTTCTTTACCTCCAGAGCTTCCTGCAAATTAGCCTTAAAGAATAGTAAGCTATCATCTGCAAAAAACAGATGCGAGATAGATGGTGCCCCCTAGCCACTCTACAACCATGTAAGAACCCTTTAGCCTGAGAGTCCTGCAACAACAATGATAAGCCCTCAGCACAAATTATAAACAAATAAGGAGACGATGGATCTCCTTGTCTCAGCCCCTTCGTGGGCACTATTTCCTCTGTAGATTTCCCATTGACCAGCACCCTGTACCGTACTGACTGCACACACAACATCAACAGCTGTACCCATCTTTCATCAAAACCCAAGCCAGTCAACATCTGCTGCACAAAAGGCCACTCCATCATGTCATATGCCTTCGCCATATCAAGTTTTAAGGCCGCCCACCCAACCTGCCCCAACTGTTTCCTCCTCAAATAATGGCCAACCTCAGACGCAATAAGTATATTATCTGAGATCAACCTACCAGGTAATAAAGCACTTTGCGAAACAGAAATCATACCCTCAAGCAATGGTTTCATACGATTAGCAATCATTTTCGCCATTATCTTATACAGCACATTGCACAAAGCTATTGGCCTTAAATCAGCCCCAGATACAGGGGAGCATTTTTTTGGGATCAATACTATATTAGCATCATTCAAATTTGCAGGAAAAGACTCCTCAGATAAACAATTAAGCACGAAATCAGAAACATCCTTACCAATGACATCCCAGAAGGCCTGATAGAAGCCCGGGTGCATGCCATCCGGTCCTGGAGATTTATCCTTACCCATAGAGAATAAAGAACTCCGCACCTCTTCCGGCTCAAAGGGACGCAGCAAATCATCATTCTGCTCTCTGGTTACACGAGACTGCAAGGTTTCCACATTAAAACTCCCTGGACTCCCCCCGAGGTAAAAATTTGCTTATAATAGTCTGTAACCACTGAGTCCAAGGCACTGCCCTCTCTCCAAACACCACCATCATCCTTCAGTCTCTGGATCACATTCTTCTTCTTCCGGTATGTGGCATACTTGTGAAAAAACTTCGTATTCTTGTTAGCTCCCTGAAGCCAGTGCTGCTTAGCACGTTGCCTTTAGAAAGCCTCCTCCTGAGCTAGCACCACACTCAACTGCTCATCAAGCTGCCTAAACCGAGCCAAAGAAACAGGATCACGACTACCCCGTAAACCATTCATCTCCTTCTTTATACCTTCAACCCGTTTCCCATACTTATGATGGCGATCACCACCCCACCTCCTCAAACCCAAGCCACACACACCAAGCCTGGCCTGTAACGCCAAACCTGGAGTATTAGACCACTCCCTTTCCACCACCTCCCTGCAACCACCATCCAGTAGCCATGCATTCTCAAACCGGAAACCCCGGGGCCTCAACACATGATCCACCCCTCCTATATCCAGAAACAGCGCAGTATGATCTGACGAGTCAGTTTGAATATTAAAGACCCTCGCCCTATCATTGCCCTGCAGCCAGTCAATATTCGCCACCACTCTATCCAAGCGCTCCTCCACCCAGCGAGCAGTCCCTTTCCCACGCTCCCACATGTAAGGGTATCCAATCATAGGCAGTGTCATCAAACCACAGTTATCCAGAGCTTCAACAACCCCTCAATCAAACCAACAGGATGTGGCAACCTCCCTCTCTTATCCGACTGCATCAATAAATCGTTGAAATCTCCCAAAACCACCCAATGAAGGTCAGATACCCCCTTGAGAGATCGTAGAAAATCCCATGCAGCCCTCCTCCTATCCCTCTGTGCATATCCATAATAACACGTCAACCTCCACAGCGGCTTATCAGGCAAAGAAATCTCAAGATCAATGTGATTAGTCGAATATTTAATCAAACGTGCACCATTATTCTTGGCCCATAAAAAACACAAACCACCTCTCTGACCGTCACTATCAGCCGCAAAGCAACCCTCAAAACCCAGTTTCACTCGTAGTCTCTCGGCATGACTCCTATCTACCATAGTTTCCATCAAAAACACGAACTCGGGCTTCTTCTTGGACACTAAGTCCACCACCTCCTGAACTGTCCGTGGATTGCCCAAGCCACGACAGTTCCAAAATAGGGTACTCATTGAGAACGGTGGGCCTGGTCCCCAGGTCCCACCAAACTGTCATACTCCGTTTCCATCTGCATAGCCCTCACCTCGCTCACCACCTCACCTCCCGGTCCCCTCCTCCGCTTCGGATCCACCCTCAAACCCCTCTCCTCCCCCTCAACCACAACAGCAGCAATATTAATCTGCGCAACTCCCAAACCCGAAACCCCTTCTGATCATTAGAGAACTTAAGTTAAAATCTTTGTATGATGTTGTAAGTGTGTCCGTATCAAAATTTTTGTAGGGCTTTTCTAAAATCAATGTTGTAAAAATCGTGCATAGGCGCCGATTAGACGCTAGGCGGTGATCGACCGCCTAAAATTTCGAGAGAATCGCCGTTCTACAGCACGGCAGAGGCAGTATAGCCTTCCATTATAGTATAATTCCTTCGCCCTCCGCCCTTTGTTGAGTCGACTTTCATAGATGATTTCATTGGTGTACCTAAGCCAAGAGGCATGGCAGAGGCAGTATAGTCTTCCAGTATATTTTGGGGTAGCCCCCTCCAATCGATGTAAAAAAAAATATTACATTTATCAATAACCAATTAAAATGTAAGTTAGGTTGGGCCGTATCAAACAATAAAATCGAGTGGATTGAGCGAAATGAGGCTAAGATCAATGTTGCCTTTGCAAAGAAGTGGATTCCGGATAGGCATGCATCGCCTTCAGTGGACTCGTAAAAAAAGCCAAATATGGGATGGATGAAACTAAACGTTGATGGCAACTATAAGGGTGTCAGTGGCATGGTAGGTTGTGGAGGCGTCTTACGGGATTATCTCGGACAATGGCACAAGGGCTTTATCTACAACATTGGTTACTGCTCAATTGAAGAAGCTGAGGCCTGGGCGGTGCTTCAAGGGATGCGAATGGCCAACGAATTTGGGGTGCGAAGACTCATTATTGAGTGCGATTCCAAAACTACGATTGATATTTTACGGGGTAATGCCAAAACACGTGAACAATGGAACAATATTACTAAGAGATGCCTCACAGCATTTAATGATTTTGTTGATGTTGAGTTTTGTCACATTTACCGGGAGAAAAACAAAGTTTCCGATGCTCTAGCGAAACAAGCCCTCTCACACTGATTAGGTCTTAGAACTTTTGACCAAGCCCCGAGAGAGATTTGGATTACGGTTCAAAATGACAACCTTGGAACTAAATTCCCTAGAAGAATTCCAAATACTATATATATATATATATATATATATATATATATATATATATATATATAGAGAGAGAGAGAGGGTTGCATTCACATGCAAACACCCTTAAAATACAAACATGTGGACATATACCGTGCACACACCTAAATGCGAGAGTGCACACATCTGTGGACGATAGTGCACACACCTAAATGTGGGTGTGCACACATCCGTAGTATGTATGTGTGAATCCACAGTATTTGGGCCAGTGTGCACACGTCGATGAACGACAGTGCACACAGGCGGACACAGCACACAAAAACATAAAAACTAATCACAACCTTAGATATCCAAAATCCAACGATCCAGAAATGTCCACACGTTTGCATTTTAAGCCCTGTTTTTACATGAATGTAATTCTATATATATATATATATATATATATATATATATATATATATATATATATATATATATATATATATATATATATGGAAAAAGTGTCAAATTGGCCCCCTAAGTCGAGTGGATAGTGCAATTGGATCCCCTAAGTGAAAAAAGCTTTATTTAGGTCCCCTAAACTTGTAAAATTGTTCAATTAAGTCCAAGTTAACTTGTTTATCAGGTTAAATGCATACGGTGTTGACACGTATCTTTATTTTATTTTTTTATTAAAAATATTATTTGTTATAAATTAATTAAAATAATAATAATTTTAAAAAAAAAAAACAGTAGTGGTCGTCCGGTCACAGCCGTCTAAGGAAGACAGCCTTTCCAGTCCCCTTCGTCTAGAACGAGGGTGGTAGTGAAGGCCGTAGTCCTCGTCAAGATCTAGAAGACGGCTACGGCCGTCTTCCTTAAACAGTCGTGGCCAGACGGCTACAGCTATCCTTGAGGAAGGAAGACAGCCACCGGCTGTCTGGCGTGGACAGCGGGCGACTGTTTTTTTTAAATTATTATTATTATTTTAATTAATTTATAATAAATAATATTTTTAATAAAAAATAAAATAAGGACACGTGTCAACACCGTATGCATTTAACCTGATAAACAAGTCAACTTTGACTTAATTGAACAATTTTATAGGTTTAGGGGACCTGAATGGAGCTTTTTTTCACTTAGGGGACCCAATTGCACTATCCATTCGACTTAGGGGGCCAATTTGACACTTTTTCCATATATATATATATATATATATATATATATATATATATATATATATATATATATATATATATATATATATATATATATATATATATATATATATATATATATATATATATATATATAGGTTCAAATGTGGTTGGTGCGCACAGGTGCGAGGTGAAAGGAGAGTCATTGATCTTGCTTAAATCAACGTCCAAGATTACCAAAATTTAAAATAAAATAAAAAAAAAACGTGGTGGTAATTTCGAAATTTTTGCACCTATGTCAAATTTAAGGTGCGTGTTTTTGTGCTTAAGGTACATAGATTTTGTGTTTAAGGTGCGTGGTTTGTGTGCTTAATGTGAGTTGTTGTTGAAACTTACGGAATGTTTGGTTCATGGAAAATGTTTTCCAAAGGAAAATATTTTTCTTTATGTGGAGGAAAATGTTGTTTTTTGGTGTTGGGAAAATGAATTCCTCAAATTTGAGGAAAACAAGACCAAGGATTTTGTTTTCTATGGAAGCTGTGAAGAAAAAGTGATATAGTTTGACTATTTTATCATTGTTTTCTTTCTTAATTATATTACTCTTATTAATTTATAGGGGCATATAGGTCTTTATACTCGTTATTACTTACAATTCAAAATGTAACCAAACAATAGAATTAGTATTCCCAGTAATTTTTTTTCCACTAACCAAACAATGAAATTCATCTTCCTAGTAATTGTTTTTTCATGAAATTTCAATTCCATTTCCCTTAAAATATTTTCCGCGAACTAAACGAGCCTTTAAGGTGCGTGGGTTTTGTGCTTAAAGTGCATGGATTTTGTGCTTAATGTGAGTAGTTGTTGAAACTTAATGTGCGTGAGTTTCCTTCTTAAGGTGTGTGATTTGTGTTGTACTTAAGGTGCGCCATTCTAATGCTATATATATATATATATATATATATATATATATATATATATATATATATATATATATATATATATATGCGCACGCTCTAATGAGAACAAGTACACATGAGAGAAATAAGAACCATTTAAGTTGTTAACGCGTCCAAATCAACGAATTAGGTGTAATTTTAAAAAAATTTCGCGGTAGAATTTTTGTAAATAACTCGAACTTTGGTGCAAGTAAATGTGTTATAAGTGCAAGTGGCCGGCCGGTACACCTTTGCAAGTAAAAAGTGCAAGTAAATCACTTACAAGTGCACCTATTTTCAGTTACAAGTGCACTTATTTTCACTTACAAGTGCACGTAACAACTAATTATAACTTTAGGTGCAACTAATTATAACGTTAGGTGTACTTAGTATTGATGCTCAGTGTAAATTTTACTTGCACTTATTATATAATACATTTTACTTGTTAGGTGCACTATATGAAACTGCAGCTTGTAATACATTTTACTTGTAATAGGTCTATTCACAGGAATGTTATTCCATTTCTGACCAAATCCATGAACCAAACATGCTATTATAGTCATGTTTTTAAAAAATGAGCCAAACAAAAACTTGACTTTCAACAAAAATGGATCATTTTTCGTGTTTCCGACTCTTAATCTATTAATTTTAGGGTGTGTTTAGGAACCCGAAAAATGATTTCTACAAATCATTTTCTAAGTTTCCAATATTTAGATGTGCCCTGAAAAATTAAGTCAACAGAAATTATTTTCCATTAACTTGATAAAATATGGCTGTTTTGAAAGAAAATGATTTCTGTCAAAATTTGACGAAATTCATTTTCCACAGACCAAGCACAACACCGACGAGTTTGGTTTCTAGTAGGAACCAGAGGTTTTTTAAAAAAAAAATAATAAATAACATTATTTTTAATAGGAATAAGGGTCAAATAGGCCATTGAACTGCACAGGATAATGCAATTAGGCCACTGAACCTAAAAACCCAACAATTAGGTCCCTAAACTAATCAATTTCAAACAATTCTTCCAATTTCAAGGTTTCCAACAGGTCAACAGGTCATCCTCTCAAATTAATTATTTTTTTAAAAAATAAATTTTAAAAAATAATTAATTTTAAATTTTGTTTAAAAAAAAACATACCTTGTCTCCGGCCAGTCCAGTTTTTTTTTTTTTTTTTTTTTTTTTTTTTGTTTTTTAAATATTTTTTTTAAATTTAAATAATTAATTTTAAAAATTTATTTTTAAAAAATAATTAATTTGGAAGGATGACCTGTTGACCTGTTGGAAACCTTCAAATTGGAAGAATTGTTTGAAATTGGTTAGTTTAGGGACCCAATTGTTAGTTTTTAAGGTTCAGTGGCCTAATTGAATTATTGTGTGCAGTTGGATGGCCTATTTGACCCTTATTCCTTTTTAATATTACTAATAAATATTTTTATATTTTAAATAAAAAATTAAAATATTTAATTATACAACTACTCATTTTTCAAAAAATGAATCAAACACACCAAAACAATTTTCTTAACTACAATCGAACACCGAAAATGAAACTATTTTTTAAAAAATAACTAATTTTCCAAATTTTCAAAAACACCCTAATTATTTATAATGAATATATCTTTAACACCATACATTAGGGAAATAATTTATATACACATATAAAGTCTTTAGATATTATTGTTTAACCGCTTAACATGAGCTTTATTTTTACTCTGCATTTTGGTTCCATATGAGTGAGTACACATAAGAAAAAGATCACAATCCATATCATCGCCAACTATTGTGAAATTTCAAATAAAGAATGTCATCTAGAAAAGCTAAAGATGGATCAAGAAAGGAAGACCATATATTAAGGATAGAAAAAGCTAAGGGAGTTTATATTGCAAACAGCTATGATATATGGAATTCCAGGCAACATCTTGAAGTAAATGTTTAGAGACCCCAAACTAAAATACTACAGCAATACTTTTATTATTTAATAGATAGATAAGATAAATAGAATTATAGAAACCATCTCACATCCTAGAGATCTGGAGAGGAACTGCATTTTCAAGAATTTCTTCCCTGGATGAGACCACCTGCATCATTTCCAGACTTCCAAGTCTCTTGATAAGATGGCGGCGACAGTTATCTGCAGCCATGAGTCCGGCTGAATAGGCACCGTGAACAGATCCTTGATGCTCCATGCTAACAGCTTCACCTCCAAAGAAAAGATTTCCTAAGGGAGCTCGGAGCCTGTCGTATACATCTGTTGGCTTACCAACTACATCATATGA
Organism: Ipomoea nil; assembly: GCF_001879475.1. NCBI lineage: Eukaryota > Viridiplantae > Streptophyta > Magnoliopsida > Solanales > Convolvulaceae > Ipomoea > Ipomoea nil. The sequence goes on from NW_017619597.1 coordinate 417,802, forward strand.
ATAACATCCGAGGGAATCGGGATCTGTTCCCCAGCGTGAAACAAGATACTGGACCTGCATATGTAATCAAAACCAAAGAATAATTCAAGTGAGAATAAGAATACAAGTGCAGTGAACAAAGATAATAGTAATAATAATTACTTACAGGTTCAGTTGCATTGGGAAACATCTTCTTCAGATGCAACATTGCAAACTTCACTGCACCCTCATCTGATAGCTTCTCAAGGTCATAGGCTAGGCTTCCAGCAGCCATATACACAAGGACAGGATGTCCTGTTGCCTTGTGAAGATTGAGAAAATAACCGCAGGCATAAGAAGTGGGTGCAACTACACCTAACAATTCCACATTTGGCCAAAAGACAGTGTCAAACCGCAGAGCAATTTTATTTTCATTGCCCATACCAAGATCCCTTATTGCAGAAACCTTCCATTCAGGCAGTTTTGGCTCAAAATCAATCAAATTTGCTTTGAGGACCCCGAGGGGTACAGTTACAATAGCAGCATCTGCTATGAAATTTCTCCCACCCTCAACTGATACCATTACCTTATTATACCCATTCATAATCCTTAAAACCCTGGTAATGGCACACACAAAGAAAATATTACCACTGACTATCAATGAAAATTCAATGCATACCGTTGCTAATAAAAAATGCATAGATAACATTACTTAACGTATCACATTCACTGGCAATTCAATATTTTTAGATAACAAGTTAAATCTCAACATAAAAAGATAGCTAATATCCTAACTACTTTGAGTTCATCATTTGGTTTTCCTTTCTATTGATTAATATTTTGAGGAAGCAGGTAGGAGGAGGATAGTAAGTAGGGCAGAGGACTTCAAAGTACATCATAAATAGACCTTAAAATATATTAAACAGTAGAAGAAGAGAAGATGTGACGAAAAGAAAGAAAAATTAGATGAGTAATACAAACCACTATTGGAACTCAATACAACAAGCAAAACCTATGAACAGGCCAAAGAGAAAGACACAACTGCATTATGTAGGCATACCTGTGATTCAAACGGATATCAATGTCTTTAGCCAAAGCCTGTATTACAGGGTAATAACCTTGAACCATTAGTCCATGACCACCAGAAAGTACATTCTCCTGCACATAATGAACCATTTATCATATAAGCACTCATGCAGGACTAATCATATTTATTGAAAATATATTGTGTATCCCATACTCTTTTCTGCACATGGAATTTGTAAGCACTTAATCAAAAGCTAGCTAGCATTGGCAATAGAAGACATACTTTATACTTAACAGGCATACATGTATAAATTATGAATATTCTGAAATCTGGATTAATATTCACTCACTCCTAGATTTTTTATTTCCTCGAGAAGGTTATATAAACTTTACCGAAAGGAAAAAAGTGTAACAAAAATGGTAGAAAGAAAAAAAGGAAAAAGAAAGGAAAAGAAACAAAACAAAACTCAAAATAAAAACAGCACTGCAGAAGCAAATAAGCAAGCTTCCAAATTGATTCCTAACAAAATTCCATCCTCCTTTATCTCAAGTGTTGCACCAAAAGGTGGTCATAATAGCCAGGGCTATTTGACAAAACAGGCTAACATCTCAACAACTATGGACCCATAGGTTTAAATAGTGTGAGGCTGAGAGAAGTTTGGCCTTTCTGCCAACTAATCATGAATTTTAGACTCTATGGAACTACCTCAATTTGGGATACAATCATCATATTGTAATATAATAAAAAATAAACAATTTACAGTAACTTGCCTGATCCCAAGTCTTCAGAGATATTGAGTTTGCATCTGCAGCAAACCATGCTTCCATTCTGCATATGTACCACTGCAGCACTTCGTCGGCAAGTCCATATTGCCTCAGTTCTGGATATCTGCCCAGTACGATTGATATTGCTTGCTGAACTGACATGTCTTGACTATGTTCATCCCTCACTTTCTCAGTCTATAGGAGCCAAAAAATGGATTATCACAATTAATCTAAGAAAGCAGCACAGGGAAGATTATGAAAGTAAAAAATGGAAATAATAATTCAAGGAAAGCATACCTCTTTGAGAATTTTTCTAAATGCATCTCCAACTTCAACAACTGTCCGTTGAGGAACTTGCTTGCCATCAATACCAAAGAGCATAAAACTGCAAATATTATCATATATATCAGACATTGGATTATATGTGTAGCAGACTAAAATAGTGGTGCAAGTGTGCAAATAACCTAAGGTGTAAAAACTAAGTTAAAGATGAAGCAAGATTAATTCTCAATTCCATAATCATGTTTCCCAGTATCACTCTGAAATCTGTTCCAGACCTAAACCAAATCTTAGCTCAGAGAGCTACTGTATCAATCTGTTACGCTTAAGCCACCCTATGCGTATAGCAACTAAAGAGTACTTTCTCAAGTAAGAAAACTGATACTGAATCACCAAAAAAGTAAATAATAATAATAATAATAATAATTAAATGTCAATGTAACTTTGACTGAGATGATCCACAAGTGCATAAGTGATGCACTGATACCATAGTGTATTAATGATATACTGATCTTGATTTTTAGATGATCTGGTGAAAGGTAAGTTACCTCTCAAGATCATGGTCATACAGTACAGAGTTGTCACCACTAGTACGATATAAGTTGAGGCCCAAGCGCCTTATCATTGGAGCCAAAGGATTCTCATTGCAAACACCATGTAGCCTGAAACAAAATATGCTTTCTTAAGGTAGTGATCTATCATATAATAAAATATTGAGGCCAACAATTATAAAAAGGAGCACACCAGAACACAAAATATCCAGTATTTATTGTTTCTAACTAAATCAAATAGTAGTTATATAACCAAGCTCATTGAACCTACATGTAAAGATGCAGAAAAGTGCATTCTGGACAAAACTTCTGAAATAGAAACACTTACCATGATGCTCCCATGTCAACAGGGCAACCAAAGGAGTAGTCAGTTTGAATACGCCCACCAATTCTATCTCTTGATTCCAGCAATATCACCTAGTACAATACCATATAGCCTTTGTTACAGTGAAATTGATCCAAATAAAGTAAGTTTCCAGCCAATGAGGATAAGATAAATGAATTCAACCTACCTTGAAAGATGCATTCTGGAGGACACGTGCAGCCGCTAAGCCTGAAATACCTCCACCAATTACAATTACAGATGGAGAAGAATTATATTGCCTGCCAATGTGGGAGGTAAATGTACCTATCAACCAAACAGCAATACATCAGAAAAAAGAATGAAACTCTTTACAAAATAGATGTAAAAGCACAGCAGACCATAAGCAACCTTGGTATTGACGAGTAACTAATAAGAACAAAGTCATACATTTGGTCTTCCATGATTTATCTCTAAAAGTAGAGATCACCCAACCATGAACATAAATATAATATAATACATCAGACATGCAGATAAAAGGGAAACTTTGCACTCATAAGGAAGACAAGAGTTGATTGGTTGAGAAACAAACAGGTAGGATTTCATGGCTGGTTAGACACTTCAAAACAGGATGCAGAGATTATTGTATTTCTCATGTTTCTCAGTCACTACCAGAAAGACACATGCAGTGGTAGAATATAATCAAGTGCCGGTCTCAATTTTAGACATTAAGATGCTAAGATAAAAAACTATGATGATCATGATCTATAATGAGAACTATGATCCCCTCCCAGGACCATGAAATTAGACACCCATGTAACAGTTTTGCAACTAAACACAGACAGAATTCCTTCCCCCCACCTTCGCAAACACTACCAAATACAACCAGCAAATTGTAACAGTGCACTTTCATCTGGCAGGCATTAGCTGGACAATTTTGATTTTTCAAATAAAGCATAAAGGTAAATTTCACACCCAGTAATTCCTTCCATTTATAGCATTCAAAAATTCTGAAATTTATATGTGCTTTCTAAGCAATCACAGTGGAACAAGTATGCGCGAATACCAATTAATTGGATTTTATTAAACATAACTACTCCGACTAACAATTACGGTAATTATAACCAGTAGTATATAACAAATGCATCTAATTTACAACTAATAACAATGATTCAGAACGTCCACTTAAAAATATCATTCATTTCTACGGCTAAGCCGGAAATTGAAATTTGGCATATAAAACTGTCATACTAACCATTGAAGAAATTTGTATTTGAGCTGGAATCATCATCTTTGATATCCATGAAAATTTCCGTGCAGCGAGCCGACAAAACCGATGTGTTGAATTCGATACGATCCGCGAAATTTTGAGTTTCGGACTCACAAAAAACTAAGAATTACGTTTTGGTGGTGGTGGAGTTTACGGGTGTATAGGAAGCAAGAAATTGGAGACTAATTGAAAGGAATGAAAAAGGATGAATATGAGAAGGCCGGCAATGACGCGGCTGAGATTAGAAGAGCAGCGCAACTTATCAAACCAGCTCATAATCAGGTGCACCTCCTACGATTAACCGTCTCCTGATTCCCACGATCGCCGCTGCGTTTTTCCCCGTTTGCATAGATCGATTTCACGATGATACTTCTTCCAAAGATCGTCTGCGTCTCTGTATTTCTTTCCCCTCTCTCTCTCTCTGAGAGCCGCACCGCAAAATGCAATTGGACCGCCGCTCTAATCGAACAAACGCTTGGTGTGGAGGCGTGGAGGGGCGGCGATCGCTAATATATAGAGCGAAACATGGGCATCATCAATAGTTATGCAGTGCAACGGAATGTACCATGCGCATGGTGCATACGGTTCAAAACGACGTCGTTTTGATTAAAAACGCGCGTCCCACTTATAAAAAAAAAATCAGGTTCGACTCTCAGTAATAGCATTATTGTGGATATATAGTTATGAAATTGTGGATATATAGTTATGAAATTGTGGTTATATAGTTATGAAATTATGGATATTTAGTTCATTCATTGTGGATATTTAGTTCAATCATATATTGTTGATATTTAGTTCATTCATTGTGGATTTTTACTTCATTCATTCATTCATTGTGGATTTTTACTTCATTCATTCATTCATTGTGGATTTTTACTTCATTCATTCACTGTGGATATATAGTTATGAAATTATGGATATATAGTTATGAAATTGTGGTTATATAGTTATGAAATTATGGATATTTAGTTCATTCATTGTGGATATTTAGTTCAATCATATGTTGTGGATATTTAGTTCATTCATTGTGGATTTTTACTTCATTCATTCATTCATTGTGGATTTTTACTTCATTCATTCAGTGTGGATATATAGTTATGAAATTGTGGATATATAGTTATGAATTTCTGAATATATAAAAATGCTATTGCCGAGAATCGAACCTGATTTTTTCTTTAAGTGGGACGCGCGTTTTTTTAACCAAAACGGCGCCGTTTTGCAACCGTATGCACCTTGTAAGGTGCATTCGGTTGCACAGCATAATTTGCGGGGCATCATGGTATCTAACTATCTATTTGCAAGTTGCAACGATTAATGCATGATGGGGGGCATTTTGGAATTTCAGCCCTCCGATATTTGATGGATGGATGTCGGCGGCCTGCAAAAGCAAAATGCAAATTGCAGTTTGCCAATTTCCCTCCCTCTACGCAACTTCGGCTCGTTGATTCGTTGAATATTCCACGACCAGTTTTTTTTTTTTTTTTTTTTTTTTACTAACGTGTTTGAGTGTAAGTAAATCTCATCTTGTGACTTAAATGATCAAAAAAAAGTAAGCTAACCTAAGTTAGTTATAATTGATTGACTCAAATCATAGGGGTAAGAATTTTAACCCATAACATTGTGGTTGCAAGCATGGATCTCTTATCATACTGATTGGGGTTACTTTTTTTCTTTTTTTTTTTTTGAATAAATGTCAAATAAGTCATTCAACTACACACTAAAGTGCAATTAGGTCATCAAACTCAAAAAAAATATAATCGAGTCCCTAGACAACACAAACTCATACAATAAGGTCCAAAATGACATGTTTACCTGTTGTGCAAATTTTAAACATAATATTTAAAATAATTTTTAAAAAATACTCCGTAATTAATTAAAAAAAACAAAAAAACAGCACGGCCATCGTCTTCGGCTGATATCATTTCCATGGCAGGAGACGAAGCCCTTCATCTCTATGACCAGGAGATGAAGCTCTTCGTCTCCATGGCTAGGAGATGAAGGTCTCTTTATCTTCTCCATGGCCAAGGAGACGAAGCCAACCGGAGACAATTCGTATCGGACTATGTTTTTTTTTAATTAATTATTTAATTTAAAAATTATTTTTAAAATTCGACAACCGTCACATCAGCAAAGTTTAAGCTAAACAAGTCATGTTGAATCTAATTGTATGAATTTGTGTTTTTTAAGGACTTAATTGCATTTCTTTTGAGTTCGATAGCCTAATTGCACTTTAATGTGCACTTAAATAGCCTATTTGACTCTTCTTTTTTTTTTTTTTAAAGATCTTTATTAGATGGAAACATGATTAGTTTTAATATGTTATCTTAATTGATTAATGGAAAAATTTATAATCTGATAACAACAAATTACGGAGTATATTTTATACAAAAAAATAAAATAAAAAAAAATAAAAATTGTGTGATACTGTCATATGTACAATATAACTCAATTATATAATATTTTTACTGAAAATGTAATACATGAATTTATAACTATCACATTTTAAGATAGTCAATATAATTATAATGCTCTGAAATAAAACTCTTCCCTTAAATTATTTTCTTCCTTTAAATAATTTAAATTCCGTTAGTATAAACTTTAGTAACAGAATATTCCGTTAACTATTTATTATTTTTAACTTACTCATTAATTTTTACAAGAAATATTTTAGGTTCGAACCCATCCCAATTTGAATTGGCATAATTGTTAAACATATACTACAGATATGTTAAAGCATATTTTAAAAAATTAGTATTTTTACGCGCATTGCGCGAATGGGATAATACCAAATAATTAGTTTTAAATAAGTACTTCAAAGCATATATAAATGCAATATTATATAGGAGATGTTCATGCATAGGTAATTGAATGTTGAATTTGTTTATTTAAATCGGTAATTCAAAGTATATAAATACAAAATAATATATGAGAGAATTATTATAATTGTCACTAAAATAAATGTTTGCAAGTTTGTAATAACGCTAGTCTAAATATTTACTCTAAATGCGATAGTCTAAATAAATATTACTCTTGGTTTAAATTTCTCTAAGTTTTCTTAATGTTATTTTGGGTACCATTGTCATCGTCTTCATCTTCAGTACATGTCTTTTTTTTTTATTGGTAGTGTGCCATGTGCTATTGGGTTACTGGTGATAGCATAGAAGGCATCATCATGCAATGAGAGTATGGTGTAGGAAGTTTTAGATTTGCATTCTGTGTATATGACTGAGATCTTAGTTGTTATATGAATTCTTTATCTTACAAGCGCTTATCGATATTTGGTAGTGGTACTTTTTCCCTTACATGTTTATGTGTTGTGAGATGTATGTTATAGATTATCATGTGAAAGTATTGTACAAAATATTAATATTTATTGTATTTATATAAAATACTTGGTAAATAAATATATAACATATTTTGTATTATACCTTTGATATTCAATTACAAGATAATGTAAAAAAAATATAATGGACAATGTAGTGAAGATAATTAATTAATGAATTTAAAGGTAAGGAATATTTGAATTGTAGAAAATAAAGATAATATAACTAATGAAATTATATCTCTTTTTAAATTTTTTATAATGAATAATTTTTTTAATTTCCGTTCGTTGTTCAAACATACGGAGTATTATTTTGGAAGTTTGTCAATGATAATAGCTACAATTGCTGTCAATAGAGGATGATAATAAATAATTCGAAATATATGGTTACAATAAATATTGTTATAATGATAAATAAAAATTAACTTATAAATTTTTTTAGAAGTTTTCATACATTGATAAATTATGAGAATGATGTATAAACTTGTTCACTTTGAGTGGGATGTAACATTGTCAATTCTTTGAAAAATGGTCCTATCATTTTAGAGTCCATGTGTAATTGTATTTCTGATCAACAACTTTGTAATTAGGTCGCGCAGGTCAGACAATGATATAAGAATAATTTTGCCTGGTACAAAAAATAATAGTATAATATTTATAAAGTAACTAAAGCTTATGTTAAATTTTATATTGTATTTATTTTTTTAATACTCCATATATTTTAACACATTCGTAGTATATGTTTAACAGATGGGGTTCGAATTTGAATTGACAATGTTGACATCTCACTGGCTCCAATTGAACAAGTTTACACATTAGAATTTTATCAATGCATGCAAATTTCTATAAAATTTGTAAGTTAATTTTTACTATATCATTATAACGATATCTATAGTAACTATATAATTTGAATTATTTATTGTCATCATCTATTGACAAACTCTCAAAATAATTTGTCTCAACTACGAATGTAAATTAAAAAAAAAAAATCAATGATTTCATTATTGTTGATGAAAAGTATGCACGCCACTTTATTACTCTTATCCTTTATATAATAAAGCTATATGGTTTGGAAAATAATTAATGCTACAATTAATGCCACAACATCCTTTATTATAAAAAAAAAAAAAAAAAAAAAAAAAAAAAGCACAACATTTAAAAAATAAAATAGCTATATATTATATAATCATATAAAAAATATACCTTTGAAAAATAAAATAGTTATATATTATATAATCATATAAAAAATGTGTTCAATTAGAGTTTAAATTTACACATACAAAATTTAAAATTTGCTTTCCAAATGTAATTATCTTAGTTATTATTTGTATTTTGCTTTCCAAATGTAATTATCTTAGTTATTATTTGTATTGTGAAAATTATAATATAGATGAAATACAATTAAGAATAAATCAATGTAATTATGTAAATTATCTCTATAAGTTTATTTGAATATGCACATAATTAGAGATTATATTAACCATACAAAATTATAATTATAATTATAATTATAATTATAATTTTAATTGTAATTTTGTATTCTATAAAAATAATAAATACTTGACCAATGGAAGCTCAAAAATATTATTATATTAAATAATTTAAAATATTTTAGTTTTCCATTTTTTATTTATATTTATAATAACATAATTTTTTTTCCGTGCATCGCGCGAGTGAATTACTAGTTAAATTAAATAAAGCAGTAGCTACAACAAAAAAATAATACATATGCATTTAATTAATTTAAAATTAGATATCTATAATGCCTTCATTTTAAAAAGCTATTCATTATAAAAAATTTAAAAATAGATATAATTTCATTAGTTATAATATCTTTATTTTCTACAATTCAAAGATTCATTACCTTCAAATTTATTAATTTATTATATTAACTACATTGTCTATTGTCTTCTTTTTACATTATCTTGTAATTAAATATCAAAGTTATAATACAAAATATGTTATATATATTTATTTACCAAGTATTTTATAAAAATATAATAAATATTAATATTTTGTTCAATACTTTCACATGATAACCTACGACACACATCTCACAACGCATGAAACATGTAGGAAAAAACTACCACTACCAAATATCAATAGGTGCTTGTAAGATAAAGTGTTAATAGTACAACTAAGATCCCATCATATACACAACAATGCAAATCTAAAACTTCCTACATCATAATCCCATTGCACGATGAATCCATCTATGCTACCACTAGTAAACCAATTGCACATGACACACTACCAATAAAAAAAAGAGGACATGTACTGAAGATTAAAACAATAACAATGCTACCCAAAAGAGAATTAAGAAGAATTAGATAAATTTAAACCAAAAGTAGTATTTATTTTGACAATCGTTTTTAAACTAAGTATTTAGACTAGCGTTATTACAAAGTTGCAAACATTTATTTTAGTGACAATAAAATCAATCTCTCATATATTGTCTTGCATTTATATACTTTAAACTTTAAATTACCGATATAAATAAACAAATTCAATATTTATTTACCTATGCATGAACATCTCCGATATAATATTTCATTGATATACTTTGAAATACTTATTTTAAAAATAATCATTTTGGCATTATTTCATTCGTGCAAAACACGTAAAAAAAAAAAACTATTCTAGCATATCCTCTCATATGCTCTATCGGGTTGGAGTGTGGGAGACCCTTAAGGTTAGGGATTCAACCTTTTGGGAGAAGAAGAACTAGTCTAACATAATACAATTTTTTTCATTTTTTTTTTTGGATTGGATAAGTACCATCTAGCTGGCAACATATTTTTTTATAGACAATGATAATAAATTATTCATAGTCTCATAGAAAAGTTTATAGATGTGATATAATGTCGAGAGTATCGTGTATCATTTTAGGCAAGCACAAATTCTGCATAACATACGCATGTGCATGTATAGTTTTCATGTAGCTGCTGACAAATTGATTATTTTTATTTCATGGCGGATTGTTTGGATTTTTGTGATCTCGTTCTTATAAAGAAATTAGGCTATATTAAAATTATAAACACAATTTTTAAAATCAATATCGTAAAATATATAATTGTTACTTTAAATAAGTATGAAGGATGTAACACCTGAATGCAAAAATCACACTTCTTACTTCAATTCACTTCCAATTTAAATTAAGTAGCTAAGTCAAAAATAAATACGGGACCCTCTAAAATTTGAGACCATGTTACCCATTTTACATGCTTTAAAATCCCGCCATAACTTTTAACTAGTAAAAAACTGATCAATTTGGTCTTAAAAAAAAAAAAAAAAAAAAAAAAAAAAAAAACTGATCAATTTCTTCTTCTTTTTTTTTTTTTTTTTTTTAATTTTAATTTTTTTTTGAAATTTTTTGTGACCAATTCAAAATGTTAAATATTTTGGCCCTGTTTGGTAAATGGTTGTTAGCTGTTAGCTTGTTAGGGCAAATTATGCTGTGGACTCGTGTCTGTGAGCATAGCCATTAATGTGCAATTCAACTATCAGCTTAGGCTTTTAGTTGAGATGGAGCACATGCTTCAATTTGGTATCAGAGCCAGACCAAAGGCCATGGGTTCGAATCTCAGCAATTACGTGTTGCCGGTTCACGTGTTGCTTGGAACCCACCGCACACGTGAGGGGGCGTGTGAGCATAGCCATTAATGTGCAATCCAACTATCAGCCACTATGCATTGTGGACACGAGTCCAAAACGACGTTATTCGTTTTTAAATTATGAATGTACAATTATGAAATTATGAACACAGAGCTCTGACATTATGAACTTATGAACAAATAGTGATAAAATTATGAACGTAGAGCTTCGAAAATTATGAATGTACAGTTATTGAATTATGAATGTACAGTTACGGAATTATGAATGTACAATTACGGAATTATGAATGTACAATTACGGAATTATGAACACAAAGCTCTGACATTATGAACTTACAATTATGAACATATAGTGATAAAATTATGAACATAGAGCTCTAAAATCGTGAACATAGAGCTTCGAGAATTATGAATTTACAGTTATTGAATTATGAATGTACAGTTACGGAATTATGAATGTACAATTATGAAATTATGAATGTACAATTATGGAATTATGAACACAGAGCTCTAACATTATGAACTTACAATTATAACATATAGTGATAAAATTATGAACATATGCTCCTATAACGAAGCGGTCTAAAATTTTGAAAAAAATGGTGGAAGATAACGGTGCCACTTACGGCACCGTTCCGTGTCCACAATGTATATTGGACACGGGTCCATAGCATAACGATTGTAGCTGTTAGCTGATTGGGTTAATTGAATGGTATAACTAGTTGATAACATTAGCCGATTGTAGGAAGATGTTTGGTAAATTAGCGATTAGCTGATAGCTATTGGTATAATTTTCTTTCTCAAAAAGCTAATTGAAAAAGTTGCTTTGAGCAGCTTTTTAAATTTTAGCATTTTAAAATTATAAAAAGCTAATTAACTAAACACTTATATTAATTTTTTAACCAAATAAAAAACCTAATAATAATAAAATAATTCAAAATTAGCCTATAACTAACTATTTTACCGGCCTTTGACTTCTTTCATATAATAAGATAAAGAAAAAAAATGAATGTAAAGAGAATGAGGAGTAAGATGAAGACAACAAAAAAGTTTCTTTCAAATTTGATTTGTAATCTGCGGATATAAAGTTTATGTTCACAACCTGTTTCCGAAAATGACGCCCTCCTGTGTTTCGTCGATGCTGGTTTCCTCCCGTCCAACAACACAGCGTCGTTTGGAGCTGCTCTCCTCACAGCCGGCGGTGCATTTGTAGCCACTATCAAGGGACCTCTGCCGTACTGCTCCAACGCCTTCATGGCGGAGTCCCTCGCTTGCAAGGAAGCTCTCTCGTGACTTAAGGATCGTGGTATTGCATTAGTAGTGCTTCACACGAATTGTTCAGCTCTTCATTGCTTCTTGACTACTCCTTCTGTCGGGTATAGTGATACGGATCTTTTGGGGATGAATTCACAAATCAATTCACCAAAGCGTCCTTCGATTGCTCGATCGTTTCCTCACCAAAACAGCAGGAACAACCATTATGGTTTGAGGTGTTGGAGATGGAATTTGGCTGATGTTGAGGCTGGTAAAGGGATTTTTTTGTGTTTTATAAAGATATTTCCGTCACACTTTGGTTTTAGGTGTCAAGGAATGGATAACACCACAAAATTGGTATTATCTCGATAAGCCTAAAAGACTATCTCCCAAATCACATGAGCCAAATGACATGTGAGAAAACAAAATGCCTTAGCATTTCTTTCATCTGATTGTGTTTAGCCTTTAAATAGACCACGACATATAACTTTCAAAGGGAAAACAAAGAGTTAAGAGTCATCTAGTATTAAATTTAACATAAATGCATTTTAATTAACTAAAATAACTACATGACTTCATTTCAATGATGATCAGGTACAATGAGCCTTCTAAGACCTTCTTCATTCTTCATAATTTTTGGACCAACATAATGATCTTTTAAATTGTTGTAGTCGTGCCTTCATCATCTAGACCTCATGTTGGGATTGCTATTAATGATGGTTTGAATCTCTTGTCTTATTTTACTACTTGTTCTTTCAATTTAATTTCTAAACAGTTAAATTTAGTTGCTCATACTTTAGCGTCTAAAGTCTCTCAGACTAGTTCGTTATAATGTAACTCTGTCCCTCCAAACTTTGTTTCAGCTCTTTTTCAATAATCTATAACGGTCTCTTTTTGCTTTCAAAAAAAAAGTTTATGTTCACCGAGACTCAAAGAGGCATACAAATTAAATTTAGAGAAAATTACAATTTTCTCCCACGTAAAAATAATAAAATAAAAAAAGTAAAAAAAAAAAAACAAAAACAAAAATTAACTAATTTTTTATTCCGTAATATTTATTAAAATATTGGCTAACTTGCGTGCCATCCCGCCAAGCCCGCCACGCTAAAGTTAGTCTCTTAGGCTGAGATTATTCCAGCCAATTTGGGCTTTTAATTTTTTTTTTTTTAATTTATGACAAGCGGCAACTTTTGTACTTTTTATTTTTTTTTATTGTTTTCTTTAATTTTTAATATTTTAATATAAATAATAATGTTATTTTAATATGTTGAAAGTTGATTAGATTTGTAAGGGCATCTCCAAAAGGGGGTTTTGGGGAGATTTTGGAACAGTATAATTTTCTTTGTCAAGCTTTTCACAAATGGGGAGGGGAGATTTTGATGAATTCTTCTTCCTGCAAAATGAAAAATTTTGTCAGCTTAAAGTGTCCTTCCACTTGCATAGTTTGATGTGACTCCATAAAGTGGGAGAAGATTGATGGTTTCAGCCCCACGTGGCTGGCATAGGATTCATGTCCTAAAATAAATAAATAATTAAACTATGGAGATAAAATAGTGGGTCCACAAAAAGTTGTGAAAAAATTTAAAACTAATGGGAAGAAGATATTTTGTGATTGAGTGAGATAGTGGATGATGAGGTGAATGTTGAGGCCCACCAAAATGTGGGGTAAAATCTCCAACTATTGAGGATACCCTAAGAATGTAGTGTGAATAGTAGATGATTTGTAAATGGGATGATGTGAAAGTGAAATCCATTTTTAAGAGTCTGAAAGATTTACAGGGATAATGGTAGCCTTAGGCTGAATAAATCCTGCAAAGAATTCATTGACAAAGTGATGTGATATAAATGGTATATAATGGAATTATATACCATTTATATTTCTTTTTCTTGCTTGTTTGGATTGCCAATCTATCTATATATTATTATATATATAAAAGTAAAATCCTCCTAACAAATTTTCCCCCCAAAACTTTTGTAGTAAAACTTATTTGGTAAGTAAATGTCAAATGAAAATTAAATAAATTAATTAATAATAATAATAATAATAATAATAATAATAATAATAATAATAAATATGTTATTACCTTAAATAAATAAATTATTATACTTTCTCTTAAATAAATAAATTATTATACTTTCCTTTTGAATTAGTATTTTCTACCTATAAATACAAGAGCTTCTTCAATCAAAGAATCTCAGACTCATCTCTCTGCTTTCTTTTTGTATAAATTTTCTACATTTTTCTAACTATATTCTCACGTACTTCAATATGTTTTGCAGTTTATATCGTCTGGTATGAGTTTGAAGATACTTAAGGAGGCTCTACTTCAACAAAAGGAAATTGAGGAGGAAGAGCATTTGTAACATAACTCTATTGGTTTAGTTTTTATGGAAGATTGTAGAGATGCGATCGAGGATGATAAAGACGGTAATTTTGATAATTTTGTAATATTTTTTAAAATTTAGAGTTAGTATGTTGACTTCGAGATTTGTACATGTCATTCAAGTTTCTATGTTTTTTTTTTAACAAGCAGCGTTAAGGGTTTACGTGGTTCGCTGGGCAAAAGAGCAATCAAGCAAAAGCTAAATCGAATTGAGGTGTGAGGACGTTGTAGATGAATGCCTTTTCTCATCCTACTTAGTCATTTTCTAGAGAGAGTGAGAATGTGATAGTGAGTAAAGAGAAAAAGGAAATTGAGAGACTTTTGTTTTTTTTTTTAACCAGAAGTTTATATGTTTTTTGTTATACAAATTTATAATTGTAAATTTATATTAATAAATAATTATTCAGACAAGTATAATTTATTTTATATTGAGGACACATTATTTTAAATAAATTTGATTTCAATATAATGAATAAAAAAAGTACCTAAACCATACAAAGAAACGGAATTGTGGAACGAATTACATATTTAGTGTACTAAGTAAGTGCTGATTTGTGCTCAAATATTGTGGTTCTTTCTTTTCTAATGATATGTTTTATTTTAAGATTGAAATCTCACTGCATTTTTGGACAAATATGATTTTTTTTAATGTGTATAACATAGTAATAGATTTTGCCAATGTGGCAATTTTATCAAGAGTAATATTATACCTTAATTATAAAAATTCTACCTAATAATTTTAGTATCAAATGTCATACAATAATTACTATAAACAATGTTTAATAATTCACAAATTCTATTAGGCAATAAAAATTACTATTATAAAATCTTTGGTAATATGTACACATTATTTTCAAGAAGGAAATGAAAATTCCTTTGGTTTTCAAAAAAAAATAAATTGTACACATTATTTTTAATTATTTTGGTTTAATAATATTATATCTTATTTTTAAAAAACTTAAAATAATAGTACTATTAACTATTGATTGACTAAAAATTATCTTAATTATTAAGACAATTCATAGGTATTTAGCTTTAAAAAAATTTCAAATATATAAATTATACATAGTAGCATAGAATCAATTAGTAGGAAAATTATATTAGGTAATCTAATTAATAATTTACTTTTTAAATTATATCCCCTTCATAATGAATATTTTATTAAAATATATACACAAACAATGCTTATCAAAATATAATTAAAAGTATATATATATATATATATATATATATATATATATATATATATATATACATACATACATACATACGTAATGTATATTATTATTAGTACAAAATCAATTATACTTGTCTTAATAATTACTATGTAATTATTAATATTATTGCCTAATAATTATGTATTGTCACCTTTTTCGATGTAATTATTATGGTAATTTATATAAATATATATTTTTATACTTAATGTATAATATTATTGACACAAAATGAATGAATTATACTTACCTTAATATATAATTAATTTTTAATATAATTTCCTAATTTTTATTAAAGGTAATTATTCTCATAATTTTTCTTTCCTTCTTTTTGTGTAATTATTATGGTAGTTTTATGGTTATGTACTTAAATATTAGAAGAGAACAAATATTATAATTAATATTAATATAATATAATTAATGAAATTATTATGGTAATTGCCACAATATTTGGTAATTATAATTAGTATAATTAATGAAATCTATATCTATATCTATATATAATTAAAATTAAAATCTTTCTTGACAAATTGTCTCCCTCAAAATTTAAGATCATTTCTGTAATATCATCCATTATATATATATATATATATATATATATATATATATATATATATATATATATATATATATTTATATATATAGATAGATATTTTATACAATTAATAATATTTCATATATATATGAGAAGACGATATTATTATACTAGAAAATTTGAAATTTATGCATAGTGTATATATAAATTGCACAGAATTTATAAAACGTTAATGTTAATGTTAATGTTAATAATAATAATAATAACAACAACAACAATAATAAATCATAATAATAATTTTAAAGTTATAAATTAGGTATTATGGTAATAATTAATATATATATTATATATTATATATTATTATTATTATTATTATTATTATTATTATATATAAAAAATCAACCTATTTCATTTTCTCGCCCAAACTTTTGTAGTAAAGATTATTTGGTAAGTAGATGTCAAATGAAAATAAAATAAAATTTATTAATTGATAATATTATGTATGGTATTAGATTCTATAATATAATTGATAATATTATTGTTCAAGTATAATAAAAATCTTATGTAATAATGTAATAATAATAAAATTAAATTAAATTAATAATAATAATAATAATAATAATAATAATCCAAACAGAACTATATACAAAATAAAATTAAAATTTTTTTTTTAAAAAAAAAAGTAGAAGACAAAGGTGTCTCCCCTTTGTAAATGATGTGGGTTCATTTTGATCCCACATTGAAAATGTTTGAAAAGATGAACTCTTGAACTCCTCTATATAAGAGGAGCAATGCTCCTCTTGTAAACATATATAATTGTTTGCCCATCAATGTGGGCAAGTATTCAGAAGTCCAAAGACTTTTTTTTTTTTTTTAGTACTATTGACCCGTCAAATTATTCTGTGGAATCGTGTCCTCCTTGCTAGGTGGACACGATTCTAAAATTGTTCATAATTATGAATATATAGTTCAAAAATTATGAATATATAGTTTTATAAGTATGAACATAGTGTTGTGAACATAATTATAAACATATAATTATGTAATTATGAATATAGAGATTCAATAATTGTGAATATGAAGTTCAAAAATTATATATATATATATATATATATATATATATATTTATAATTATGAATATATAATTCAGTAACTATGAACATAGAATTCTGTAATTATGAATATATAATTCAATAATTATGAATATGATGTTCAAAGATTATGAATATTTAGCTTTATAATTATGAACATATAGTTAAGTAATTATTAACATAAAAATGTGTCCACCTTGCAAGGTGGACACGGTTCCACAGCATAACTATTCAATTGACCCTGTTACATGTAGTATATGTTCATATAAAGTTTCTTAACCTATTGAAGCCCAACGTGTCAAAAAGACTCTTATTTAAGAAACATTATCTTAATGGCTTCTTATTTTAGTTTTTTTTTTTATTTTTTTAAATTTATTAGGGGGTTTGGGGAAGATTAACCCAAAATGTATATGAGTTGTTTTAGTTTTTAGCAATTTCGAGCAAATTGCTAAGTTATTAAATAATATTTTTGGTGTTTTGATTAAATATAAAATATTAAACAGACGAATTTCTTAAAATTTTGGCAAATTTGCCAAATAATCAAATTACAACAACAACAACAATAATAATAATAACAACAACAACAACAACAAAAATAATAATAATAATAATAATAATAATAATAATAATAATAATAATAATAATAATAATAATAATAATAATAATAATAATAATAATCCAAACAAAACTATATACAAAATAAAATTAAATTTAAAAAAAAAAAATGACAGAGGGGAGTCACGGGCTCCTTTTGTAAATGATGTGGGATCATTTTGATCCTGCATTGAAAATGTTTCAAAAGAGAGAGTTTCTGTATATAAGAGGAGCAATGATCCTCTTACAAACATAATTGTTTGTCCATCAATGTGGGCAAGTATTGAGAAGTCCAAAGACTTTTTTTTTTAATTAATTAACACAAACAACAAACTATAAATAACAAACAAAACTATATACAAAATAAAATTTAAATTTTTTTTTAAAAAAAAAAAAGAAGACAAAAGGGAGCCACGGGCTCCCCTTTGTAAATGATGTTGGATCATTTTCATTCCACATTGAAAATGTTTGGAAAAATGAGCTATTGAGCTCCTCTTACAAACATAATTGTTTGTCCATCAATGCGGGCAAATATTGAAAAGTCTAAAATGTATATGAGTTGTTTTAGTTTTTAGCAATTTCGAGCAAATTGCTAAGTTATTAAATAATATTTTTGGTGTTTTGATTAAATATAAAATGTTAAACACACAAATTTCTTAAAATTTTGATAAATTTGCCAAATAATCAAATTACAATAATAACCACCACACCACCAACAACAACAACAATAATAATAATAATCCAAACAAAACTATATACAAAATAAAATTAAGTTAAAAAAAAAAAAAAAAAAAAAAAAAAAAAAAAAAAAGACAAAGTGGAGTCACGGGCTCCCTTTATAAATGATGTGTGATCATTTTGATCCCACATTGAAAATGTTTGAAAAGAGAGAGCTCCTCCATATAAGAGGAGCATTGCCCCTCTTACAAACATAATTGCTTGCCCAACAATGTGGGCAAGTATTGAGAAGTGAAAATGTTCTTATTTAAGAAGCCTTTACTTTGTCTTTTTATTTATTTATTATTTATTTATTTATTATTAGTGGGGGTTGTGAAAGATTAACCCGAAATGTATGTGTTGTATTAGTTTTTAGCAGTTTGGAGCAAATTATTAAGTTATTATATAATTTTTGTAGTGTTTTGATTAAAGTTAAAATGACAAATTTGTTAAAATTATGTTGTGGAATCGTGGTCACCTTACAAGGTAGACAATGTTCTAAAATTGTTCATAATTATGAATATATAAAGTTCAAAAATTATGAATATATAGTTCTATAATTATGCACATAGTGAAAATGCTTGAAAAGATGAGCTCTTGACCTCCTCTATATAAGAGGTACAAACATAATTGTTTGCCCATCAATGTGACAAGTATTGAGAAGTCAAAATGTTATTATTTAAGAAACTTTAGTTTTGTCTTCTTATTTTAGTTTTTTTTTTTTATTTTTTATTTATTATTTATTATGTATTGTTTATTTATTTATTTATTTATTATTTATTATTTATTATGTATTATTTATTTATTTATTATTAGTGGGGGTTTGGAAAGATAAACCCAAAATGTATGTATTGTTTTAGTTTTTAGTAGTTTGGAGCAAATTACTGAGTTATTAAATAATATTTTTGGTATTTTGATTAAAGATAAATTGTTAAAATGACGAATTTTTCAATAATCAAATAATAATAATAATAATAATAATAATAATAATAATAATAATAATAATAATAATAATAATAATAATCCAAACAGAACGATATACAAAATAAAATTTAAAAAAAAAAAAAGACGAAAGGGAGCCCGTCCAAACAGGAAAACAGGAGCCCGTCGATGTGGGATCATTTTGATCTTACATTGAAAATGTTTGAAAAAAGGAGCTCTTGATCTCATCTTTCAAACATAATTGCTTGCTCATCAATGTGGACAAGTATTGAGAAGTCCAAAGTCTTTTTTTTTTTTTTTTTTTGTTTCTTTGTTTTTGTTTTTGTTTTGAGAGAAGTAAAGAAAAATTAAAAATGACTTTCAAAAAAAAAAAAAGAAAAATTAAAAATGGAAAGGAAATATTTCAATAATAATATTTTACATAATCAAATAGTAAAGACATATTTTAAAAAAATAGTAATGGTAAATTAAAAATGGAACGAAAATATTTCATTAATAATATTCTAAATCTTCAAATTAAAATGGAACTAAAATTAGGTAAAAATATCACTGCATCTATATTTTAATTGACTAATTGACTGAAAATAAAAAAAAAAACAATAATTGACTGAAAATGAATCTAATATTACTAATTGACTGAAAATATAAAAGGAAATGAATATTGATAATTGATTGCAAATAAAAAAAAAATGATCCATAATTGACTAAAAAAATGGTCAGATCATTGCATTTTAATTAAAAATGTAATGAAAATTAAAATTTAGAGAAAAATATTTTAATAATAATATTATACATTATCAATAGTAAATGCATATTTTAAACAATAGTAAAGGTAAATTAAAAATGGAATAGAAATATTTCAATAATAATATCTACATCATCAAATAAAAATGGAACGAAAATTAGGTAAAAATATCACTGCATTAGATATTCTAATTAACTAATTGATTGAAAATTTTTTTAAAAAAAATTGTCTGAAAATGAATCTAATATTACTAATTGTCTGAAAATATAAAGGGATAACTAATTGAGTGATATTTTACCATTATATATTTTCACCCAAGTAACCCGTCTTGATGGAGTGAAGGTGTTAGCTCTAGACGAAGATGAACAAGATTGTGTTGCCACTACCAATGTCGTCTACAAAGAGGTTTCAATAATGTGTAAATATAATCAGTGATATTATTTTTTTTTAAATGAAAAAATTGTTATATATCTAGACATATATATATATATATATATATATATATATATATATATATATATATATATATATATATATATATCTTCCATACAAATGAATAATGATAGCAATTCATTTCTATAACTGAGTTGTTAGAGAACGAGCACATTTGTCTAATTTATGAAAATACTAAAAAATGATAAATAAAATCTTCAAAGTTATAGCACCGCATGCGTACATCTAGATATTAGCTATTCATTTGAGCAATTATGTGCACAAATTCAAGCAATGATAACATTAAAATATATAAACGATCCAAATCATATCTTTAATTGTACTATATAATATTTGATGTTCTAATTTAAATAATTATATATCCCTTAATATATTCTCAATATATTACAACAAATCCATTCCGTGCATCGCACGGGTGCAAATACTAGTTTGGAAGTAATGCAAATTGGCAATCCATTTGCATCGTACAAAGCTGCCACAGCAGCAGCTGCTGCGGCAGCTTTGTACCTTTTAAAAAAAATTATTTTATTTATGTACTTTTGTTTGTTTTTTATTTTATTTTATTTATTTATTAATGTTTTAAAATAATGTGATATTAGGGTCTATTTTTAAAAATAGATTAGATTGGTAGGGATGTAGTGTGAATAGTAAATAATTTGTAAATTAGATGATGTGAAAATGGGAATCATTTTTGAAGATGGGAGAAATTTGTATGGATAATGTTAACCTTAATGGCCCGTTTGGTTCACGGAATAGGCCGGGAATGGCATAGCATTCTCAGTAATAGGCTTATTCCGTTGTTTGGTAACCATTTCTATTACCAGGAATAATATTCCTGGTAATAGCCTATTACCTCAAATAAGGTAATAGCTATTACTAGGGCCCCCCCTGGTATTAGCCTATTACTGAACGCTCAGGAATAGATTTTAGAATCTATTTCCTTTTTTACCCCTTTCTTTAACCTAATTTTATTATCCTATATATAAATTTATCCTATTTCACCACCGTCGTCGCCACCACCACCACCACCATCGCCGCCGCCGCCACCACCACCATCGCCACAACCGTCACCGCCCCCACCACTGTCACTGCCACCACCACCATCACCACCACCGCCACCACCATCGCCGCCGCCGCCACCACCACCACCGCCACCAGAACCACCACCTAGCAGCACCACCGCCACCACCACCACCACCACCGTCGCCCCCACCACCACTGTCACAACCATCATCGTCAACCGTCACCGTCACCACCACCACTGTCGCCCCCACAACTGCCACCGCCACCGCCACCACCACCACTACCACCCCAGCACCACCACTACCGCCACCGCCACCACCACCACCACCACCACTACCACCACCATCGCCACCACCATCGCCGCCGCTGCCACCACCACCGCTACCAGAACCACCACCCAGCAACACCACCGCCACCACCACCACCACCACCGCCACAACCGTCGCCGCCCCCACCACCACTGCCACAACCGTCACCGTCACCACCACCGCCGTCGCCCACACCACTGCCACCGCCACCACCGCCACTACCACCACCGCCACCGCCACCAGAACCACCACCCAGCAACACCACCGCCACCACCACCACCACCACCATCACCACCACCACCACCATCGCCACCATCACATATTTTTATAAGGGTATTTATGTCTTTTAAAGCATATTTCATTTCTATTTCTTAAATCAACCAAACACTGTAATATAATTCCTAAAGTCTATTCCTTCCGCGAACCAAACAATAGAATACAATTCCTATTCTATTCCTTGCCTATTCCATTCCTTATGGAATAGCATTCCTATTACCTCAAAATTCATTCTGTAAACCAAACGTGCTGTAATAGTTCTATAGATCTCTGACATGTCTCTTACATCATTAGATGGTTGGAATGAGGGCATCCATAGCGGTGGATATTATTTGATTTTCTTATATGAAAAAATTGAAGATGGTTTTTTTGTTCATCCATAGTGGTGGATATTATTTGATTTTTTTATATGAAAAAATTGAAGATGGTTTTTTTGTTCGTATTAATGGCGATATTGTTGTAAAATCTTATTATGGACATTATTCTGGCATTAATAACATGATTTGTAACAGGTTAGTATTTATGGAATGTTATGTAATAGCTGTCAAATATAGATTATATATACTTTGTAATCTTGTAGAGAATGTATCGATGAATGAGATGATCCTCCTTTCTTCCTTATCTTTTCTAACAATTATTTGTAGTTTTTTTATTATTATTATAAAGAAAGAGATACCCTACATATACACATTATTTGCCTCAATTGAGGTTCAAAACCTTACACCTCCCACTTAGAGGAGTAACCCGATATCAGCAAACTACAAACCACTTAGTCAATTATTTGTAGTTTACACTAAAGATAATAAGACAAACATTTTGTGCTCAGATGACATGTAGGCTCTGTTTGGCAGAGCTTATTTAGGAGCTTATAGCTTATTTTAAGCTACTAATAAGCTATAAGCTCTGTTTGGTAATGTTCTCAAAATAAGCTCCTAGCTTAAAATAAGAGCTTATTTTGGAACGCTACTTTAGGTAGCGTTTCAAAATAAGCTTCTAGCTTCCTAACATTTTTTTCATTTTTATCTTTATTATTTTAAAGAAATTACATAATTTATCCTTCCCAATTAAAACTCTTTTCTCTTCTCCTTTATCCGCAGCTTTCACCGCAAATATTATTATTATTATTATTATTATTATTATTATTATTATTATTAGATTTGCAACAATATTGATACTTCATTATGAGATGCTAGATCATGATTATGCTAATAGTTTTATTTCAAAATGTTAATTTTTTAAAAAGAAAAAATATTAAATTTAAATATGTAAACAAACTAATTTAAATTTTAAGAATATGTCCTTTTTAGTCTTTTTACATTTATCAGCTTATCAAAAAGTTAATTTTACCAAACACTTTCAATCATAACAGCTAGCTTAACAGCTCTTTAGTTTTCAGCTCCGAGCTTATAGTTTTTCACTTTCAGCTCCTTTTCAACTTTCAGCTCCTAACTTATAGCTTTTCAGCTAGGTTTGCCAAACAGAGCCGTAGTGACTTTTTCTATGTAAGAGGTTATGAGATCGAGCCTTAGCGGAGGTATTGCTGATTCTATGTGCTTCATTAGGTTGAGAAAGTATGTTTGAATAGGGGAAAAAAAAAAAAAAGATAATAAGACAAAGACTTCATATATACAGAGTAGTAACTAATGGCCCCGTTGGGATTTACCCCTCATTATCCAAAAGTACTCCTGTAATAAAATATTTTTAGAAGGAAAAATGTATTGTTCTTCTCTAAAAATGTTATCTCTTAAAATTTTTCTTGTTCTGATTTATAATTATTAGGTGTCAAGAATTGATTAGTTCTATTAATTTATTATTAAAAATTAAATTATATAATGAAAAAATATCATGTTAAGAGAGGAGGGGAAAATTTAGAATTGTGGGTAACATTACTCTTTTTTCTTAAATGTGTCTTATAATATTTAAGGGATAAGGGTCAAATAAGTCTTTGAAGTTTGAACTATTAATGAAAGCGCAATTAAGCTTTCAAATTAAAAAAAAAAAAAATCAATTAGACACTTGAACTTTAAAATAATGTAATTAGTCTCATTTAACTTGTTATTGCATATAACTTCCAAGTTAAAAGGTGATTAGAATGTCACATCAATATGATTTGATGACATGGTGCGCAATTCATATAATAATGCCAATAATAATAATAATAATAATGATAATAATAATAATTATTATTATTATTATTTATAATTATAATTATAATTATTATTAAAATATAATTTATTAAAAAAAAAAAAAAGCTTGGCCCGCCCTCGCCGTGACGGTTGGCAGCCAAGATTTTTTTTTAATATTTTAATTTTAATTTTATAATAATAGTAATAATATTATTATTATTTTAAAAAAATTAAAGCTTGACGGCAAGCTTTTTAATTTTTTTTTTAAATATTTAATTTTTAATAAATTATTATTATCAATCATAATAAAATTTGAAACTTGACCATTTTTTTAAAAAAATTAAATTATTTAATTTGCAATAATAATAATAATAATAATAATAATAATAATAATAATAATAATTATTATTATTATTATTATTATTATTATTATTAAGTGTCAAATAAGTTATTCAACTGCACACTAAATTTCAATTAGGTCATCGAACTCAAAAAAAAAAAAAAAAAAAAATACAATTGGACCTTTGAAGAACACAAATTGCAATTCAATCCAAAATTACCTGCTTACCTGAAAATAGGCTGATGTGGTGGTTTCCAAATATAAAAATAATTTTTTAAATACCGCACCACCAAATACTTCGATCTTGTGATTTTTTCTCAAGAAAAATCACAGAAATGTCATCTTAACACATGGTGTTTTGCTTACACTGTATTAATAATTTATTTGCTAACCATCTTAAATTGCTGATTTTTTTTTTTTGACAAACAATAAATTTCTGATCGAGTTAAAGAATGAATAATTTACGTTTGAATAACAAATTTTGTAAATTATTTGTGGGGCATATTGTTCACGATATCACGGAGATAAAAAAGTAAAAACACATGTTGGACATGAATTGAAAGGGAGGCGACGGATCAGCAATTGTTGACTGGAACGGAACACTCACTCACAAAACATCAAAAATGGTGGTTGATAAAAATGATGTGTCCATCCATTTGTAACCCAATTTCTTTGTTTTTTTTTTTTTTTATAGGCTAATGGTGTTAGATGAGATAAATCGTGAGTAAATTATGGGGTATTTATTGGTAAATATTTATTAATTGATTGAACTAGTGAGTTTGATTAGTTAATAATATTAATTGATTGTAAAAATATATTTGGTAAACTGGCGGTTAGTTAATAGCTAATTAAATGCAAAATAACTTTTTCAAAAAAACTGATCAAAAAATTACTTTGAACAATTTTTTAAATTTTAACATTTTAGAACAATAAGTTATTATAAAAAAATAATTAATTAAACACTTATATTAATTATTTATAATGATCAAATAAATTAAAATTGATTAATAAACTAAATATGTTACCAAATATAACCTATATCTAACAAAATTTTTAAAATGACCTTTGGATCATTGAGTTAAACCCTTCCAAACAATGTAATGCAATTTATAATCCATAAAATAATTGTGATTTGTGAGGAAGTGGACCAAAAAGTTGTGAAAATGGAAAGTCGTGCCTAATTACAAGTAAGCCGAAATAGAAAATACAGAATCGTGCCTAACTTGGTTACGCATTGTCGAATAGGAATTACAATTAAGTGAAAAGAAGCATATTTAGGGGTGCATTCAATCCAGAGTTTTAAAGACTTTTAACGCCTTTCAAAGTTTGGTGGTATTCAATTTAGACTTTTAAAAATTCTTTAAAAGTTTACCAATATTCAATTCAGACTTTTCAAAAGTCTTTAAAAGTATACCGGTATTCGTTTCAGACTTTTATAGAGTCTTTAAAAGTCTACTGGTATTCAAATATTTATCAACTTTCATAGACTCTATCAGAATAGGATTTCTGTAGACTTTTTCTTTGTTAATATAAATAGATGAAATCCGACCCTCCAACCCCAAACTTTTCAATTTTCTCTACAGACTTTTTCCTCTATCTAAACCAGACAATTTTTATTTTTATCCTATCAAATTTTACGGTACGTTTCAAACTTTTCATAATAATGTATAATTATTTTTTATTATTATATTTTATGCAATTTTATTTTGCTGCTGTTCGCAGCAAATTTGCTTGCTGCTGTGAACCAGTACGCAGAATTAATATTCTTGCTGCTCGCAGAAATCTTTTATAATTTTTTTTTATAACCAATAGCATTAATATACTTAATTTTTTATATATAAATAATTAACATAATTTTACGTTATTATATGTTCATTAATTATTAATATATATATTTGTGTTAAGTTGAATTTTTTGAGAGATTCTTATTATGTATAATATACTCTAATTTTGTGACAATCAATATTTATTTTTTATTTTTTTGCAATACACTAATTTAAAATATATTTTTATAAGAGAATTATAAATAATGTATTAATAAAAGTTATGAAATGTTTTGTAAGAGTGTATTCAATTTAGAGTTTTAATAATTTTTGTAGACTTGTTAATATGAAAAAGTTTTTAAAAGTCTATATATGTTTGTCCTATGAATTTTTAATGACTCTTACAAAGTTAATAAAAGTTTAAAAGATTCTAGGAAAGTCTACAAAAGTCATTTAAAATTCATCGCTTTAAAAGTCTTTGGAACTCTTTTAAAGTCTTGATTGAATACACCCCCCTTACTTCTTCATCATCAGGTCTATCCGGCCGACCAAAAGCTTAAAAGCATCCCTAACGAAGTTTACTGCATTTTAATAGAGTCAATAGCATTAAAAAAAAAATTTAAAAAAATAAAAAATAAACAAAGTAGATAAGAGAGGGTGAAGAGAGAAAAAGGGTGAGGTTCTTATGCAAAAATGAAAATTTTGGTAATGAGTGAGTCCCACCATTAAAGAAGAGAGTTGCGCCTCACAACAACTCTCGTGCCCGCCTGGATGCGTAATTCTGTTTTTTTTTTTTTTTTTTTTTTTTTTTTTTTTTTTAATTCTTTAAATTTTCAAATTTTAATTTTGTTTTCTTTTTTTTTTCTTTATTCTCATTTTTTCTTTTCTAGTCACACATGCAAAAACTCCTCAAAAACCTCACACTATTGAGGATGCTCTAAAAGTGTCTGTCTTGCTTTTGCATTGTGAAATATTACATACATTTTTATTTTATTATTACCATCAAGACGTGAATATAAAGAAATAATTTTAAGCACCCGAGATTTAGTGTATTTAGTTTGTCGCTTGACTTAAGGTCATGACGGGAGGCGGCAGTGTATACTTAGCCAATTGTTGACATTTGAGTGATAAAACCTATAATTTTTGTAATTCAAACTTTGTTGGTGTGTCATAATATAAGAATAATCATTATCACATTAAAAAGTGAATATACTGTCAAAGTATCTGAGATCCATGTAGTATAATATTTTGTTCAATTTAGTGATTTTATCTTAAAAAGGAAAAGGACAATTATTACCACTTTACCACAATCTTATCCTATTATTTTATTGTAAAGAATTGTTAAATACCATTATAAAATTGGATATGCTAAAACATTTTATATTAATGTTATATATTAGTGGTGTATAGAGTCTGAATATAGAGGTAAATTCAAGAGATAAAATAACATTATTTCAAGAGATAAAATAACATTTCAAACTTTGCAGGCACATTTCAGATTGAATCCAGATAAGCATGAAGGTATTTAATGCTATATGCAAAAAAAAAAAAAAAAAAAAAAAAAAAAAGAAAAGAAAATTATGAATAAGGAAATTAGAAAGTATAAATTCATTACACAAATAGAATATAATGGAATGAGGACAGCATACATACAAATAGCAATCATTATTACATGAATTATGGTACACACAACTGTGTGGACCATAAATAAAAAGTACATTTTTAACATATTAAAAATATAATATTTATATACATACATTACATTTTTTAAAAATGTATTATTTTATATATATTATTAAATAATGTACCTTTAATATACAAATAATATATTTTTAATATATTAAAAATATACATTATATTGGTGGTCCACATAATAATTTGCCTACAACTAGTTAGTGTGATTTCAAAATGCCAAAAAAGAACAAGCATACAGCGAATCCCACGTTAAGTCACAGGCGCATGAGTCAGATCTAACTTGTGATATTTCTTTATCTAGTGATAGATTCATTGGCCTAACGTGGTGATGTAAGACAGTATTTCAAGAGATTGTCAGTGTAATAAGTAATGTTGAAAAAATCACTAGGCACCCTCTAGACGTCTGGGGACTGCTTAGGGCGCCTAGAGCGCCTAAGCAGGCGTTTAAGAGGCCCACTGTCTGATCTCTAGGCGTAATTTTTGCAACACTGATAATAAGAATTTTGCAAAAATCTTTGTATGTTGCATACAACCATACAAGTACTGCATTTTCAACGTGAAGAATTTGTTGTCTTAATCATGAAGAAATTCAATTCACATAAAGGATTAAATGTCACTGCCAGCACTCTCTCGATCTCGTGGATATTTGCAAAAGTTACATTTGTAAGAAAATAATATTGTGTATGCATATGCATGGTAATAATAATGTGAAAAGATAACAGAAGTTATAACGGCATGGATATTTTTGTCTAAAAAATTATGTAGTACAACATTTAAAACATAAGGCACAAAAAATTAACAGAAAAACGGACATAAAATCAGGGACATAACCTGAATTGAAACTTATTATGTTTAGTGATAATTTATTTGCTAACCATCTTAAATTGCTGAGTTTTTTTTTTTTTTTTGACAAACAATAAATTTCTGATCGAGTTAAGGAATGAATAATTTACGTTTGAATAACAAATTTTGTAAATTATTTGTGGGGCATATTGTTCACGATATCACGGAGATAAAAAAAAAAAGTACAAACACATGTTGGACATGAATTGAAAGGGAGGCAACGGATCAGCAATTGTTGACTGGAACGGAACACTCACTCACAAAACATCAAAAATGGTGGTTGATAAAAATGACGTGTCCATCCATTGTAACCCTATTTCTTTGTTATTATTTTTTTTATAGGCTAATGGTGTTAGATGAGATAAATCGTGAGTAAATTATGGGGTATTTATTGGTAAGTAGCTGTTAGCGGATTGAATTAGTGAGTTTGACTAGTTAATATTATTAGCTGATTGTAGAAAGATGTTTTGTAAATTGGTTGTTAGCTGATAGCAAATTACATACAAAATGACTTTCTCAAAAAATTAATCGAAAAAGCTATTTTGATCAACTTTTTTGAATTTTACTGTTTTGGAGCAATCAGTTGTTACAAAAAGCTAATTAATTAAACATTTATATTGACTGTTTAACCAATTCAAACAGTTAATAGTGATCAAATAAATCAAAATTGACTTATAAGCTAATTATGTTACCAAACAAGACTTATATCTAACAAAACTTTCAAAATGACCACCTTTGAATCATTGAGTTAAGCCCTTCGAAACAATGAGATGCAATTTTTAATCTTCCGTTCAACTTTGATGTACGGCTAAACCCCAAAGTGCGCCTACTTAATGGCTAAAATATGAGATTTTAGAAAATTTTGTAGATACCGGAAGCAATGGTGTTTTTTTTTTTTTTTTTTTTTTAAATTATGAGGTGGACTGGGTATTTTTCTGTCCGTTTAGATTCACTCGACTAATTTTTGTTCGTTCAAAGAGGCACGATAGCATATCTAAGAAGACTCGTCATTTGTAAAAATCGAACTCGAATTATCTCGAAATTTTTTTTCAAAAAGAACTCATTTATCACTTAAACTACCTCATTGGTTCCAAAACCAATGATGTTGTCGCTATACATTTCGTGTTCCATGAATCCTAATTCACATTTTTCTATGACACTTATTATAGTGATACTATAAAATATCTGTGATTAGTGAGGAAGTGGACCACCAAGTTGTGAAAATGGAAAGTCGTGCCTAATTAACAAGTAAGCCGAAATAGAAATACAGAATCGTGCCTAACTTGGTTACGCATTGTCGATTAGGAATTACAATTAAGTCAAAAGAAGCATATTTACTTCCTCGTCATCAGGTGCCAAATTATGTTGTGGATTCGTGTTCAACTTGCAAGGTGAATCTGAGTTATATTTTCATAATTTTTGAACTCTATATTTGCAATATTAGAATTGAATATTTACAATTTTAAATCTCAATACACAAAATTAGATAACTCTAAATTCACAATTACGTAACTCTATATTCACAATTTTTAAACTCTAAATTCACAAATTTTAAACTCTATATTCATAATTTCATAACTATATATTCACAATTTCATAACTCTACATTCACAATTAAAGAACTCTATATTCACAATTACATAAATGAATAATACATGCTAAGTTGTTTTCAATATTTTTTTTTTAAAATTATTGGTTGTGAATATTCATTTCTAAAATTGTGAATATAAAGTTCAAAAATTGTGAATATAACCTGGATTCACCTTGCAAGGTGGACTCCGATCAATGGCATAACTACCCTTATCAGGTCCATCCGATCAACCAAAAGCATAAGCCCTGTATATAGGGTCAAGGGTTGGCGGGTTGACCTTGACCCGTGAACTGGGACCTGAACCGTTTGACCCCGATCCAAGTAGGAGTGCGGAGCGTATGAGGAGTCTGAACCCGGGGTATATTCCCCATTAACATACATTTTTATTGAGTTAATTTTGCCAGAGATCTTTTATTTTTTTTGTGGCAATTACAAATTTAATTTTAGACTATCATTTTTGACATTTAGCATTCAAATTATTATTTCTTTTGTTAGACATTTTTATATTTTGTTTTAAAATGCATATTTCTTATTAGTTTATCAAAAAAGGTTAACATTAGTAAAATTTTATTTATGCATTGCAAATTTTAATTTATTTTATTTGAATAAATTAAGTTACATGTATTTTAATATAAATTTAAAAATTTTAATTATTAAAAATAAAAACAGAATAAATTAAAATTTAATCTTCATTTTTATTTTTATCAATATAGATTAAATTATTTTTTTTATCAAAATATTTTTCTTACGAAACTTCTTAAAATAATATTTGAATTAACATGTAAGTATGATGAAGTGATATAGTTGATGTCAATGGATTTCAACGTAATATATAGACCACACAAGTACTTAAACCGTGATGAATATGTACGGAGATAAATTTAAGATAAAATAACATTATGCATTACAATTTTTGTATTTAATTTCAAAATTTGCAGGCACATTTCAGATCGAATCCAGATTAGCATGAAGGTATTTAATGCTATATGCAAAAAAATAAAATAAAATTTATGATTAAGGAAATTAGAAAGTATAAATTCATTATACAAATAGAATATAATGGACTGAGGACAGCATACATACAAATAGTTAGTGTGATTTGCAAAAAAACAAAAGAACAAGCATCCAGCGAATCCCACGTTAAGTCACAGGCACATGAGTCAGATCTAACTTGTGTTATTTCTTTATCTACTCATAGATTCATCGGCCTAACGCGGTGATGTAAGACAGGATTTCAAGTGTTACGTGCCTTTGTCCTTTTATTTTTGTCTTTGCAGGATACAGGTCGGGTTTCTTGTGAAGAATCCGATCGGAGTCTGACCGGGAGTTACCTGACCGGCAGTGTCGACCACCGAGTGGTAGCCCTTTAGCGAGAGAGCTGATGAGGAACACGTGGCGGCTCCACGCGTTGACAGACAGGGCACCCGGGAAGGCGATACGTGGTTGCTACGTGGGAGGCATGCCGGACGGCCGGATTTGTGTCTCCGGCTTCGCGACTATAAATACCCGCGGTAGCGACAGTGTGAAGGACTTTTGGACGATCGATAGGTTGTTGTTAGAGAATCCCGACCGCAGTCAGTCGGTACTCAGAGCAACCATTTAGATTGTACTTAGGGTCTTCATTGTGATCAATAAGAGTTATTTAATTGCTTTAATTGGTCTCGTGTTTATTTAACTACCGCATTACGTGGCAATTAGTACTATCAATGTTATATATTCCCTCCTATATTTTCCTTTTTCAATTTTTGCATTCTAACATCGCAGGCCTTCATTGTGATCAATAAAAATTATTTAATTGCTTTAATTGGTCTCGTGTTTATTTAACTACCGCATTACGTGGCAATTAGTACTATCAATGTTATATATTCCCTCCTATATTTTCCTTTTTCAATTTTTGCATTCTAACATCGCAGTATATGATTGGAGAAATATTTTTTGAAAATTCTTAATTGTTTAGTAATGTTATATATCCCTCCTGTATTTCCATTTCAATTTTCATGTTATGATAATATGATGTAACATTATATGATTGGATAATTAATTTTTTTTATTAGATTAAAATTTTTGTACTTTTTTTTTTAAATTTTATTTTGAGTAATGTTATACATTCCTCGTATATATTTCTTTCAAATTTCACATTTGATGTGACATTATATGATTGAACAATTTTTTTTTTTTTTTTTTTTTTAAAGTTAGTGGTGAATTGACCAATTCATGACTACTCTTATTTACTGATCTCACTAAGCTATAGGCCTATAGAAGAAGCATATCCATTGGGTTTAGGGCTTTTAAGATTACAGGTTTACGTCACCAATTCTGTGGCTCTGAATTAGCCCTAACAATAACTAATAAGTTCAAATAAATAGATAACTAACACAAAATTAATTCAAAGTTTAAAATTTGCAAACACTTAATAAGTCAATAGTTAATGTGACAAATTAGTTATACAATGTACTAACTAATAATACATACATATATATTTATATATAGGAAGATTGGTCCACATAACCCGTCCCACCAAAGCCCGCTATTTTGACAAATATAAAAAAATCAAAGCTTTCACTTTATTTTGGGGCAAGGGTGGGATGAATGATAAATTATATAATGTACTAAGGTTTACCTTGATGGCTTGATCCAAAATAACCTTTAAATTAGGGGTGTGCATTTGGTTAACTGAACCATCTTAACCGAACCAAATCAATGCTTTTTCCCCAATAAGTGTGCAGGAATTTATATCTTAAAATAAAAGTTGATGATGACGGAGTATCTTGTATGCACCCATTTGTCAAATACATCATACCAAGCTATCCATTTGATCGCAGAAGAACAGTGGAAACACTTCCATCAAAGAAACATAAAACAAGAAAGTGTATACACTGAGCCAAGAACAAGAGCGAACACAAAGTAACACCAAAACCGAAATAAAAAGTTTTATTCTTTTGTTACAGATAGAGACAGGCGTCATTGAAAGTTTCACACTAGCCCTTCTTTTAATTGGGTTCATGTAAAGGTAAGGAGATATGAGACATCATAGAACGCATACCGCAAACTTAGAACGCTACACGCACTCCAAGCAGTGCCATGAACTGAGAAATGAACTCGGGATGGCCTGGCCAAGCCGCGCCTGTCACCAGATTTCCATCAGTGAAGCAACGATCTATCGGCTCTGGCTCTAACCATGTCGCCCCTCCAAGAACCACGTTGAGTTTCACCGCGGGGTATGCAGTGCACTTCTTACCCTGCATTACAAATCCCGCGCAGTTGAATATAACGGTCCATCTTTATATGTAAAAGTGGAAGGCACTATAAATCGTGTAGAAAATGGCATTACCTTGAGAACGCCTGCAGCAGCCAGAATCTGTTGGCCATGGCAGATTGATGCAACGGGTTTCTTAGATTCCATGAACTCCTTCACCAATTTGATAACATCGTTGTCCAGTGCCAGATATTCTGGGGCTCTGCCACCAGGAATAACAAGCCCATCATAGCTCGAAGCGCTGCTAACATCTTCGAAACTAGAATTTAGGACGAAGTCATGACCGGGCTTCTCGCTATATGTTTGGTCGCCTTCAAAGTCATGAACAGCCGTTGGGCATTTTTCGCCTGCTTTTTTCTTAGGACAAACAGATTCGACTCGACACTCAAGTGCTTGGAGGGTCTGGAAAGGAACCGCCACCTCATAATCTTCCATAAAATCCTAAAACAAATGAAATCAGAAAGTCTTTAAGTTCAACCCACATCCACAAATCTACAAGGACCTTATGATCCGATTCACCATCAGCTTACCCCACAGAGAAACAGAATTCTTTTGCCAGAGCCAGTTATGTTGCCCCCGAGTGCCTTGACAAAAAGGCGGATGAACTCCGGATGCCCTTCATAAGTTGCCCCCGTAATTAAATTCCCATCAACAACACACGAGGCCAATGTCTCCGGCTCTACCCAATGTGCACCGGCATCTATAAGTACAGGTTTCACCGGAGGAAAAGCAGTACACTTTCGGCCGTTGACTACATCTGCTGCAGCCAAGATCAACTGTCCATGGCAAATAGAAGCAATTGGCTTTTTACAGCTCACAAACTTCTTAACCAACTCCAGGACAGATTTGTCATTAGCCAGATATTCCGGGGCACGTCCTCCCGGGATCACCAATCCATCATATTTGCCCGCTTCAACTTCATCAAAAGTTGCATTGAGAGAGAAGTTGTGACCCCGGGACTCAGAATACGTCTATATCATTAAAATTAAGGCATGCTTAGTAACATCCATAAAATCTGCAACTAAATCCTAAACTTATCTGTTTCTTCACTCCCTTTCAGATATGGAAATAGAATAACTACCAACTACAAGACCACTTAAGAATCTCAAAATTCCATGGATTACATCTCATTTATGTGCAAGATTATCACCCAGGTGAATAAAACAAGGAAAATATTCCTTCTTGGCAACCTGTTTATGCAAAACTATTTTCAAGTAACTAAAGAATTAAGAAGAATACTTAAAACCTGTTTAATACTCATAATTTCTAGCTTAATTTCTATAGTTCAACAATATAGTGGATAGGTATTCTATGCTGTAATTCAATTTCTACCTAACACACACACTATACCAAGTAAAATGCACAAACTGAGATGACAATGTAAATACTCATATATACCACATAGGTTTTATGTTCTTTGTTTGTTTGTTTGTTTTTAATGAAATTAATCGAAATAATATAGTATATACATACATGGTGACCAGCAAGCTGATGAATAGCAGTGCGACAAATATCGCCGGCTTTCTTGCCGGGGCAAACGGCGTCAACGGCCACTCCGAAAGCTAGGAGTGCTTGGAACGGAACCATAACCTGCAATCAATCATTTCATTCCCATGAAAATTTTTAAAAATTAATAAAAAATCAATTAGTACAAGCAATTCGCTTTATCGGATTCGCAACCTCGTAATCCTCGACATAATCACCGCATAACAAGAGGACCCTTTTGGGATTCGCCATTCTTGAGAGCTCTGTTTGTGTGTATGTGGACTGTGGAGGAGGTTCCCAGATTGCCTCGTCTTTTTGTACTGTGTATCTACTGATGGCGAAGCCACGAAGACTTCGAATTTTCTTGAATTTCTACGAATGAAATGACAGAAATAGCCTTAAGGTTGCGTCACAGACTCACGGTGTCACGGACACCTGCCATAGCTGGGAGAATTGCCAGTAGTTTCACGTTCGATAAACATCGCCTATAATTAATCAGCAATCGCCTTTAGTAACAATCAAACTTCTAATTTTGTTTTATGGCTTTATGATCGTGGTCAATTGTGTCCATAATTAATCAGCAATCGCGTTTACTAAGAATCAAATTTCTAACTTTGTAATTATCAAGTTAACCGTCTAACTAGCTTACTTAGAGTTGTTCAGTGGTGGAGCTACATGGTGAGATATGGGGTCTTGGCCCCTACCACCTATGTTTTTAATAAATATAAATCATATATGTATATATATTAATAGGGAAGGTTCAGGTGCGGGGATGACTTCTCGTGCGGTTGTCGCATTTTAAGCATTAAAATGACGCACCTTAAGTACACAAACCATGCACATTAAGAACACAAACAAAGCACCTTAAGTACACAAACCATGCACCTTAAGAACACAAACAAAGCACCTTAAGTACACAAATCACGCATTTTAAAGACACAAACAAAACATCTTAAGAACAAAAATCACGCACCTAAGGTTTTAAAATGGCTCACCTTAAGTTTCACACAATTGACGCACGTTAAGCATACAAATTACGCACCTTAAAAAGGAAAATAACACACATCAAGAAGAAAAACCATGCACCTTAAACTTTAGGTTGACGCACCTTAAGTTTCAACACTGACGCACCTTAAGCACACAAACCACGCACCTTAAGAAGAAAAACATCGCACCTTAGCAACCGCCCATTTCTATATATAGTAATATAATAGAGATAAAAATACTATTTTGGCTCCCGTTATTTTTATTTGGGAAAAGGTACAAATAGGTTATTAAACTATTTAGGGATATCAATTAAGTCATTGAACTCAAATAACTTCTAAATTCATCATGAACCCAAAAAAAAAAAAAAGAGCAATTAATATTTTTTGTAGGTGTTTTTAAAAAAAAAAACAAATATTTTTAGCAGGTTGACAACAGGTTTGCACTGATTGGATGTCACGTGTATTTATATTTTTTTTCTTATTATCTTACATGGACTACATGTAAGAATTTTGAAGTAAAAATTTAAAATCCTAATTTTCTTAATCCTCTATTTTCTTCTCTGGTTCTTCATTCGCATATGCAAGTATCGCTTCTATATTTTGGGCTTTTTATCTCTTTTGCAGTTAATTGTGATATTTTTGAATCAGGAAAAATAGTATCTGTGTTGGGTTAATGTTCAAAAATATTATCTATTTTGGGTTAGTGTTTTTCCTAATTCATGAATATGAGTTTCATAATCATCCCTCAAATTTTAAAATATTGAGTTAATAAGTAAAATGAATATTAGTTAATTATCTAAAAAAAGGTTTCCAACAAAATAATTGACAATTTTTGTTTGATAAAAAACTGCCAGTAAGATTAAAATAAAGGTACATTTATTATTGTATATATTTTGTATTATGTGAAATTATATAAAGTATCTATTGATATCGATGTCAATCATATGCACAAACCAGGCTGTATTCTTGAATATCATTCTATTTCTGAAACACATAAGTGAGTAACAAGTTTCTGAAACTAGAGACTGCCATCATTGAACAGAAGAAAGTTGCTAAAACCAAAGTATAATTAAAGACAAGAAGAAGCAGTTGGAGGCAAGAAAAATAACCTCTGTAAAGCATAGCAATAATCTCAGCTACTGCAGAAACAACAAATATACTCCCCTAACAGTACGCGAATATTACCACACACTAAGGCACATGGAAAAGATTAAACATGCAAGAGAAGAGAGGAAATGACACCACACACAAAAACGCCAAACATGCAAATATACTAACAGAAAGAATGACATTTTTAAAGCTAAAACCTCCCCAAAAGGTTTTGGAAGAATGTATACATTTATCACTTGGACTCCCAGCTAGAAACTTGGTAGGCTTATCATTCGGAGTCGTGGCAGAAAGCATGCTAGGTTTATCACTCGGGCTCGTGATAGAAAACATGGTAGGCTTATCATTTCGAGTCATGGCAGAAAGCATGCTAGGTTCATCACTCGGGGTCGAGACAGAAAACATGGTCGGCTTATCATTTGGAGTGGCGGCAGAAAGCATGCTAGGTTTATCACTCGGGCTCGTGGCAGAAGACATGCTAGGTTTATCACTTGGAATCTTTGCTGATAACTTGGTTGTTAACTCACCAGAAGCATCTGCAATTGCTTTTACCAAGTTCTTATCATTGCAGGCATCATAGTAGCATCCACGCTCCTTGGAATCTAGTACTAACTCTCTCCAAACAGAGTTACTATTGATCAAAGTCGCGCTATTGCCTAATACCCAAAGGCAGTATCTGTAAAACACCACAAACAACATTGATATTTCACTAACAGTTTGTCAGATTTAATTCGTCCAGGAAACAAAACAGTACCTGGCTCGAGTCAGAGCCACATTTGTTCGCTGAAGGTTGGACAAGAACCCCACCATTCCCATTCCATTAGACCGAACCGTAGATAAAATGATAACATCTACTTCTCCGCCTTGAAATCCATCCACAGATCGTACATTCACCGAAAACTCACTGCCCACATCACTGCTGTATTTCTTGCCAATCTGTTTTTGGATTGCAGAAACCTGTGCCTTATACGGTGATATGCAGCCAACACGAGCTCTTTGCTTTGAAACTAGAAATTCTGCCATCATTGAACAGAAGATATGCTCAACACGTGGACCGTAGTCGCTTATGGGTGGCGCTGAGATTAAACCAATGACCTTTGGTCTGGCTCTGATACCAAATTGAAACATGTGCTCCATCTCAACTAAAAGTCTAAGCTGATAGTTGGATTGCACATTAATGGCTATATGCTCAACAAAACCAAAGAATTAAAGACAAGAAAAATAACCTCTGTAAAGCATAGCAATGATCTCAGCTACTGCAGAAGCTTCTGCCATGTTTTTAAAACTATATTTGTGATCAAGCTCTTCTTTTCCTTTGCTTATGTTGATGAAAGAATACGGACCGAACATGGTTCCTTTGAGAAACCGTTTCTCGTAGCTTAAGTTTGTGACATTAGGGCCATTCATGATCTTCTCTTCATAGAACTTCCTATTTGGGAACAAACATATTGAGGGATGCATTCTGTATTGAATGTTAAGGAGATGCTTCTTTTTTCCTAATTTAGCCAGCCTCTCGAACAAGCTCCTCCCGAAATTAGCTTTCTCGCAAATCTGCACATAACATACATTATATAAAAAGCTCACCAACTTAGCTTCTAAAGTAAATAGTTTCTTTCAAGAATCAAAACCTTGCTTTGAACCATTGCTGTCAATTGTTTCTCGTCTCCAAATAGCATTGCATGGCGAAGACCGGGTAGCTGCAAGGGAATAGTGGATTCACATTCTTTAAGCTGAGCGGCTTCATCGATCACCACCACCTCAATTGGTGTCTCTTCAGTGTACACCTTGGATGAACTCGAGGCAGTAGAGAAAATCAAGACTGCATTTTTCAAACAAAAGCTCCGAATTTGATTTTTTTCAAAGAAATTCGGGAGCCAAAAGCTGCCTTGAAGAAGTTGTAATGTTGCAACACATTCTGATTTTGTTGCCCGCAATGCATCAATGTGCTTTGTCTCTGTAGAAACAGTTTTCAACAATGCTCCTAGAGTTCGAAACACCTCGAGTGCTCTAACCATGTTCTTCGCTACTTCCAGGGGGATGTAGGAAGTAGGCAAATGAGTGTACAAGGTTGTCATACAAAACTCTAGTCGATCCGCTAAGGATTTATACTTGTTCAAAACGAATTCCTCAAATGTCCAAATCCTTGTCTTTCCACTGTGACAAGGTTGAGGAGACTCTTCTTTCATCTTTTTCTTCTTTTTCCATTTTAAGCTCTGAATAATGAACTTTTTCCAATGCTTATTTATCTTCAAGTCTTTATTTAGTTCCCCAGCTGAACTTCCTGGTTCTTGTTCCTCATCACTACTCTCTTCATTCTTCTCTTTTATCGACTCAAATAATAAATATTTGTGGTATGAACCTTCAGGCTCTTCGAGCAAACTTATCATCTGAACCAAACCAACTTGCCACCCGACCACGGGTGACAAGCACCTAGCAAGACCACGAACACGATAATCAAGAAACACGTCCCACAGATCCTCGTGATCCTCGATCTTCATTCGTTCTCCATTGCCAAAAACAACAATGTCCCCGAGACCATAACTATGATAATGAAGACTACCTGTTACCAGTTCCATAAGCTGCTTTGCAACTCCTATGACTGCATTGTTTGTAGGGGCACAAGTCAAAGTTCTGCAATGCATATTGAAGAGGGCATACAACAAGGAGGCAGCTGTTCTTGTTTTCCCGGTTCCAGGAGGACCCCAAATTAGCTTAACAGTATTTCTGTGAACACATTGCCTGGCTTTTACACAACTCAAAACAGTCGTTTCCTGGGAATCATCCAATCCAAAGGAGTGAATGGCTGCTCTAGCATTCAATAAAATAGTCCCCTCGGTTTCTTCTTGGGTGCAAAAGGCACAATTTCTGTCATCCTGGCCATGTTTCAACTTTTATTTAGATTTCGAAGAGGTATTATTATGCTTTAAACATGGCTACAAACAAACAAGTAAAACATAAAAATGATAAAAGGGAAAGATTTTAAACATCTTACATTCCAATCAATTCCCCACACTGTTTTGATCATCTTTAAGTTGGGACTTTCCAGGTCCATATTCAGAGACTTCCATAAGCGAATATTTGTTGTCAAACTAGTAAGATAAACAACAAAAAGCTTATCTCCCTCCATCCCTTTCCCACCATCCTTTTTCTGGAAGGTAATGGGCTTCGATGACAGGATTGGAAACCAATCATCATAATCATCATCATCATCATCCCCTCTGCCTTGAACTACAGCTATGAGATAGGATGTCTTTGGCCTGTTCAGATCCTCGATGCGCTTAGGCCTCACATCAGAGAACGCGATTAAATCCCCAACCTCTGGTTCATATACTTGTTTACTCCCACCACCACCCTCTCTAGTTGTCTTCAACCGAATGGTGTAGTAGAAATCTTTCGGAAGTTTGAAATCCTTAGACACTTTCAAGCCTAATACCTCACAAGCCGGGGCATTAAACAGTGAGTCTGTCATGTTTGAGTACAAATCAGCACGCGTTTCTTCAAGAAGTGGATAGATGAATGAATTGAGGTAATGATATGTGGACAAGAAGGTATCTGGGATTTCCTTAACCTAAAACATCATAACCCAAGTGGATTATATCAGACAAGTAAAAAGATTCATTTCATAGTTTATCAACATGAGACATAGTTTAAGTCAAATATAGTAGAAAAACACAGAATTTTAAATCAGCAAGAAGTGAGTATATTCCAAGTATTTAGACATATGAATAGAATGCAATCTGAAAGGCTCTGGAACCATGCAAGACTTAAACCTTGTCTTTGTACAAATTTTTGTTTATCACGTCATCAAAAGACCACGAAAACACTGTATCGATCAGGCCATTTGTCTTCTTTGCAGTTTCCATCATTCCTGGAAGATGAGGGAGATCAAATGTTGAGAAATATGTAGCTAACCACGATGCAAAAAGTTTATGTTCTTTCCAGTTTCCAGTCCCTGGAAGATGGAATATGTTTGGCATGCATTTCAGACGGAGCAAAACCAAAGTTGAAGTAAGTAACAGTGCATTTCAAAATGAAGAAAGATGTACACACAGGACAAACCAATTTCTTAGCAAATCAGTTTAGTATTTTCTTTTCATCTTTATAGAATATGCTCTATCATCTTTTTAATTATTACTCTTCCTCTTTCCACAAGCTTTCTCAAAGACTTACATTTAGAATTCAAAAAGATAAGGTTTATGTAAGGTAAAATGCCAAACAGAAAATAAAATAACAAAACAATAGGAAAGGAAGAATCTTACTTTCGGATCAATTTGCAGCACTGTTTTGATAATCTTTAAGTTAGCACTTTCCTTGTCCATATTCAGAGATTTCCATATGCGAATATTTGTTGTCAAACTAGTAAGATAAACAACAAAAAGCTTATCTCCCTCTCTCCCTTTCTCCATGTTTTTTCTTGAAGGTAACGGGCTTCGATGACAAGATTGGAAACCTTGCTGAACCATCATCTTTCCTGCCTTGGACTACAGCCTGGGCATTTCGGAGTGAATTTGTCATGTTTGAGTACAAATCAGCACGTGTTTCTTCAAGAAGTGGATTGATGAAATAATTGAGGTAATGATCCGTGGACATGAAGGTATCTGGGATTTTCTTAACCTAAAACATCACAAACCAAGTTGATTATATTAAATGAGACAAGAAAAAAGTGTTTCATATCATTACTTAAGCTGCAATTTTGCAAAGCTACATGATACCACAGCAAATTGAAAGTACTTGCAAATTTACCAACATGAATAAGATCAATAAAATTACAAGAATTTATACATGAGAATCAAACGTGACTAAGGCGGTTAAATCCACGAGGCACTAGTTCAGAATGAAGTAGTTCAATCATTAAGCATACAAACAAACGAGTACTTAACTCCATACACTGTTGCTGATCTATTATAGCACCTTCAACTGAAATTTGCTTTTGATTCTTGATTGAGGATGATTCACCAGAACTTTTCCTTTAACAACACAAATTGCCCTCTTCAATTTCTTTTTGACAAATACGCCAAACAAGTAACTATACCAACAGAAAGAATGGCAGTTTTAAAGCTAAAAGCTCCCCAAAAGGTTTTGGAAGAATGTATAGATTTATCACTTGGACTCCCAGCTGAAAACTGGCTAGGCTTATCATTTGGAGTGGTGGCAGAAAGCGTGCTACGCTTATCACTTGGGCTCGCGGCAAAAAACTTGGTAGGCTTATCATTTGGAGTGGTGGCAGAATGCGTGCTAGGCTTATCACTTGGGCTCGCGGCAGAAAACTTTGTAGGCTTATCATTTGGAGTGGTGGCAGAATGCGTGCTAGGCTTATCACTTGGGCTCGTGGCATAAAACTTGGTAGGCTTATCATTTGGAGTGGTGGCAGAAAGCATGCTAGGCTTATCATTCTGAGTGGTGGCAGAAAACATGCTAGGTTTATCACTTGGAATCCTGGCTGATAACTTGGTTGTTAA
Organism: Ipomoea nil; assembly: GCF_001879475.1. Lineage (NCBI taxonomy): Eukaryota > Viridiplantae > Streptophyta > Magnoliopsida > Solanales > Convolvulaceae > Ipomoea > Ipomoea nil. Next base: position 461,075 of record NW_017619597.1, read on the forward strand.
CTCATCAGATGCATCTGCAACTGCTTTTTCCAAGTTCTTATCATTGCAGGCATCATAGTAGCACCCGCGGACCTTACAATGTAGTACTAAGTTTCCCCAAACTGAACCGCTATTGATCAAAGTCGCGCCATTGCCTAATACCCAAAGGCAGTATCTGTAAAAAGAGCACAAAACTTAATACTTATATTTCAGTAACAGTTTGTCAGATTAATTTGTCTAGGAAAACAAAACAGTACCTTGCCCGAGTCAGAGCCACATTTGCTCGCTGAAAGTCGGACAAGAAGCCCACTTCTCCACTTCCATTAGACCGAACTGTAGATATGATGATCACATCTTCTTCTCCGCCTTGAAATCCATCTACAGATCGTACATTCACACAGAACTCACTCTCCATATCTGTGCTGTATTTCTTGCCAAGCTTTTCTTGGATTGCAAAAACCTGAGCCTTATATGGTGATATGCAGCCAACACGGACTCTTTGTTTTGAATCTAGAAATTCTACCATCATTGAGCAAAAGAAAATTAGCAACACAAGACTAAAGTTTAGAGCAGTACTAAGGACAAAAAAGAAATTACCTCTGAAAAGCATAGCAATAATCTCAGCTACTGCACAAACTTCTGCCATGTTTTTAGTACTACTTTTATCACCTTGATCTTCTTTTCCATTGCTTATGTTGATGAAAGAATATGGTCCAAACATGTCTCCTTTGAGAAATCGCTTCTCATATCTTGTGTCTCTGACATTAGGACCATTCATTACCTTCCCTTTGTAGAATTTCTTATTTGGGAACAGACTAATTGAGGGATGCATTCTGTATTGAATGTTAAGGAGGTGCTTCTTCTGTCCTAATTTAACCAGCCTCTCAAACAAGCTCCTCCCGAAATAAGCCTTCTTACAAATCTGTGGATAACATAACATACATTAGTTAGTTGCTAACTATAAAATAAAATAAATAGTTGAAAGCTAAGACAACTTTCAAAACCTCGCGGCTCTGAACCATTGCTGGCAATTGTTTCTCATCTCCAATTAGTATAGCATGGCAAAGACCGGGTAGCTGCAAGGGAATAGTGGATTCACATTCTTTAAGCTGAGCAGCTTCATCAATTACCAACACCTCTATTGGTGTCATCCCTTCAGAGTGCAGTTTGGAAGAACTCGAGACAGTAGAGAAAATCAAGACTGCACTTTTTAAACAAAAGCTTCGAATTTGATTGTTTTCAGAAAGATTTGGGAGAGTAATGCTGCCACTAAGAAGCTTTAATATTACTACACATTCTGATTTTGTTGTCTGCAATGCATCAATGTGCTTCTTCCACTTAGGAAAAGAAACTTTAATCCCTTTAAGGGCATCTCTCAGTCCTCCACATGTCTCAGCAACAGTTTTCAACAATGGTCCAAGAGTTTGAAGCAAATTATGTGCTCTAACGATCTTCTTCACTATTTCCAAAGGGATGTATGAAGTAGGCAAATGAGTGTACAAGGTTGTCATACAAAACTCTAATCGCTCCGCTAAGGGTTCATATTCCTTCAAAACAAACTCCTCAAATGTCAAAAGTGTTACCTTTCCTCTGTGACATTGAACAACATTGCATTTGGCGACTTTTTCATATCCTAAGTACTTCTGATATTCCTCTTCAGGTTCCTCAAGCAAATTTATCATCCAATTCAAACATGCCTGCCACCCCACCAATGGTGACAAACAACTAGCAAGAGAATCAACACGGTAATCCAAAAACACATTCAATAGATCCTCGTGATCATTGACCTTCATTCTTTCCCCATTACCAAACAAAACAATGTCTCCTAGACCATAAGGATCATACTGGAGACTACCCCTTACCAGTTTCATAAGCCGCTTTGCAACTCCTATGACTGCAATGTTCGTTGGAGCACAAGTCAATGTTCTGCATTTCATATTGAAGAGGACAGATAACAAGGATGCAACTGTCTTTGTTTTCCCAGTTCCGGGAGGTCCCCAAATCAGCTTAACAGAACTTCGGTGAACACATTTTCTTGCTTTTACACAGCTCAAAACAGCTTCTTCCTGGGAATTATCTAATCCAAAGGATTGTAGAGCTGCCTTAGCATTCAATAAAACAGTACCTTGAGTTCCTCTATTGGTGCAGAGGGCACAATTTCCTTCATCCTGGACAAGTTTGAACTTCCATTTAGAATTCAAAGAGATATTAAGTTTTATGTAAGGTAAAAAACCAAACAGAAAATAAAATAACAAAGCAATAGGAAGGAAGTATCTTACTTTGGGATCAATTTGCAACACTGTTTTGATAATCTTTAAGTTAGCATTTTCCTTGTCCATATTCAGAGATTTCCATATACGAATATTTGTTGTCAAATTGGTAAGATAAACAACAAAAAGCTTATCTCCCTCTCTCCCTTTCTCCATGTTTTTCTTGAAGGTAACGGGCTTTGATGACAAGATTGGAAACCTTGCTGAACCATCATCTTTCCTGCCTTGGACTACAGCTATGACATATGACATCTTTGGTCTGTTCAAATCCTCAACACGCTTGGGCCTCACATCAGAGAATGCAATTAGATCCCCAGCCTCGGGTTCATACGGTTGTTTACTATCATCGCCACCCTCTCTAGTTGTCTTCAAGAAAATATCGTATACCAAATCTTTAGGGAACTTGAAACCCTTGGAGATTTTCACATCTAAGACCTCACAAGCCTGGGCATTTCGGAGTGAATTTGTCATGTTTGAGTACAAATCAGAATGTGTTTCTTCAAGAAGTGGATTGATGAAACAATTGAGGTAATGATCCGTGGACATGAAGGTATCTGGGATTTTCTTAACCTAAAACATCACAAACCAAGTTGATTATATTAAATGAGACAAGAAATAAGTGTTTCATATCATTACTTAAGCTGCAATTCTGCAAAGCTTACATGATACCACAGCAAACTGAAAGTACTTGCAAGTTTACCAACATGAAGAGGATCAATAAAATTTACAAGAATTTAGACATGAGAATCAAACGTGACTTCAAACAACTAAATAGAAAAAACACACAATTTTATATAAAGTATTTAGTCATCTGAATGAAATGCAATATGACAAGCTGTACAAAGTACAAACACTCCAGAAAATAACATAAAACAGATCATCATCAAGAACAAATAAAGCAGCAAACTTTTTTACCATTTTAGACTAAGAGGAATGCATGAGTTCAAAGAAGGCATAGCAAGAATCAAACCTTGTCTCTGTACAAATCCTTGTTCATCACGTCCTCTAAAGACCAAGAAAACACTGCATCCATCAACCCTTGCCCTGGACGTTGTTTCTCCTTTCCAATTTCCATCGTTCCAGGATGATCAAACCAAATATTCAAATATATCTACCTAACCAAAAGTTACACATAAAGCTCAGTTCTTTTCAGTTCCCACTCCCCTTCTTTGTTAAAAAAACAAGTGTGATATTTTTTGCCTTCCAGACGAAGCAAAACCCAAGTAAATGAAAGCTAAAAAGGTAGTAACTTGGAAAAAGGAAAATGTGTACGGATTTCAGAATATACAGAGAAAAATATAAAGCAAGAAGAAGAGTGGGATTAAAGAATATACAACGACTCAACGAGTCAACAAGAAACAGCTCTGTAGCAAAGGTCAATGATTCCAAAGATGATGTTGTAGGCCTCTGGTAGTCTGGTGGAAAGGGTGGGAAACTGGCAAGGCAATTTTTTTATTTTTTTTTAAAATTGTGTTGTATAATAATTAAATGTAAAAAACAATACATTTTTCTTAAAAATATTATTTTTCTCTAGAAAAATATTGCATTAATTTTTATTTATATTAAAAGTGATAGAAATACATCAAAAGAACTATTATTTTTTATTATTTACTTTGCGGATGACATGATGTTCTTCTGGGAGGCTTCCCGGAAACAAATGGACAATAAAGTATTACTTGGACACTTTGTGTTTAGCTTCCGGTTAAAGAGTTTTTTTTTTTTTTTTTTTTTTTTTTTGAGAAGTCCGGTTAAAGAGTTAATTACCAAAAATAAGAGACAAGTGAGTTAATACTTTTTTTTTTTTTTGAATGTTACTGGTCCTATTACAATATAATTTTAAAAGTTTTTATAACTTTTTACTATTTTTAGTTCTACTTTTTAAAGTTTATATAACTTAGGAAAATTGACTATAATGTAACAAAACAATCAAGCATTTCTAAAAATATGACACTCGAAAAGTTGAACAATTTTATGAAAAAGACATTTGGGACATGTGTTGATATGCATGTCCCAAATGCATTTAAATTTTTTTTTTTTTCAAATGTTGACCACAATCGCAAGTGGGAATTGCATTTGATGTATAAAATACATCAAATGCAATTCCCACTTGCATATCTCGAATGTATGTATTATACAGAGGCCCGACAAGGAGTTCATCATGTGTGTGTATAATCTGCAGAAAGCGATGCAGTTTTTGGAGATGGAGCATTCAAGCTCGTCCGTGGACCACCCGGTCGTCAGTCTCACGTGCCTCGACTCTGTCCAGTCAATCTGATTACGACGTTGACGACGAGGAGGATGAAACAGGGCCGCCGGCGATTCCATAGCCGAAGTTGAAGATGCGTCGAGCATTGCGATGGCGGATTTGAGATTGATTGCCGAGTGCATGATCTCATTTGGATACGCCAAGGAGTGCTTGAAAATATCAATGTTGCAAAAATCGCGCCATAATCGGCGCCTAGGCGCTAGGCGCTAGGAGGCCGCAGCGAGGAATGGCCTCGGCGGCCTCCTCCGCGGCCGGCCGGCTAGGCGACCGTCTAGACCGCCTAATCGGCCGATTCAGCGATTTTTTTTTTTTTTTTAAAATTGTCAGAAAAGTTTCGAAAGGCATAACTTTTGACTCGGTTGTCCGATTTGGACAATTTTTTTTTTCAAATCGCGTATTTTTTCGTCATAGGCGGTTTGGTCCACTAATTTCTCAAAAAAAAAATGCTTCTTTAGCTCTTAATTTTAGTTTTTTTTTTTATGTGTTTAGATGGTTTAAACAATCTTTTGAACAATTTTACAACCACTTTTGTAAATAGTTTCTAAGAAATAACTATGGAAACCTTATGTTTTAGTACTAAATTTTTAATTTTAAAATTTTTTTTAATTAAAAAAAAATAAAAAAATAAAAAATCGGCGCCTAGGCCTCCTTGGCGCCTAACGTTTTTTGCAACATTGGAAAATATACAAAGTAATTCGGAAATCAATCATAGACGAAGGACTACACAAGCTCGGAGTCAAGAAATTGAGCTCTTCGCAGGTCCGGAAGTTCTAGACCTGAAGATTGAAAGTTGGATCGGTGTTGTAGATGTTTCCATTCGTTGTTCTCGGACCTCTGTATAATACATACATTCGAGATACGCAATTCCCACTTGTGTTTGTGGTCAGCATTTGAAAAAAATAAATAAATTTCAAATGCATTTGGGACATGCGTTTCTGACCTCAAACGCATGTCCCAAATGTCTTTTTCATAAAATTGTCCAACTTTTTTTAGTGTCATATTTTTTGAAAGGGAAAATGACACTTTTTCCCCCTGAGTTATATACTTATAGCATTTTTCCCTCCTGAATTATTGAAGTGGCTGTTTTCCCCCCTGAAATGTTAAATGGACATATTTACCCTTAAAATAAATATTTCATTTATTTTTTTTTCAACAAATTATGACCATAATTTGGTTCAAACCAAACAAACACTATAGCAACCAAACCGAAATATTCCAATTACAATTTAGAATCGAAATCCGATATTTAGAGTTTATTAAAATCATGAACCGGAACGGACGGTTTATATTCTGAACTGAAAAAATAAAATACATTTATTGTTGAATTTAGACTATTTTAAAATACAAAATAAAATTTTAAAATAAAGACGGTTCAAAATTGCGAATCGGATCCGAAATCGCGGGTTCACGGTTCAAGACTCAATTTTTTTGATACATAATTTTAATAAATTGACATTTAAATATTGGGTTCTAGATCTGAATCATAATCGGAAACTATTAATTCGATTGCTTTAGTATCCGGTTCAATTCAAACCGAACTGTGGTTATCCCTACATATACGCAATAAGTTAGAGAAGTAAAATAAATAAAATGTTTACTTTAAGGGTATAAATGTCAATTTAATATATCAGGGGGAAAAAACACCACTTTTAAAATAATTGAGGGGACTAATGTGCTTACCTAAATAATTGAGGGGGAAAAAGTGCTATAAGTATATAACTTTGTGGTAAAAAGTGTCATTTTCCCTTTTTGAAATGCTTGATTGTTTTGTCACATTACACTCAGTTTTCCTATAACTTAGGGGTGTATTCAATCAATATTTTTATAAATTTTTAAACTTTTAACGATTTTAAAAATTTAATGGTATTCGATCTTGACTTTTAAAGACTATTTAAAAGTCTTTAAAAATATATTGGTAATTGATTCAGACTTTTAAGGAGTCTTTAAAAGTCTACTGGTATTCAAAAATTTATTAACTTTTATAGACTCTACCAGATTAATATTTCTGTAGATTTTTCTTTCACAAATATAAATAGTTAAAATACGACCCTCGAACTTCAAACTTTTCAACTTTCTCTACGAACTTTTTTTCCCTATTTGAACCAGACAAGCGTTTCATCAATTCCTGTCAAATTTTACTCTACGTTACATAACTTTCAATCTTTCATACATATTCATATACTTTTTATTTTTATACACACACACACACACATATATATATATATATATATTGAAATTTGTGTTGTGAACAACAACATAATTTGTTGCTGCTATTTCTTCTTGTTGTTTGCAACATTAATAAAATTTTAAATACAATTATTTTTTATTTTATTTAATCATATGTCTATTATTAATTGTTATTCGTAGCAGAGTTATAGTATTATTATTATTTTTTTTATTGAAGACAATTAATTTTAATTTTATGTAGCCATATGTTCATTATTAATTATTATAATATATGTATTTGTGTTGAGTTGGATTTTTCACAAAAAGGAAATAGTTTTAAATTTTTGAATGATTTTCATCTACTTTAGAGTAATTAGGAATAATGGTCAAATACGTCACTCAACGGTACACCAAACTCCAATTAGGTCATTGAACTCAAAATAAAAAATAAAAAAATGCAAGAGTTCCTAAACAACACAAACTCAAGCAATTCAACTCAAAATGACCTGTTTGGCAATTTATATCGTGGACCAAGTTCCACAGTGCACTCTTTTGGTACACAATACCTGTTTGACAATTTATATCATGTATTATAAAAACTGTATAAAATAATGCATTAATAGAAATTATGCAATGTAGAGATATATTAAATTTAAAATTTTAATAACTTTTGTAAATTTTTTAATATGAAAAATTATTTAAAAATTATAAATTTTTGTCATACAGATTTTGAAGGAGTCGTACAAAGTTTATGAAAGTTTAAAAGATATGAAAATAAAAAGAAAAAATTCACAAAAGTCATTTAAATTACATCCAAAGAACGGTGCTCCAAATTCATTTTTCAGTGCACGATATATGGACGAGACAGTCTGATAAAACTTTCGAAGTAGTACAAAAGAAGTCATACTAAAATTCCTCAACATTAATGTTCGAATGGAACTTTTGATTTTGCTCTTACATCCTCTTCATCCCCTCTATGTTTGTACGAAAACCGATCTCTATTCTCGAAATTCTTCTTCTTTCTGAAACACTACATGAGAAACAAGTTTCTGAACCACATGTTTCAACAATGTAAAAACAAATGTGGTATTACTAAAGCAGCCAATTCTACAAGTGATAATTCTCCTTGGACCAGCTCTCATGTCTCCCGGAGCTAACGGGATTAGTCGGGTGAACCTAGACCGTTAAATGGACAAAGAAACCACCTCGTGGTTTACAAAAAAAAAAATGTGGTATTACTAAAGCAGCCAAATTAAAAGCTCACCCAAAGGCAGGTTTATGACCAAGACTCATTGCAGACATCTTTGTTGTTAGCTCATCAGACACATATGCAAGTGCTTGTCCCAAGTCCTTGTCATTGCAGGCATCATAGTTACAGCCACGGGTAATAGAATCTACGACAATGTCCCTCCAAACCGTACCACTATTGATCAAGGTCGCACCGTTGCCCAGAACCCAAAGGCAGTATCTGCAAAACACCAACAAAAATGGACAATAATAATGCATACTTAACAGTATAACACACTGATTTTACTTGCATTGTAACACAGTACCTAGCGCGAGTCAGGGCGACATTTGTGCGCTGAAAGTTGGACAAGAACCCCACTGCTCCTCTTCCATTAGACCGAACTGTTGATATGATGATCACGTCTTCTTCTCCGCCTTGAAACCCATCTACAGATCGTACATTCACCGAGAACTCACTCTCCACATCTGTGCAGTATTTCTTGCCAAGCTTTTGTTGGATGGCAAAGACCTGAGCTTTGTATGGTGATATGCAGCCAACACGGACTCTTTGTTTCGAAGCTCGAGATTCTACATCATTAAACAAATTAAAGCAAAACACCAAAACCAGCAGGTGACAAAAATAAAAAGGGGAAGAAAAAAGACCTTTGCAAAGCATTGCAACAATCTTGGCTACTGCACAAGCTTCTGCCATGTTTCTACTACTACAATTGTCATCAAGCTCTTCTTTTCCCTTGCTTATGTTGATGAAAGAATATGGTCCGTACATGTTTCCTTTGAGAAATCGCTTCTCATATCTTTCGTTGGTGACATTAGGACCATTAGTGACCTTCTCATCGTAGAATTTCTTATTTGGAAACAAACTAATAAAAGGGTGCATTCTGTATTGGATGTTAAGAAGGTGCTTCTTGTGTCCTAATTTAACCAGCCTCTCAAACAAGCTCCTCCCAAATTCAGCCTCTTCGCAAATATGTGGATAACATACATTCATTAGTTGCTATAAGTTCAAAAACTGGATTGTAAAACAAATAGTTGTAAGCTAAGCTAGCTAGGCTGCAGTGAAAACCTTGCTTTGCACCCTGGCTGGCAATTGTTTCTCATCTCCGATGAGTATAGCATGGCGAAGACCGGGTAGATGCAATGGAATAGTGGATTCACATTCTTTAAGCTGAGCAGCTTCATCAATCACAACCACCTCAATTGGGGTACTGGCAAGCAACTTGGATGAAGTTGAGGCAGTAGAGAAAATCAAGACTGCATTTTTCAAACAAAAGCTCTGAATTTCATACTTTTCAGAAAAATTTGGGAGCCTAATGCTGCCACGAAGACGTTCTAACAGTGCAACGCAATCTGATTTTACTGTCGAAAATGCAGAAATGAGTCCTCCAGCGTCGGTCCCCTTAAAGCCAACTCTCAGTCCTCCAGGTGTCTCAGAAACAGTTTTCAACAATGCTCCAAGAGTTTGAAGCAAATTAATTGTTTTCCCAGTTCCGGGAGGACCCCAAATCAGCTTAACAGAACTTGGGTGAACACATTGTGTTGTTGTTACACAATTCATCATATCTACGGGGGGCATGCGCTGAGGCTGAGGGGCATGCAATAACTGGATCTCAAACCTTGTCTTTGTACAGATTTTTGTTCATCACGTCTTCTAAAGACCACGAAAACACTACATCGATCAAACCCCGCCCTTCACGTTTCTTCCCTCCTTTCTTCTTTGCAGTTTCCATCATTCCTTGAAGCTAGATCAGATCAAATGTTCGATCAGATACATACATAAATTAAAGCTTAAGTTCACTCCACTAGCTTATCTTCTTCTTTCGCATTATATTGCATGCATTTCAGACGGAGCAAAACCAAAGTTGAAGTAAACAACAGTGCATTCCAAAATAGAGAAAGATTACTATACACACAGGACAACCCACTTCTTTAACGTTTTCTCTATATCTAAAATGAAAGCAAAAAGGCAGTGTCTCCGTACGGAAACAACTAACTGATCAGTAGATAGATAAAGCAATACAAGAGTGAAGAATGACCTGGGCTCAGTGATTTACAAAGAGAGAGAGAGAGAGTGTGTGTGTAGCACAGAATTGCAAAGCCGATGCGATTAAGATATATATACAGAAGAGCCACATTGGAGGAAGCCTAACGTTGTTGGGAAAGAAGACGACTCGTTAATTTGTCGTTGGGTTCCTTAATCGTTGAGGTCTAAATACAGTGAAATGACGTTTTGTTTTCACAATTTCTTAAGAAATAATCGTTTAGTTAATGTTGAGCACTTGAGCATATATAATACAATATTAATATGAATGTCCATTTCAATGAGAAAAATTCACCTGATATATAAATATAAATGTGTAGTTTAGTATCTATAAACTTAAACTTTTAGTTAAATAAAACACCTTATTCAATTATTTTTTTTAGTATTACTAAATTCAATTATATTGCTAGTAACATGTTGTTGATGAAATGAGAATATTAATGAAAAAAATAGATTTGCATACAACACTCTCTTTGCGCAAAAAGTTGAAAAATACTTAAAAGTAAAAAATGCAACTCACTACAAGTTTTTTTTTTTTTAAAGAAAAAAAATCATAAGATCAGTAACATAAAAAGACAAATTGGAAAATGGCTCATAAAGAGCAATAAGTGTGACAAAATTTTCAAAATCCATAATTTAAAAAAAAAAAAAAAAAAAAAAGTCAAAACTTTAGGTGAAAATACCATTATACTTCTTGAATTTGATGTGACAAAATAATTTGTTATTTAAATACGCCTAAAATTCTCAAATTCACAATTCTTTTTTTATTTGAGTACATCTAAAATCCTCAAATCGAGCTCTGTATAATTTTTAATAGATGTTACATTGATGTTGGAAAGAAGTTAATGAATAACTGAACCTAATAATTGATGCCCAGCCCTTTATTTAACAATATTGAACTATTTTGTTGATAGATGATAAAAAATAATCATGTCACAATAATACTATGGTCAAAAGTAGATATTTTAATTATAAAAATAAAAATAAAAGTTAACTATCACCTATAAATCTAGACCAAAGTTAAAATTAACTTTTTTTTTAGTTAAAGATGAAGTAGAGGTATAAAACATGGTTGTTATACTCAGGTTTCCAACCTTTTGACTATATGCTCAATAAATGACTTACATGTTAGGATATAAAATTTTGATTTGTACGATTAATTTATAATATTAATTGTATAATTGTATAGCTGAATAATTTAATACGGGAGTACTTAATTATATTGATAACATGTGTTATTTTGTAAGCTCTTATAATGAGTTATTAATTATAAAAATTATTTAACTTGATTAATTATTAAAAATTAAATGATATTTTACTTTTTTTCATGAATCATTTAGTCAATGTAATATAGAAGTTTCTATTATGTGCAATCGTATTCAAATTATTTTAGAAAAATTTGAAAATTGTTCCAGCTAAAAGAAAAACATATTTATAAATATAATAATATAATTATAGGAGATGTATAATATATAATGTCTTTTTTATTTGAACTATTTTATCCAATTAATTATTTTTCATATTTTGTTATGAATATTTTATTACATTTTGAGGTATTTTGATTTCTCATCTCGAATCAAGAATATTTTTTAGCTCCGTCCCTATTTGTAAGTTTATTTTATTAATTTTTATTAATAATTAATTTATTATTTATTATAATAATAATGTTATTGTTTGTAAGTTTATTTGATTTTACATTGTATATTCGTTTTTATAAACTATAATTATTTATTTATTTATGAATGGAATGATGCACTTATTGATTATTTTACATTTAGTAAAGCACTTAAAAAAAATTTTATGATTATTATTGTGTATGTAATATTATTTAAAACTTGTGAATCTTCTTTCAACTTATTTGATATTAGTATTTTTTTTTGTTATATAATATAAATTTAAGGTATAAAAATATAAGTTAATTCAGGTAGGTATATTTTTTTTGACCTGCCCCGGACCTATAAAATGATAGGATCGGACATGGTGGTTTGATGTCATTAGTAGTGTTATTGGAGTCCTGGTTGTAAAAATCGGTCTAGGCGCTAGGCGCCTTTAGACCGTGGCGATTTCCCCCCTAGGCGCCCGCCTAGGTTACTGGCCGTCTAGGCGTCCGCCTAGCGTCTAAGTTAGTCGAGTTAACTCGTCCATTTCGATTGAGTTAATCCGATCGGCTCGGTCTATTTTTTTTTTTTATTATATGTGTGTGTGCGCGCGCGCGCGCATACATATATATAATATGACATATATACACTCATAGACTAGTTTGATACTTTGAATCTTTGGATGATTGAAGTATTTGAGTATTTTTAATTTTTAATATTGTTTTAATGTTTTTTTTTTTTGAAAATCATTGTTTTGATGTTATGACTTATGAATTATCATTAATAATTCATTTATTTGGATGTGTTATTTGATTAAATGTTGAAAATAATCTCATTAAAATTGTCAAACTGCAAATCTATCACTGTTTTTTTGACGCCCGCCTAAGCGCTAGGCGTTGTCCAGGCGCCCGACTAGGGATCGTAGGTTATATAATACATTCTGTATTTAATAATATACCTCGTATTTACTACATCAAATATAATGCATTATTTCAACATAGTAAATATCTTTATAGCATATTTTGTCCATCAAACAAAATCCAACTCGAATATGTATCCTTTTGAGTTACTCATTCAAATAATCTTCTTTAATCTTGGCACCAATTTTTAATGACATATAAATTTAACCATCCATTATTAATTCTATCTTATATATTTTCATAAAATTAGACAACTAAAGAGCAAATTACAACCTTATCAACAAAAGAATGGTTAAAATTGACATTTGTCCAATGGAGGTAATCAAGCATTTTCCTTCTCCTTATTTAATTTGCAGTTGTCGAGTTTCAAATTTTGATGTCTTCTCTCAAATATTACATACTGAACTAGTGAGCTAAGCCATTGTAAGCAAACATTTTCATAATTGATACGGAAAATATTTTAAATATTAATCGGCATCTTAACAAATACATAATATTGTCTGTCATGCCTTTTAACTCTCAAGTGCACAAAAATTAGTCATACTAAAATTCATTCAAACAAAAACAAAAGGTGGTGATCATCATAAGACCGGCCTGTCTTCATTCTCATCAATTTGAACTTGTTCGATCTGCTCGTTACTTCCTCAGACCCATCCTCGTTTATGTGAAACCCAAGCTCTGATTCAGAAGGTCCTCCCATTTCTGATAAACATGAGAGTAACATGCAAGTTTCTGAATAACATGTTTCAACAACAATGTAAACTAAAAAGTGAAGTTTATATATAAATTAAAGCTGCTGACCAAAAAGGATTCGGAAGAAAATCCAGATTCATCCCTAAGGCTCAATGCAGAAAGATTAGTTGTTAAGTCATCAGATGAATCTGCAATTGCTTGTTCCAGGTTCTTGTCACTGCAGGCATCGTAGTAGCAACCGCGCGCCTTAGAATTCATTACTAAGTCCCTCCAAACTGAACCACTACCGATCAAGGTCTCACTGTTGCCTAATACCCAAAGGCAGTATCTGGGAAACACAACATTGAACACACAAAAATAATGATGTTTCATTAACAGTTTTTTCACATAAATTAAAGACAGTTAGTTAGTTACCTAGCTCGAGTGAGAGCCACATTTGTTCGCTGAAAGTTGGACAAGAAGCCTACCAATCCCCTTCCATTACATCGCACTGTAGATATGATGATCACGTCCTCTTCCCCGTCTTGAAAGCCATCAACAGATCGTACATTCACAGAGAAGTCACTGTCCATATCTGTGCTGTATTTCTTGCCAAGCTTTTCTTGGATTGCAAAGACCTGAGCTTTGTATGGTGATATGCAACCAACACAAAGTCTTTGTTTCGAAGATAGGGATTCTACCGTCGTTGAACAAAAGAAAATTATTAACACGAAACTAAAGACGAAAATGAGTATGCATGTGACAAAAAAATAAAATAGAAATTAAATTACCTTTATAGAGCATAGCAACAATCTCAGCTACCACAGAAGCTTCTGCCATGTTTTTACTACTATGTTTGCAATCAAGCTCTTCTTTTCCTTTTCTTATGTTGATGAAAGAAAACGGACCAAACATGTTTCCTTCAAGAAATCGCTTCTCATACCTTAAATTTGTGACATTAGGACCATTCATGACCTTCCCTTTATAGAACCGTCTATTTGGGAACAAACTAATAGAGGGATGCATTCTGTATTGGATGTTGAGGAGGTGCTTTTTGTGTCCTAATTTAACCAGCCTCTCAAACAAGCTCCTCCCGAAATCAGCCTTCTCGCAAATCTGTGGATAACATAACATGCATACATTAGTTGCTAACTATAAAATACTAAATATAAATAGTTGCAAGCAAGCTAAGACAATTGTCGAAACGAACCTTGCTCTGAACCATTGCTGGCAATTGTTTCTCATCTCCAATTAGTATAACATGGCAAAGACCGGGTAGCTGCAAGGGAATAGTGGATTCACATTCTTTAAGCTGAGCAGCTTCATCAATTACCAACACCTCTATTGGTGTTATCCTTTCAGTGTGCAATTTGAATGAACTCGAGGCAGTAGAAAAAATCAAGATTGTTTTATTCAAGCAAAAGCTTCGAATTTTAGAATGTTTTGGGAGAGTAAAGCTGCCACGAAGAAGTTTCAAGATCACAACACATTCTGATTTTGTTGCCTGCCATGAATCAAAGTGAATATTCCTCCTAGTCCCCTTTAGGCCAACCCTTAGTCCTCCATTTGCCTCACCAACAGTTTTCAACAATGCTCCTAGAGTCTGGAGCATGTTATGTGCTCTAACCATCTTTTCCACTATTCCCAAAGGGAGGTGTGAAGTAGGCAAATGTGTGTACAAGGTTGTCATACAAAACTCTAATCGCTCCGCTAATGATTCATACTTGTATTCATATTAGTAAGATGAACAGCAAAAAGCTTATCTCTCCTTCTCCCTTTCTTCCCATAGTTATTGTGGAATAATAAAATGGGCTTTGATGACAAAACTAGAAACCTTGTTGTGCAATAATTTATATTTCCTAGGACTAAAGCTATAACATAGGATATATTTGGTCGGTTCAGATCCTCAATGCACTTGGGCATTACATCAGAGAAGGCGATTAAATCCCAAACCTCTGGTTCATATACTTGTTTACTGCCACCATCACTCTCCCTAGTTGTCTTCAACAGAATGTTGTAGTAGAAATCTTTAGGAGGTTTGAAATGCTTAGCCATTTTCATGTCTAAGACCTCACAAGCCGGGGCATTGCGGAGTGAATTTGTCATGTTTGAGTAGAGATCAGCACGGGTTTCTTCTAGAAGAGGATAGATGAATGAGGTGAAGTAATGATGCGTGGACAAGAAGGTATCCGGGATTTCCTTAACCTAAAACACCAAAAAACAAGAGGATAATATTAAACCAGAAAAAAACAACTAGGATTCTGCTAGATAGCTGCAAAATGCAGAGAAGACGCAAACCTTGTCTCTGTACAAGTTTTTGTTTGTCACGTCTTCTAAAGACCAAGAAAACACTACATCCAGCAAGCCGTGGTCTTGACGTTTCTTCTTTGCACTCTCCATCATTCCTGGAATCTAAGATCAAATCAAATGTTCAAATTCCTGGGAAGAAAGAACTAGTTTGATGGGCTGAATGAAGGTGATGGTGGGGGGTTCAGTGACGAAATAAGCAAGAATGGATGAAATGAGCTGAGAGTTGAGTGAGGAAAGTGGAAGCTTATGTAGTTATGGGAAAATAGGATGAAATAATAAGGTAACTACTTTATGGTTGGGTTTCTTAACCGTCGAGGCCCGACGTCTCGTTTCCCGCGCCCAAACTATCCTTTTTACAATTTCTTACCAAATCTCTATGTATGATTACCTGAATTACATTTTTTGTCCAGAAATAGTGATAATTCGGTCTAAAACTATAACAGCGTGAAAAAATAAATTTTAAAAACTTGAACCATCTATCATTAAATGAATCTTTCAAAAAAAATTTAAAAAAATTCCGTCACCATATTGTATTCGTTCAACTACATTCTTGCTTCAATAACAAATAATCATGAATGTCAAAATAAATTTAATTTTTTAAAAAAATTGGACAATCATAATTGTCTTCATTCAACAAAAACTTATCGTTTTTCTTTTATTTTTAAAATTTTAAAATTTTGTGCTCAAACTAGTACAATTTTAGACCAAATTAGTGATACCTTTGAAAATTACACATCCCTAATTAACGATAACTTACTAAATGGGTAAGATTATAACTTAAGTGCACTTTTTGTTGATTAAGCGGATTTTTATGAAAATTTACAATTAGAAAACTTAATTACACTATTTGAGAAAAAGTTATTTG
Source organism: Ipomoea nil (assembly GCF_001879475.1). Lineage (NCBI taxonomy): Eukaryota > Viridiplantae > Streptophyta > Magnoliopsida > Solanales > Convolvulaceae > Ipomoea > Ipomoea nil. The sequence goes on from NW_017619597.1 coordinate 477,407, forward strand.
ACTATTTTTCTTAAAATATTATTAAATATATTAATTTGAGAAATAATTGTTTGACAAATTATACATTTTAGTAAATGATGATTTGGTGTGTTCTTATTACTGAATTTAAAATCTTAAATTGGTTAATATAAATATAATGCATTATTTCAACATAGTGACTTGATAGGGTCCATAGTACTTAGCAGTAAGCTTAATGTTGGTCCTTACAGCTACTGAGATCTGTCTGTAAGGCCGAACTTTCAAATACACCCAATCTCCCACTTGTAGAACTCTCTCACTTCTTCTCTTATCTGCATGTTGCTTCATCCTATGTTGGGCCAAACTCAAGTTGTCTTTAAGCACTGCTAGCAAGGCCTCTATTTCAGCAACCCACTCATCTTCTCCAACTATTGTTCCCATTCCCAGAGTTAGCATATATAGGTGGCTTATAACCATAAAGAGCCTAAAAGGGAGTGCACTATAGGGAAGAATGGAAATTAGTATTATACCAATATTCAGCCAAGTGTAGCCACTTAGCCCAAGTTTTTGGCTTGCTGAACACCATGTTTCTCAAATAAGTCTCTAAGCATTTATTGACCCTCTCAACTTGGCCATCTGACTGAGGGTGATATGCAGTGGACATACTTAGTTGAATCTGTAGCTGTTTGAAGATTCATTGCCAGAATTTGTTAAGGAATACCTTATCTCTGTCAGTTACAATGTCTTTGGGCAACCCATGTAACTTATAGACATGTTCCATAAATGCCAATGCCACACTTTCAGCTGAATAAGGATGAGCTAAGGAAATGAAGTGGCTGTACTTGGTTAATCTGTAATTGACATTTGTCCAAATGGAAGTAATCAAGCATTTTTTTTTCTCCTTAAAGGTTTAATCTGTAGTTGCTGAGTTTCAAACTTTGGTGCCAACCGCACCAGAACCTAATATATATATATATATATATATACACACACACTAGTAATTCACTCGCGCGATGCACGGGGAAAACTTATGTTATTATAAATATAAATAAAAAAATAGAAAAAATAAAAATATTTTAAATTGTTTAATATAATAATATAAAACAAAAGAGAAGGATCATGGAAAGTGGTAGAAAAAATGGAGCCAGACATTAAGGAACCACCTTCTACAGGTAGAGATTGTGGAGTGTATTTTTCTATCTTCTCAAATGCTTCAAAGAAATGGCAGAAGCGAGAAGGGATGAAGAAAACAAATGATGCGGGCCGTGGGTCAATTATTGAACTTCAGAATTAAAAAAAAAAAAAAATCATTTGAGCCATAAATAAAAATTTAAATATATAAATGTATATATCGTATGAGTCTTTAAAGTTTTCCTGGATTTCTAAACTTAGGACTTTTAAAAGAAAAGAAAAAAATCCATTTGAATTATCTCCACAAAAAGTGGTCTTGGGCTTATAGAATGACATGTGGGTTTATGGAATGACATGTGCATAAAGAATATATTATATAATCATATAAAAAAATGTGTTCAATTAGAGTTTAAATTTACTCCTACAAAATTTGAAATTTGCTTTCTAAATGTAATTATCTTAATTATTATTTGTATTGTGAAAATTATAATATAGATGAAATACAATTAAGAATAAATCAATGTAATTATGTAAATTCTCTTATAAGTTTATTTGAATATGTACATAATTAGAGATTATATTAACCATACAAAATTTTAATTTTAATTTTAATTGTAATTTTGTGTTCTATAAAAATAATAAATACTTGACCAATGGAAGCTCAAAAATATTATTATATTAAACAATTTAAAATATTTTTATTTTTTCTATTTTTTATTTATATTTATAATAACATAATAATTGTAACATTAATTACTTCACAAACCATATAGCTTTATTGTAGTTAATATATATATATATATATATATATATATATATATGTATACATATATATATGTATACATATATATATATGTATACATATATATATATATATATATATATATATATATATATATATGTGTGTGTGTGGGGGGGGGGGGGGGGAAGGGTTCAGGTGCGTGAGTGGGTTTCTCGTGCAGTTGGACGCACCTTAAGCATTAAAATGGCGCACCTTAAGTACACAAATCACCACGCACTTTAAGCACACAAACAAAGCACCTTAAGAACACAAATCACTCCCCTTAAGTACATAAATCACGCACCTTTAAGCACAGAACAAAACACATTAAGCACAAAACTCACGCACCTAAGATTTTAAAATAGCTCACATTAAGCACAAACTCACGAACATTAAACACAAGACCCACGCACCTTAAGCACAAATCTCACGCACCTCAAGCACAAAACCCACGCACTTTAAGTTCAATTGTTATGCTGTGGAACCATGTCCACCTTGCAAGGTGGACACGATTCTATGTTCATAATTACTGAATTATATGTTCATAACTATAAAGCTTTATATTCATAATTATTGAACTCTATATTCACAATTACAGAACTCTATGTTCATATTACTGAACTATATGTTCATAATTACTTAACTATATATTCATAATTTTTGAACTAATAATCACAACTATTGAATTTCTATATTCATAATTACAGAACTATGTGTTCGTAATTATGTTCACAACTCTATGTTCTTAATTATAGAACTATATGTTCGTAATTTTTGAACTATATATTCATAATTATGAACAATTTTGAAACTGTGTCCACCTTGCAAGGTGGACACGGTTCCACAACATAATTTGCCTTTAAGTTTTACCAACTACACACATTAAGCACAAAACCCACGCACCTTAAACACAAACTCACGCACATTAAAACACAAACTCACGCACATTAAAGCACAAAACTCACGCACCTTAACCACAAATCTCACGCACCTTAAGCAAAAAATCCACACACTTTAAGTTTTAAAAACTACTCACATTAAATACAAAACTCAAGCACCTTAAGCACAAACTCACACACATTAAGCACAAAACCCACGCACCTTAAGCATAAATCTCACGCACCTTAAGCACAAAACTTACACAACTTAAATTTGACTTAGATGTAAAAATTACCAAATTACCACCGCATTTTTTTTTTTAAAATTTTTTTGGTAATCCTGGACCTTGATTTAAACAAGATCAATGGCTCTGATTAAACTCCACACCCACACCTGAGGCGCTCCCCGCACCAAAACCGACTTCTATATATCTGTGTGGGGAAGATAATCATTAGTATTCTTTTATTCATCTAAATAAATAAATAAAACACAATTAATAAATGAATAAATACAAAGCCTAATGTATAACACATATCAATAGTTATGCTGAGGACCTGGATCAAAATACATAATTTATATATGAATGTTCACAATTTATATATTAAATATTCACAATTCAAATTGCGAACATTCAGTATGTAAATTGTGAACATTTAGTATATAAAATTGTGAATATTGAATATGTAAATTGTGAACATACACTATATAAATTGTGAATTTTTTGGCGGGCCCACATAATAATTTGCCGGTTGAACTCTGGTGGTTAACTTGCAAATGACCATAATGAGATGAATTTAATAGACAACTCTATAAAAATTTAAATCTAAAATTTTGTGATTATTGAAATAATTAGTTGACTAACTTTTCTGGTTATCAGTCACATTTCCTTGTGACACAAGGTTGAGTCACTAAGTTTAGACGCCCTCACATCCCAACCCAACAGTTTATGGATGGGTTAATCATAATGACTTAACTGATTAATAGAGGCTAAATTTAATCGTTAGTCTCTTGGGACAAATTTCACACATAATACCAATTGAGTTGCCCATGCAAGTATTAGTCACATTTCCTGATCATATGATGATACCTGTGTTTACACATTCATTTTCCAGAGAACAGTTCTCATCTGACAATATGATAAATCAAGAATGTGGCTTGCACAGACTTATTTACTGATTAATATTTGAGAGATGAGAACAATCTAACGTTACAAATGCTCAGCAGCCACAGTGTGGGTTAAAGGACCCCCTTTTCCTATTTTTGAGGACGACAGCTCTGTGCATGCATTTATGAACGCTAAAAAACTGTGAAGGCGTGCCCGGAAAACGAAACGTCATTTACATGATTATTTCTTCTTTAATTTCCCCGGCCACAACTATATAAGCTTCCACATTAATTCCTCATTCACTCTCATTCTTCTTCACGTTTCCATGCATAATCGCATGCATCATCTTTAGAATTGCTTGCTTTTACTACGTACAGATCAGAGACACTCTCAGGCGCTGATTTGATCTGATAATCTTCCTTCCATCCAGGAACCATGGAAACTAGAGAGGGGATGCGTCATGGGCTGCGCTTAACTGATGCAGTGTTTTCTTGGTCTTTGAGAGATGTGATGAACCAAAATTTGTACAGAAACAAGGTTTGTCTTGCTATCCCTTCTTTAAACTTCTGCATACCTCTAAAATGGCAAGCTTGCTGCTTTATTTGTACTTTGATCATGTGAAGCGCTTGTCAGATTGCACGTTTTGATTCAAACTTTGTGATTCACTCGCTCTGTACTGTGCTGCTGGTTTGTGATATATGTTTTAGGTTAAGGAAATCCCAGAGACTTTCTTGTCCACAAATCATTACCTAAAGTCGTTCATCTATCCACTTCTTGAAGAAACACGTGCGGATTTGTGTTCAAACATAAACTCGCTCCGTAATGCCCCTGCTTGTGAGGTCTTGGATGTTAAAACCTCTAAGGATTTCAAGCTTCCTAAAGATCTGTTCTACGAAGTTCGCTTGAAGACAGGTAGAGAGGGTGATGATGGTGAGGCAAGAACACCATATAAACCAGAGGCTGGAAATCTGATTGCGTTTTCTGATGTGAGGCCTAAGCGCAGTGAGGATCTGAACAGACCAAAGACACCTTATCTCATTGCTGAAGTGCTGGGCAAGGAAGATGAAGGTTCAGATTGGGTTTCCATCCTGTCTTCAAAGCCCATTACCTTCCGGAGAATGGAAGTGGGAGCTAAGCTTTTTGTTGTTCATCTTACTAGTTTGACAACGAATGTTCGCATATGGAATTGTCTGAATGTGTACCCAGAAACTCCAAACTTAAAGTTGATAAAAACAGTGTTGCAAAGTGATCCAAATGTAAGTTGTTTCCATCTTCCTTTTCTTATCATTTTATGTTTTATTTGTTTGTTTATCGATTAATATCTCTTTGAATACCAACTAAATTAAAAGTTCATACATTTCCAGGATGGAGAAGGAAATTGTGACCATTGCACTCAGAGAGAAACTGAAGAAACTGTGTTATTGAATGCTATTCATTCCCTTGGATTGGATGATTCCCAGGAAAACGCTGTTCTGAGCCGTGTAGAATCAAGAGAAACTGAAGAAACTGTGTTATTGAATGCTATTCACTCCCTTGGATTGGATGATTCCCAGGAAAAGGCCGTTTTGAGCTGTGTAAAAGCGGCACAATGTGTTCACAAAAATTCTGTTAAGCTGATTTGGGGTCCTCCTGGAACTGGGAAAACAAAGACAGTTGCCTCCTTGTTATCTGTCCTCTTCGATATGAAATGCAGAACTTTAACTTGTGCTCCAACAAACATTGCAGTTGTAGGAGTTACGAAGCGGCTTATGGAACTGATAAGGCATAGTGATTCTCTCCAGTACGATACTTATGGTCTAGGAGACATTGTTTTGTGTGGCAATGGGGAAAGAATGAAGGTCAAAGATAATGAGGATCTACTGGATGTGTTTCTGGATCATCGTGTTGATGCTCTTGCTCAGTGTTTGTCACCAGTTGATGGTTGGAAAGTGGAGTTAAATTGGATGATACATTTGCTTGAGGTACCTGAAGAGGAATATAACAAGTACTTGAAAGAAATAGAAGAAAATACTAGTAGTAGTAGTAGTAGTGAAGATGATTGCAATGGAGATGTTACAGTTTGGACATTTGAGGAATTCATTTTGAACGAGTATGAATCCTTGGCGGAGCGGTTAGAGTTTTGTTTGACAACCTTGTACACTCATTTGCCTACTTCATACCTCCCTTTAAAAGTAGTAAAGATGGTGGTTGGAGCACTTGCTGTGCTTCAAACTCTACGAGAATCGTTGAAAACTGTTGCTGAGAAACCTGGAAGACGGATCTATGGACTTGAGGGGAATGAATTTTGTTTTTTCTAGGTGGGGATTGGAAACAACAAAATCAGAGTGTGTTGCAATACTGACACTTCTTTGTGACGAGATTGTTCTCCCAGACTTTTCTGAGAAGTTTGAAATTCGACGGTTTTGTTTGAAAGAAGCTGTCTTGATTTTCTCTACTGCCTCGGCTTCATTCACTTTGCACACTGAATTTATGATTCCAACAGAGAAATTGCCTGATCACCTTAAAGTGTTTAAGCGAGTAGAGGTGTTGGTTGTTGATGAAGCTGCTCAGCTTAAAGAATGTGAATCCACTATTCCTTTGCAGCCACCCGGGCTTCGCCATGCTATACTCATTGGAGATGAGAAACAATTGCCAGCAATGGTTCAGAGCAAGGTTTTGAAACTTGTCTTGGCTTTCAACTATTTATTTTAGTATTTTATAGTTAGGAACTAATAATGTATGTTATGTTTTCCACAGATGTGTGAGAAGGCTGATTTTGGGAGGAGCTTGTTTGAGAGGCTGGTTAAATTAGGACACAGAAAGCACCTCCTCAACATTCAATACAGAATGCACCCCTCAATTAGTTTGTTCCCGAATAAGAAGTTCTATAATGAGAAGGTCATGAATGGTCCTAATGTGATGAAAATAGGATATGAGAAGCGATTCCTTAGAGGAAACATGTATGGACCTTTTTCATTCTTTAATGTAAGCCAAGGAAAGGAGGAGCGTAATGGCAAAAGCAGTAGTAAAAACGTTGCAGAAGTTTTCGCAGTAGCTGAGATTGTTGCTATGCTGTATAGAGGTAATTCCTCTTCAGATCTATTACGACGTGCTAATTCTATTTCTTACTAATTTTCTTTTGTTCAATGATGGTGTAGAGTCTCTAGCTTCAAAACAAAGACTTCGTGTTGGCTGCATTTCACCATATAAGGCTCAGGTTTTCGCAATTCAAGAAAAGCTTGGCAAGAAATACAGCACAGATGAGGAGAGTGAGTTCTCTGTGAATGTTCAGTCTGTGGATGGGTTTCAAGGCGGAGAAGCAGACGTGATCATCATATCTACAGTGCGGTCTAATGAAAGGGGAACCGTGGGCTTCTTGTCCAACTTTCAGCGAACAAATGTGGCTCTCACTCGAGCTAGGTAACTAACTGTCTTACAATGTTACGTTGTTGATTCATCTGACAGAACTGTTAATGAAACATCATTGTTTTTGTGTGTTCAATGGTTGTGTTTCCCAGATACTGCCTTTGGGTATTAGGCAACAGTGACACCTTGATCAGTAGCAGTTCGGTTTGGAGGGACTTAGTAATGGATTCCAAGGCCCGTGGTTGCTACTACGATGCCTGCCGTGACAAGAACCTGGAACAAGCAATTGCAGACTCATCTGATGACTTAACAACTAAGATTTCTGCATTTAGCCTTAGGGATGAACCTGGATTTTCTTCCGAATCCTTTTTGGTGAGCAGCTTTAATTTATATATAAACTTCACTTTTTAGTTTACATTGTTGTTGAAACATCTTATTCAGAAACTTGATTGTTACTGTCATGTTTATCAGGAATGGGAGGACCTTCTGAATCAGAGCTTGGGTTTCACTTAAACCAGCAGAACAAGTTCAAATTGAAGAGAATGAAGACAGGCCTGTCTTATGATGACCACCTTTTGTTTTTGTTTTAATGAATTTTAGTATGAAAACTAATTTTTGTGCACTTGAATGTTAAAAGGCATGACAGACAATATTATGTATTTGTTAAGATGCCGGTTAATATTTAAAATATTTTATTACTATAGTGCAATGCTAAGTGTTTATATGGTATATACTCCCTGTCAAATAGGAAAATGCTTGCCTGTACGAGAGTTTACTGGTTCAAGGTAATATTTAGGAGAAAATATCAAACTTTGAAACTGAGCTGATTAAGGAGAAGGAAAATGCCTGATTAGGTCGATTTTAAGTTTTTAACCATTCTTCGGTTGATAAGGTTATATATGCTCTTTAGTTTTCTAATTTTATGAAAACAAAATAGAATTAATAATGGATGGTTAAATTTATTTGTCATTAAAAATTGGTGCCAAAATTAATGAAACGATTATTTGAATGAGTCTAATTCAAAAGGATACATATTCGAGTTGGATTTTGTTTAATGGACAAAAAATGCTATAAAGATATTTACTATGTTGAAATGATGCATTATATTAACCAATTTAAGTTTTTAAATTCAGTAATAAAAATTTTGTATTCAATAAACAATTATTCCTCAAATTAACATACATAGTAATATTTTAAGAAAAATGGTCAAATAATTTTTTTCAAATGGTGTAAGTTTTCTAATTGTAAATTTTCATAAAAACTCTATTATTCAGCAAAAAGTACACTTAAGTTATAATCTTACTTATTTAGTAAAAGTTATCGTTAATTAGGTATCTGTGTAATTTTCTTTTGGCATCACTAATTTGGTCTAAAATTGTACTAGTTTGAGCACACAATTTTAAAATTTTAAAAATAAAAATAAAACCAATAAGTTTTTGTTGAATGAAGACATTTATGATTGTCCAAATTTTTATTTATTATTTTTTTTTTGACATTTATGACTATTCGGAGACCTTGTTTAAAAAAAAAAAAAAAGAAAATTATTATTAGTGCTTTCTTTTAAAAATTTTCACCTACATATCAAATAATAACATGCATGCTACTCAGATTATATGTAATGGATTGTATAATTTTAAAAGCTTTAGTTATTCAACTACATAATAGTCTAATTACATCTTAAATTCTGTGTAGCGATGTATTTGACTCTTATTCATAGATATAAGAAGAACATAATTTAAGAAAATTTAAAATTGAATGTAATTCAGGTAATCACATTCATACCGGGTACTGGGTACATAGAGATTTGGTAAGAAATTGTAAAGGATAGTTTGGGCGCGGGAAACAAAACGTCGGGTCGACGGTTAAGAAACCCAACCATAAAGTAGTTACTTCATTATTTCATCCTCTTTTCCCATAACTACATAAGCTTCCACTTTCCTCACTCAACTCTAAGCTCGTTTTATCCATTCTTGCTTATTTCGTCACTGAACCCCACCATCACCTTCATTGACCCCATCAAGCTCGTTCTTTCATCCCAGGAATTTGAACATTTGATTTGATCTTAGATTCCAGGAATGATGGAGAGTGCAAAGAAGAAACGTCAAGACCAGGGCTTGCTGGATGTAGTGTTTTCTTGGTCTTTAGAAGACGTGATAAACAGAAACTTGTACAGAGACAAGGTTTGCGTCTTCTCTGCATTTTGCAGCTAGCAGAATCCTTGTTGTTGTTTTTTTCTGGTTTAATATAATTCTAAATGAAAGTTTAATCATATCCAGGATGAAGGAAATTGTGCCCTTTGTTCCCAAGAAGGAATAGAAGATACTGTATTGAAGTCCATTCACTCTTTTGGGTTAGACAATTCCCAGGAAGAAGCTGTTATGAGCTGTGTAAAAGCAAGACGATGTGTTCACCGGAATTCTGTTAAGCTGATTTGGGGTCCTCCTGGAACTGGGAAAACAAACACAGTTGCCTCTTTGTTATCTCACCTCTTCAATATAAAATGCAGAACTTTAACTTGTGCTCCAACCAACATTGCAGTTGTAGGAGTTGCGAAGCGGCTTATGGATCTGGTAAGGGGTAGTCTCCGTTATGATAGTTATGGTATCGGAGACATTGTTGTTTTTGGTAATGGAGAAAGAATGAAGATTGATGATCATGAGGATTTACGGGAAGTGTTTTTGGATAACCGTGTTAATGCGCTTGCTAGATGTTTGTCTCCATTTGATGGATGGCAGGTAGGTTTGAATTGGATGATAAATTTGCTTGAGGAACCAAAAAAGGAATATCAGAAATACTTGGATGAAATGAAATGGAAGAATGAAGAGTTGAAGAAGATACAAGAAATGGGAAGCTCAAGGAGAGAACTTAGTGGTGCTGAGGAGAAGGATAAGCATTTGAACAAGTTGATTGTTCAGAACTTAAAGGAGAAAAAGAACAAAAAGATGAAAGATGAGTCTTCTCAAAAGAAAAATCTATTAGGATCTAATGACAAAGTGATCAAGTGTAATGTTGTTCAGTGTCCCAAAGGAAAGGATTGTACTAATGAGGAGGCACCGGTTTTGACATTTGAGGAATTTGTTTTGAACAAGTATGAACCATTAGCGGAGCGATTAGAGTTTTGTGACAACCTTGTACACACATTTGCCTACTTCACACCTCCCTTTGGGAATAGTGGAAAAGATGGTTAGAGCATGTAACATGCTCCAGACTCTAGGAGCATTGTTGAAAACTGTCGGTGAGGCAAATGGAGGACTAAGGGATGGCCTTAAGGGGACTAGGAGGAATATTCACTTTGATTCATGGCAGGCAACAAAATCAGAATGTGTTGTGATCTTGAAACTTCTTCGTGGCAGCTTTACTCTCCCAAAACATTCTAAAATTCGAAGCTTTTGCTTGAATAAAACAATCTTGATTTTTTCTACTGCCTCGAGTTCATTCAAATTGCACGCTGGAAGGATAACACCAATAGAGGTGTTGGTAATTGACGAAGCTGCTCAGCTTAAAGAATGTGAATCCACTATTCCCTTGCAGCTACCCGGTCTTCGACATGCTATACTAATTGGAGATGAGAAACAATTGCCAGCAATGGTTCAGAGCAAGGTTCGTTTTGAAAGTTGTCTTAGCTAGCTTGCTTGCAACTATTTATTTTAGTATTTTATAGTTATTAGCAACTAATGTATGCATGTTATGTTATCCACAGATTTGCGAGAAGGCTGATTTCGGGAGGAGCTTGTTTGAGAGGCTGGTTAAATTAGGACACAAAAAGCACCTCCTCAACATCCAATACAGAATGCATCCCTCTATTAGTTTGTTCCCAAATAGACGGTTCTATAAAGGGAAGGTCATGAATGGTCCTAATGTCACAAATTTAGGGTATGAGAAGCGATTTCTTGAAGGAAACATGTTTGGTCCGTTTTCTTTCATCAACATAAGAAAAGGAAAAGAAGAGCTTGATTGCAAACATAGTAGTAAAAACATGGCAGAAGCTTCTGTGGTAGCTGAGATTGTTGCTATGCTCTATAAAGGTAATTTAATTTCTATTTTATTTTTTTGTCACATGCATACTCATTTTCGTCTTTAGTTTCGTGTTAATAATTTTCTTTTGTTCAACGACGGTAGAATCCCTATCTTCGAAACAAAGACTTTGTGTTGGTTGCATATCACCATACAAAGCTCAGGTCTTTGCAATCCAAGAAAAGCTTGGCAAGAAATACAGCACAGATATGGACAGTGACTTCTCTGTGAATGTACGATCTGTTGATGGCTTTCAAGACGGGGAAGAGGACGTGATCATCATATCTACAGTGCGATGTAATGGAAGGGGATTGGTAGGCTTCTTGTCCAACTTTCAGCGAACAAATGTGGCTCTCACTCGAGCTAGGTAACTAACTAACTGTCTTTAATTTATGTGAAAAAACTGTTAATGAAACATCATTATTTTTGTGTGTTCAATGTTGTGTTTCCCAGATACTGCCTTTGGGTATTAGGCAACAGTGAGACCTTGATCGGTAGTGGTTCAGTTTGGAGGGACTTAGTAATGAATTCTAAGGCGCGCGGTTGCTACTACGATGCCTGCAGTGACAAGAACCTGGAACAAGCAATTGCAGATTCATCTGATGACTTAACAACTAATCTTTCTGCATTGAGCCTTAGGGATGAATCTGGATTTTCTTCCGAATCCTTTTTGGTCAGCAGCTTTAATTTATATATAAACTTCACTTTTTAGTTTACATTGTTGTTGAAACATGTTATTCAGAAACTTGCATGTTACTCTCATGTTTATCAGAAATGGGAGGACCTTCTGAATCAGAGCTTGGGTTTCACATAAACGAGGATGTAACCATAAGACCGGCCTGTCTTCATTCTCTTCAATTTGAACTTGTCGATTCTGCTGGTTACATCCTCGTTTAAGTGAAACCCAAGCTCTAAGTGAGAAGGTCCTCCCATTTCTGATAAACATGACAGTAACATGCAAGTTTCTGAATAACATGTTTCAACAACAATGTAAACTAAAAAGTGAAGTTTATATATAAATTAAAGCTGCTGACCAAAAAGGATTCGGAAGAAAATCCAGATTCATCCCTAAGGCTCAATGCAGAAAGATTAGTTGTTAAGTCATCAGATGAATCTGCAATTGCTTGTTCCAGGTTCTTGTCACTGCAGGCATCGTAGTAGCAACCGCGCGCCTTAGAATTCATTACTAAGTCCCTCCAAACTGAACCACTACCGATCAAGGTCTCACTGTTGCCTAATACCCAAAGGCAGTATCTGGGGAACACAACATTGAACACACAAAAATAATGATGTTTCATTAACAGTTCTGTCAGTCAGATGAATCTACAACATGGTAGGACTGTTACCTACCTAGCTCGAGTGAGCCACATTTGTTCGCTGAAAGTTGGACAAGAAGCCCACGGTTCCCCTTGCATTAGACCGCACTGTAGATATGATGATCACGTCTGCTTCTCCGCCTTGAAACCCATCCACAGACTGAACATTCACAGAGAACTTGCTGTCCTCATCTGTGCTGTATTTCTTGCCAAGCTTTTCTTGAATTGCAAAAACCTGAGCCTTATATGGTGAAATGCAGCCAACGCGAAGTCGTTGTTTTGAAGCTAGAGATTCTACCATCATCATTGAACGAAAGAAAATCAGTAAGATAAAACTAAGAAATAGATGAGATGAGGAATTACCTCTATACAGCATAGCAACAATCTCAGCTACTGCAAAAACTTCTGCAATGTTTTTACTACTCCTTTTGCCATTACGCTCCTCCTTTCCTTGGCTTACGTTGATGAAAGAAAAAGATCCATACATGTTTCCTCTGAGGAATCGCTTCTCGTATCCTATTTTCATCACATTTGGACCATTCATGACCTTCTCATCATAGAACTTCTTATTTGGGAACAAACTAATTGAGGGATGCATTCTGTATTGAATGTTGAGGAGGTGCTTTCTGTGTCCTAATTTAACCAGCCTCTCAAACAAGCTCCTCCCAAAATCAGCCTTCTCGCAAATCTGTGGAAAACATAACATACATTAATTAGCTGCTTACTTAAAAAAAAAAAAAAAAAAAAAAAAAAAAAAAAAATCTAAGTGGCAAGACTATTTTCAAAACCTTGCTCTGAACCATTGCTGGCAATTGTTTCTCGTCTCCAATTAGTATAGCGTTGCAAAGACCGGGTAGCTGCAAAGGAATAGTGGATTCGCATTCTTTAAGCTGAGCAGCTTCATCAATTACCAACACCTCTATTGGTGTCATCCCTTGAGAGTGCAGTTTGGATGAACTCGAGACAGTAGAGAAAAGCAAGACTGCACTTTTCAAACAAAAGCTCCGAATTTGATACTTCTCAGCAAAATTTGGGAGTGTAATGCTGCCACGAAGAAGTTTTAATACTACAACACATACTGACTTTGTTATCTGCAATTCATGAATGTGCTTCTTCTTCCACTTAGACAAAGAAACTTCAATCTCCTTAAGGCCATCTCTCAGTCCTCCAGGTATCTCAGCAACAGTTTTCAACAGTCCCCCTAGAGTTTAAAGCAAATTAAGTGCTCTAACCATCTTCTTCGCTACATCTCGGGGGATGTAGGAAGTAGGCAAATGAGCGTACAACGTTGTCATACAAAAGTCTAATTGCTCCGCTAAAGATTTATACTTCTTCAAAACAAACTCCTCAAATGTCCAAATTGTTACCTCCCCAATGCGATCCTTTCCTCTTTGACATTTGGCCACTTTGTCATTATATCCTAACAAATTTTTCTTTTGAGAAGATTCATCTTTCATCTTTTTCCTCTTGTTTTCCTTTATGGTCTGAACTATCAACTTCTTCAAATGCTGCTTATTTCCCTTGTATTTGTAATCCAAAGGATTGTATTTGTATGGCTGCCTTGGCGTTCAATAAAGTAGTAGCTTGAGTTCCTCTATAGATGCAGAGGCCACAATCTCCTTCATCCTGCAGGACATGTTTGAACTTTCATTTACACTTCAAAGAGAAACTAAGCAAAAAATAAAACAATAGAAAGGAAGTATATCTTACTTTGGGATCAATTTGCAACACTGTTTTGATAATCTTTAAGTTAGCATATTGATTGCCCATATTCAAAGATTTCCATATGCGAATATTTGTTGTCAAATTAGTAAGATAAACAACAAAAAGATTATCCCCCTCTCTGCCTCCCTTCATTTTTTTCTTGAAGGTAACACGCCTTGATGACAAGATTGGAAACCTTGCTGAACCATCACCTTTCCTGCCCTGGACTACAGCTATGACATAGGACATCTTCGGTCTGTTCAAATCCTCAACACTCTTAGGCTTCACATCGGAGAATGCAATTAGATCCCAAGGCTCGGGTTCATAGCTTTTTTACTCTCACCATCATCACCCTCTCTAGTTTTCTTCAAGAGAATATTGTATAACAAATCTTTAGGAGGATTGAAATCCATTGACATTTTCACGTCTAAGACCTCACGAGATGGGGCATTTTGGAGTGAATTCATCATGTTTGAGTACAAATCAGCATGTGTTTCTTCAAGAAGTGGATTGATGAATGAGTCGAGGTAATGATCCGTGGACATGAAGGTATCTGGGATTTCTTTAACCTAAAAGGGGGTTCATTAGTTCATATCATTACTTACAGCTGCAAATGAACATTATGATATCAAAGCAAATTTAAAGTACCTTACCAGCATGAGGAAGATCAAGAATTTATAAATGAGAATCAAACACAGAATTTAAATCAAACGTGACATCAAGAAACTAAATAGAAAAAAAAAAACCCACAATTTTATATAAAGTATTTAGTCATGTGAATGAATGCAATCTGACAAGCTCTATAAACACTCAAGAAAATGACATAAAACAGATCATAAAGTACAAATAAAGCTTTTCAAAAAAAGTACAAATAAAGCAGTAAACGCTACCGTTTTAGACTGAGAGGTATGCATGAGTTTAAAGAAGACAAATCAAGAATCAAACCTTGTTTGTGTACAAATTCTTGTTCATAACGTCTTCTAAAGACCAAGAAAACACTGCATCGATCAACCCGTGCACTGGACGTTGTTTCTTCTTTGCAATTTTCATCGTTCCTGGATGATCAAATCAAATATTCAAATCTTACCCAGACACACCATACACATAAAGCTCAGTTCTTTTCGGTTTCCAATCCCTCTTCTTTGGAAAACCCCCAAGGCCCCAAGTATAAGGAAACGATAGTGCATTACAAAATGGCAAAAGATTGTACTCACACTTCAAGCAACTTTAGCTCTGTAATATAATGAAAGCAAAACGGCAGTGACTTAGAAAAGGAAACCCCCCGTACGGATTGCAGAAACAACGTCGAGGAAGAGCAAGAAAAGTGGTATTAAAGAATGGGCTCAGGCCCTCAGCTCAGGACAGGTTGACGACGAGTCTACAATTCCAAAGATGATGCATGCTTATAGGCCTTCGGTGGTAAGTTTGAATTTGAAAAGTAAACTGAACTTTTTTTTTTTTTTTTTTTTTTTTTTGAATGCAAACTGAACTTTTTTTAATACTCCATGCTCACATTTTACCATATTTACTGCGCATCACACTTGATTTTTTAATACTATTTATTTTTCATAAATGTTTACATTTTAGTACACATGAATAAAATTTATGAGTGAACATTCTTTTATAGTAGATACAAATTTTTGTATGTCATCAAAAGAGTGAATTCCATTTTTGGTCATACGGTTATAGGGGCGTTTCCAATTTTAGTCTACTTTAATTTTTTTTGCCACTTTATAACCACTATTATTGAATGTGTTTCACTTTTAGTCTTACCGTTAGTATTTCCATCAAGAGGCCGTGTAATCTAGGGGTATTTTGATCTTTCTTCTCATCCAAGACTATGTTTGACTAAAGAAATGAGAACATTAAACCTAAAACCTAAGAAACCTCGCCGGCCCATGTTGGAACGAATGAGACGATGTAGCCTTGGATTCCCATTCTCGTTGTTCGAAGAGCCATCTTCGAATATCGGAGGAGGGGGACAAAGCGCCTGAATTAAAAGAGAAGAGACAAACATAAAAAAGACCAAAATACACTTTGATTATACGGTCTCTTGACGGAAATATTAGCGGTAGACTAAAAGTGGAACACATTCAATAACAGTGGTTGTAAAGTGACAAAAACAATTAAAGTAGACTGAAATTGAAAACGCCCCTATAACAGTAGGACCAAAAATGGAATTCACTCTCATCAAAAATAAGTAAATAATAATGAGCTCAGAAACTTGCACGACAAGAATTGAACATAGTGAGGCCGTTACTCTATGTAGCTTAGATTTCATAGTCGTTGAGGAATAAATACAATGAAATAGCGACATCAGATTTCTTGTGTGCACCGGTATTTAACTCTGTTTACTGAATTATTAAGTCACCGTGATTTACATACTCTCACATGCTCTGTCAGATCGGAGTGTGGGACCTTTAGGGTTGATGATTTAACTTTTTGGGGCAAGTGAAATAGCGCCATCTGTTTCCACACGCACTAATTACCCTTCACAATTTCTTAGCAAAACTCGCTTCACGACAAATTATATTACCCGGCGTTTGGTTGAAGATGGAATTAAAGATGAAATGAATTATAATTCCGTAAAAAATGAATAAAGTGGAATTTAGATTACATTATTTGGTAAGAAAGAATAGAATGATTGGTTTCAATTTGAGTTTTCGTTTTTCGGTTTTAAAAAAATTAAACCATTCGATTTAACTATAGAGTTCGGTTTGGTTTGAAAATGTTCGGTTTCAATTCGATTCAGTTTTGGTGGAAATCCACTATTTGAACGTTCTTTTTTTTGCCTGCCGCTTGTTCAGTTGGCTCACTTGGAATGCCACTTGAAGTGTTTTGTTGATGACAAGATGAAGAATCATCTATCTACATAGTTAATATTTGAAAAATAAGAATTATTAAAACATCAAATGTTGCGACTTGCGAATTAGAGTTAAGGTCTGAGAACTTGAAGAGTTGAAATTATTAATTTATTATAATATTTATATATAATATTAGCATTTTGTACACGCGATGCGCGAAAATTTATGCCAAAAAATGATAAATGCAAATAATTACAAGTTATAGTTCAAATTATATTTCACAATCTATATATATATAAAAGTAAAATCCTCCTAGCCAAGTTTTCCCCCCAAAACTTAGAGGCATTTTTGTAATATCAAATATTTAGACAAATATGGCATTTTAATAATATTAAAGATTTTACCTTTCTTGAGATCTCTTACCATTTTATAATTTCAATACTAGACCCTTTTGATCTCATCCATTATGTATAAATACACCTTATATGACCATACACAACCCCAACTAAGGTTAATTATTTTATTGATTTTTGCTAATCATCCTGTGATCTTCCACAGTTGAGGTTGATATGTGATTTGCACTGGTGAAGTTTAAATTATCTTAGTTTCTTTAATTTTTTCTTCTTTTTGGGTTTTATTTTGTTTTTATTCTTTTGTATTTTCTGATTTTTAAACAACAAAAGTGGTTCGTAAGAAAAAATGTTGATATATTCTTTTTTTTTTTTGTCTATTTTTGTAGAGAAGATACGGATCTAGAAAGATTGATCGGGAAGCAATAGACTTCTAATCATCCTGTGATCTTCCACAGTTGAGGTTGATACGTGATTTGCACTGGTGAGGTTTTCATTATCTTAGTTTCTTTTATTTTTTCTTCTTTTTGGGTTTTGTTTTGTTTTTATTATTTTTTTTTTGTATTTTTTTATTTTTAAACAACAAAAGTGGTTCGTAAGAAAAAATGTTGATATATTCTTTTTTTTTGGTCTATTTTTGTGGAGAAGATACTATACGGATCTAGAAAGATTGACCGGGAAGCAATAGACTTCTAATCATCATGTGATCTTCCATAGTTGAGGTTGATACGTGATTTACATTGGTGAGGTTTTCATCATCTTAGTTTCTTTTATTTTTTCTTCTTTTTGGGTTTTGTTTTGTTTTTATTTTTTTTGTATTTTATGGTTTTTAAACAACAAAAGTGGTTCATAAGAAAAAATGTTGATATATTTTTTTTTGTCTTTTTTTTTTTTTTTTTTTTTTTTGTGGAGAAGATACAGATCTAGAAAGATTGATCGGGAAGCAAAAGAGTTCCTTGCTCATCAAGATGATAAAGTTTTATGATCGAGGGACGAATTATGTGTATATGTAAATATATATAGACTTATAGAGGGAACCATACAAAGAATACAATAAAAACCAAAATGAAATTAAAAGCATTTTTTAGTTGTCAATATATCAAAGCATTGGACTTTGTTTCGATTCAATTTCTCCGTTTTTAAAGTGTACATTTTTTGTAATAAGAGAGTAGTTTGTCTTTCCCTTCAAGACGTTTTTCTTGCCATTTAAATTTTTTTTTTTTTAGGAAAAAAATGATTAAGTACTGTGACTTTTTTTTCAATAGAGTATTATTTTGATTTTATTCTTCATCTGACATTTCTTGATATAAAATCACTTTACTAATGTAAAATAATGTTATTGACTTACCATGTTTGCTTCGATATGCTAAGCCATTTAAAATTTAATACGGAGTAAAATTTATAATTGTAATACTTCCGTAATAATATTGAATAAATATTAATCATATGTTTAGATTTAATAATATATTATATTAAAAGAATTATTTATTAATTTAATATAGTGATGGTTAATACGGGTAAACCATATATAAGCAATATTTTACCTTAAGAATATTATACCTTAATTATAAAAATTCTACCTAATAATTTTAGTATTAAAAGTCATACAATAATTACCATAAACAATGTTTAATAATTGTCAAATTCTATTATGCAATAAAAATTACTATTATAAAATTTTTTGTAATATGGACACATTATTTTTAATTATTTTGATTTAATAATATTATATCTTATGTATAAAAATTCAAAGGAATAAGGGTCAAATAGGCCATCGAACTGTACATAATAAAACAATTAGGCCACTGAACTTAAAAAATCAACAATTGGGTCCCTAAACTAATCAATTTCAAACAATTCTTTCAATTAGAAGGTTTCCAACAGGTCAACAGGTCATCCTTCCAAATTAATTATTTTTTAAAATTTAAATTTTAAAAATTAATTATTTAAATTATATATATATAAAAAAAAAAAAACTGGTTCCGTCTCCGGCTGGATTCCAGTTTTTTTTTTTTAAATTTAATTTAAAAATAATTAATTTTAAAAATTTATATTTTAAAAAAATAATTAATTTGGGAGATGACCTGTTGACCTGTTGGAAACCTTCAAATTGAAAGAATTGTTTGAAATTGATTAGTTTAGGGACCTAATTGTTGATTTTTTAAGTTCAATGGCCTAATTGTTTTATCGTATACAGTTCGATGGCCTATTTGACCCTTATTCCAAATTCAAATAATACTTTTAGTACTATTGAATATTGATTGACTAACAATTATTTTAATTATTAAGGCAATTAATGGATATTTCGATTTAAAAAGTTTTCAAATATATGAATTATACATAGTAGCATTGAATCAATTAGTAAGACAATTATATTAGGTAATCTAATAAATAACTTACTTTTTAAATTATATCTCATCTTTAATCTTTAATAATGAATATTTTCTTAAAGTATATACATAGACTATGGTTATCAATATAAAATTATATATATATATATATATATATATATATATATATATATAATGGATAATATTATTAGTACAAAATAAGTTATACTTACCTTAATAATTAATTATTAATATTATTACCTAATAATTATATATTGTTACCTTTTTCGGTGTAATTATTATGGTAATTTATATACATATATATTTTTATACTTAATGTATAATATATTGGCATGAAAAAAATTATACCTATCTTAATATATAATTAATTTTTAATATAATTTCCTTATTTTTATTAAAGATAATTATTTTGATAATTTTTCTTTCATTATTTTGTGTGATTATTATGGTAATGTATTTAAATTTCGGAAGATATTATTACAAATATTATAATTAATATAAGTAATATAATTAATGAAATTATTATGGTAATTGTCACAATATTTGGTAATTATAATTAATATAATTAAAGAAATTGAGAAATATAAGATTTCTTCCCTAGAAATATTTGTGACAATTTAGTTAAATTACAATTAATAAAATATAAAATATAATTAAAGAAATGAAATTATTAAATTAACAAAACATGAATATTTCTAATCATACATACACTTATGCACTATAATAATCATGCAAAATTTAAATGCAACTTTTTAAATTTTTAAATGTAACTTTTTAATTATAAATCTATCAATATAAATTATAATTAATGAAATTATATTATAGAATTTTCCTATTTTAATTTTAATAAATATTATGTGTATATAAAATGAATTATACAATCATATAAGGAAATGCGTCGGATTAGAGTTTAAATTTATTCATACAAATTTTAAAATTTACATTTTTTTATAAAACTAATCAAATGTTAATGTTAATAATAATAAGAAGAATTTTAAAATCAGAATTATAAATTAAGTATTATGGTAATAATTAATCTATATATATTATATATTATATATTATTATTATTATTATTATTATTATTATTATTATTATTATTATTATTATTATTATTATTATATAAAAACAAAATCATCCCTTTTCAAAAAAAAAAACAACAAAATCATCCAATTTCATTTTCCCGCCCAAACTTTTGTAGTAAAGCTTATTTGGTAAGTAAATGTCTAATGGAAATTAAAAAAAAAATCTATTAATTGGTAATATTGCATAATTGGTAACATTATGTATGGTATTATATTCTATAATATAATAATATAATTGATAATATTATTGTTCAAGTATAATAAAAATCCTATGTAATAATGTAATAATAAAAAAATAAAAATAAAATTAAAATAATAACAATAACAATAACAATAACAATAATAATAATAACAATAACAACAAATTTAATAATCCAAACAAAACTATATACAAAATAAATTTAAAATTAAAAAAAAAAAAAAAAAAAAAAAAAAAAAAGGAAGAAGACAAAGGTGGCTTCCCTTTGTAAATGATGTGAGATCATTTTGATTCCACATTGAAAATGTTTAGAAAGATGAGCTCTTAAACTCCTCTATATAAGAGGGGCATTTACAAACATATAATTGCTTGCCCATCAATATGGGCAAGTATGAGAAGTCCAAAGACTTTATTTTTTTATTTTTTTATTTTTTTATTTTAGTACTATTAACCTGACAAATTATGCTGTGGATATGTGTCCACCTTGAAATGTAGACACAGTTCAAAAATTGTTCATAATTATTAATATATAATTCAAAAAATTATGAACATATAGTTCTATAATTATAAACATAGTGTTGTGAACATAATTATGAACATATAGTTATGTAATCATGAATATAGAGATTCAATAATTGTGAATATGAAGTTAAAAATTATGCATATAAATCTTTATAATTATGAACATATAGTTCAGTAACTATGAATTTAGAGTTCTGTAATTATAAATATAGAGTTCAATACGTACTTATGAATATGAAGTTCAAAAATTATGAATATATAGCTTTATAATAATGAACATATAGTTTAGTAATTATAAACATAGAACTGTATCCACCTTGCAAGGTGGACACGGTTCCACAACATAACTATTCGATTGACCCTGTAACATGTAAACTTCCTCAACCTATTGA
The DNA here is from genome assembly GCF_001879475.1 of Ipomoea nil. Taxonomy (NCBI): domain Eukaryota; kingdom Viridiplantae; phylum Streptophyta; class Magnoliopsida; order Solanales; family Convolvulaceae; genus Ipomoea; species Ipomoea nil. The sequence goes on from NW_017619597.1 coordinate 499,342, forward strand.
AACCCAACGTGTCAAAAGGCTCTTATTTAAGAAACCTTATCTTAATGGCTTCTTATTTTAGTTTTTTTTTTTTTAATTTTTTTAAAATTTATTACGGGGTTTGAGAAAGATTAACCCAAAATGTATATGAGTTGTTTTAGTTTTTAGCAGTTTGGAGCAAATTGCTAAGTTATTAAATAATATTTTTGGTGTTTTGATTAAATATAAAATGTTAAACAGACGAGTTTATTAAAATTTTGACGAATTTGCCAAATAATCAGATTACAACAACAACAACAACAATAATAATAATAATAATCCAAAAAAAAAAAAACTATATACAAAATAAAATTAAAATTAACCAAAAAAAAAAAAAAAAGACAAAGGCGAGCCACCGGCACCCTTTGTAAATGATGTGGGATCATTTTGATCCCACATTTAAAATGTTTGAAAAGAGAGAGCTCATCTATATAAGAGGAGCAATGAGACTCTTATAAACATAATTGCTTGCCCATCAATGTGGTCAAGTATTGAGAAGTCAAAAGGTTCTTATTTAAGAAGCTTTAACTTTGTCTTCTTATTTTAGTTTTTATTTATTTATTATTAGTAGGGGTTGTGGAAGATTAACCCAAAATGTATGTGTTGTATTAGTTTTTAGCTGTTTGGAGCAAATTATTGAGTTATTATATAATATATTTTGATTTTGATATTTTGATGTTTTGATTAAAGTTAAAATGTTAAAATGACAAATTTATTATAATTTTGGCGAATTTATCAATAATCAAATTACAAATAATAATAATAATAATAATAATAATAATAATAATAATAATAATAATAATAATAATAATAATAATAATAATAATAATAATAATAATAATCCAAACAAAACAATATACAAAATAAAATTAAATTTAAAATTAAAAATAATAAAAAGAAGACAAAAGGGATCCACGGGCTCCATTTGTAAATAATGCTAGATCATTTTGATCCCACATTGAAAATGTTTGGAAAGATGAGTTCTTGAGCTCCTCATCCCACATTGAAAATGTTTGGAAAGAGGAGTTCTTGAGCTCCTCTTACAAACATAAATGTTTGACCATCAATGTGGGCAAGTATTGAGAAGTCCAAATGCTCATGTTTTATTTTTGAGACTATTGACCCGACAAATTATGATGTGAAACTATGTCCACCTTGCATGGTAGACACGGTTCCAAAATTGTTCATAATTATGAATATATAGTTCTATAATTATGAACATATAGTTATATAATTATGAATATAGAGATTCAATAATTGTGAATATGAAGTTCAAAAATTATGAATATATAACTTTATAATTATGAATATATAATTAAGTAATTATGAACATATAGTTTTGTAATTGTGAATATAGAGTTCAATAATTATGAATATGAAGTTCAAAAATTATGAATATATAGCTTTATAATTATGAACATATAATTCATTAATTATTAACATAGAATTGTGTCCACCTTGCAAGGTGGACACGGTTCCACAACATAACTATTCGATTGACCTGTTACATATAATATATGTTCACCTATTGAAGCCCAACGAGTCAAAAGACTCTTATTTAATAAACCTTATCTTAGTGGCTTCTTATTTTAGTTTTTTTTAAAAAAAAAAAATTATTAGGGGGTTTGGGAAAGATTAACCCAAAATGTAGATGTATTGGTTTAGTTTTTAGCAGTTTGGAGCAAATTGCTAAGTTATTAAATAATATGTTTGGTGTTTTGATTAAATATAAAATGTTAAACATTTGAATTTGTTAAAATTTTGTCGAATTTGCCAAATAATCAAATTACAACAACACGACGACGACGACAACAACAACAACAACAACAACAACAACAACAACAACAACAATAATAATAATAATAATAATAATAATAATAATAATCCAAATAAAATTAAAATTAACAAAAAAAAAAGAAAAAAAAAAAAGACAAAGGGGAGCCCGTCCCTTTGTAAATGATATGAGATTATTTTGATCCCACATAGAAAATGTTTGAAAAGATAAGCTCTTGAACTCCTCTATATAAGAGGTACAAACATAATTGTTTGTCCATCAATGTCGCAAGTATTGAGAAATTAAAAGGTTCTTATTTAAGAAACCTTAGATTTGTCTTCTTATTTTAGTTTTTATTTATTTATTCATTATTTATTATTTATTAATTATTAGTGGGTTGGGAAAGATTAACCCAAAATGTATGTATTGTTTTAGTTTTTAGCAGTTTAGAGCAAATTATTAAGTTATTAAATAATATTTTTGGTGTTTTGATTAAAGATAAATTGTTAAAATGACGAATTTGTTAAAATTTTGGTGAATTTTTCAATCTCAATTTTTTAAAATTGTCAATAATAATAATAATAATAATAATAATCATCATCATCATAATCATCCAAACAAAACGATATACAAAATAAAATTAAAATTAGAAAAATAAGAAGAATGATGTGGGATCATTTTAATCTCATATTGAAAATGTTTGGAAAAATGAGCTCTTGAAAATGTTTACAAACATAATTGCTTGCCATCAATGTGGGCAAGGAGTGAGAAGTCCAAAGTTTTTTGTTTTTTTTTTTGTTTTTTTGTTTTTTTGTTTTTTTTTTTTTTTGTTTAGAAGTAAATGAATATTAAAAATAGAAAGAAAATATTTCAATAATAATATTTCACATCATGAAGGAGTAAATGCATATTTTTAAAAATAGTAAATGTAAATTAAAAATGGAACGAAAATATTTCATTAATAATATTCTACATCATCAAATTTAAATGTAACGGAAATTAGGTAAAAATATTAATACATCTATATTCTAATTGACTGAAAATAAAAAAAATAATTGACTAAAAATAAATCTAATATTACTAATTGACTGAAAATTTTAAAAGGAAATGAATATTAATAATTGACTGCAAATAAAAAAATGCTCCATAATTGACTAAAAAAATGACCAGATCATTGCATTTTAATTAAAAATGGAATGAAAATTAAAAATTGGAGAAAAATATTTCAATAATAATATTCTACATTATCAATAGTAAATGCATATTTTAAACAATAGTAAAGGTGAATTAAAAATGAAACGGAAATATTTTAATAATAATATCTACAATTCTACATCATCAATTAAAAATGGAACGAAAATTAGGTAAAAATATCACTACATTTGATATTCTAATTGATTAATTGACTGAAAATAAAAAAGAATAATTGGCTGAAAATGAATCCGATATCACTAATTGATTGAAAATATAAAAGGATAACTAATCGAGTAATATTCTACCATTATATATTTTAATCCAAGTAATCCGTCCTGATGGATTGAAGGTGTTAGCTCTAGACGAAGATGAATAGGATTGTGTTGTCACTACCAATGTCGTCTACAAAGAGGTTTCAATAATGTGTAAATATAATCGGTGATATTAAGTTTTTTTTTTTTTAAATGAAAAAATTGTTATATATCTGGACAAAAAAATATATCTTCCATACAAATGAATAAGGATACCAATTCATTTCTATAACTGAGTTGTTAGAGAACGAGCACATTTTACTAATTTATGAAAATTCTAAACAATGATAAATAAAATCTTCAAAGTTATAGCACCGTATGCGTACATCTAGACATTAGCTATTAATTTGAGCAATTATTTGCACAAATTCAAGCAATGATACCATCAAAATATATAAACGATCCAAACCATATATTTAATTGCACTATATAATATTTGATGTTCTAATTTAAATAATTATATATCGATTCATATATTCTTAATATATTACAACAAATCAATTCCGTGCATCGCACGGGTGCAAATACTAGTTTCTTAAAATAGTAAAATTTTAATCATCGTATTTAAAAAATGATTAGAAATAATAATAATAATAATAATAATAATAATAATAATAATAATAATAATAATAATAATAATAATAAAGGGAATACAGTTCGGTTGAACGGTAAATGAGGCATCAAGGGACTTGGATTTACTTCTTTATTATTATTATTATTATTATTATTATTATTATTATTGTTATTATTATTATTATATTTTAAATTTTAAATAAAATCAAAGGGTATTTCCAATCAATTTTTAACCGAATTGTTCGGTACGGGTAATTACTTTAATGTTTGGTACCGTTTAGTTCAGGAAAACCGAATCGAATTGCATACACCTAAAGTTAATTACTGAAATGGTCCCTTGACTATATCAAAATTACCAATTTGGTCCCAAGTTAACGGAAGTCTAACGGAAAAACTAACGGAGGACCAAATTGGTTAAAAATTTTAAAGTTGAGGACTTAATTGGTCAAAAAATAGTCAAGGACCAAATTGGTTAAAATTTTTAAAATTGAAGACTTAATTGGTCAAAAAAATAGTCAAGGACCAAATTGATAATTTCACTATAGTCAAGGGACCATTTTGGTAATTAACTCTATTATCTACAAACAATAACCTCGTGATCATTCAGTTGAGCATTTTGAATATTGGTATCTTCTTTCAAATAATGTATGCGCAGAGCTAACTTGAGAATGTATTATACATCTCCAAACAATAATTAATTTATTATTTATTATGATAACAATGTTATTGTTTGTAAGTTTATTTGATTTTACATTGTATATTCATTTTTTATAAACTATAATTATTTATTTATAAATGGATTGATGCGGTTATTGATGATTTTACATTTAATAAAGCACTTATAATCTTTTTTCATGATTTTTTTTTAGAATATTTTTTTTCATGATTATTATTGTGTATGTAATATTATTAAAAACTTCTGAATCTTATTTCAAGTTATTTGACATTAGTATTTTTTCTTTATGTAATTTAAATTTAAGGTATGAAAACATATGTTACAGCCTTTTTTTTTTTTATTACCTGCCCCGAGACGGGTGGTTTGATGTCATCACTGTTACTTTCCAAAAAGAATGTCTATTTTTTAAAATAGCATATTTGATGAATTAATCTATTGCCAATATATTACGAAGTATTTAATAAAGTGACTAATTAAGTTTTTGAGAGACCAAATATGTCACTTCAATAATAAAAGAAGAGATTAAATTTGCATTGGTTGAGGGATTAAATTTACGCAAATGTCATAATTTTTGGATCGAAAGGGTTAAGGGAAACCCGAAAGGAACACACTAATCTCGCGTAACTACGTGTCCAGGGTAGGAACACCTATAGCGTCCTCCTCAAGTAAGATCATTAATCTCAGGTGGAACAATTATCTCTTTGTCGCTATTATTCTTATTGTAAGCTGGATGAGCCAAAAAAATCTACAACCTTGTTCTCTTGATGATTAACGCAACAAAAGTCATAATTGAAAGGCTAAAAAGGTCAAGTTTTTAAATTTTAAATTATTTTAATTATTAATTAAAAATCGATCAAAACCGGACAAAATTTATCTAGTTACAAATTTACAATATTGTTGTGCTATGTTGGGTTAGGTCTTTCTTGTCTTTTCCTCCAAGAGTTCAAATCTCTCAAGACTTTATTTTTGTAGGTTCCCTCGCGAGCCTCCACATCGCGACTTGACATGATAGTGGAGAAATAAATAACACTGACTCAATGACTCATTAAGTAAGAGGGACTAATGTCTGATACCCCCCACCGCATTACTAAATTATTTGCCTGGTACTTTGCGTACATTTCGTACTTGATTTTCTTTTAAATTTTTATTCGCAAAAACATTGTTCCTAGTTTTCTTCTCTCATCTAAATTATTATGCTCACTAATGAAAATTCCTAATGGAGATTTTTGAGTAAGCAAAATCTCTCAAAAACTCCATTTTGGATTGCTCTAAGATTACTCTATATATGTATTTTCAAACATGAAATGCAGCAACATACACCATTTACATTCAAAACAACGTAACCATTTACATTCAAAAATGTTATTTCATAAACTGGTCAGCAAAACACCAGTCTTCAATTTGACCATGTTCTGATATGATGTTACCAATCTCTGTTAGTTGTTCTTGAAATTCTTCACGTTTCTGATACACATTAGCAACGAGTTTCAGAACCAGATGTTTCAATAACATAAACAACTAAAAAGTGATGCTATTAAAGCTAAATAAATGCTCACCAAGAAGAAGATCCAGGTTCATCACTCAGACTCATTGCAGACAACTTGGTTGTTAACTCATCAGATGCATCTGCAATCACTTTTTCCAGGTTCTTGTCTCTGCAGGCATCATAGTAGCACCCGCGGGCCTTAGAATCATGTACCAACTCTCCCCAGACAGAGCCACTAGTGATCAAAGTCGCGCTATTGCCTAATACCCAAAGGCAGTATCTGTAAAGGATCACAAAAAAAGAAAGAGTGAAGATATACAAATATGGTGATTTCAGTAACAGTTTGTAAGCTTAATTTGTCTAGGGAAACAAACAGTACTTTGCTCGAGTCAAAGCCACATTCGTGCGCTGAAAGTTGGACAAGAAACCCACTATTCCACTTCCATTAGACCGAACTGTAGATAAGATGATCACGTCTTCTTCTCCGCCTTGAAATCCATCTACAGATCGTATGTTCACAGAGAAATCACTTTCCACATCAGTGTTGTATTTCTTGCCAAGCTTTTCTTGGATTGCAACAACCTGAGCCTTATATGGTGCTATGCAACCAACCCGGACTCTTTGTTTTGAATCTAGAAACTCTACCATCATTGAGCAAAAGAAAATCAGTAACACAAAGGTAAAGATAGGACTTAAGAGCAGTAGTGGTGACAAAAGAGAAGTTACACACCTCTGTAGAGCATAGCAACAATCTCAGCTACTGCAGAAACTTCTGCCATGTTTTTACTACTATATTTCTCATCTACCTCTTCTTTCCCTTGGCTAATGTTGATGAAAGAATATGGTCCAAACATGTCTCCTTTGAGAAATCGCTTCTCATATATTGTGTCTGTGACATTAGGACCATTCATTACCTTCCCTTTGTAGAATGTCTGATTTGGGAACCGACTAATTGAGGGATGCATTCTGTATTGAATGTTGAGGAGGTGCTTCTTGTGTCCTAATTTAACCAGCCTCTCAAACAAGCTCCTCCCGAAACCAGAATTCTCGCAAATCTGTGGATAACATACATCAGTTGCCAATTATAAAAAACTAATGAACTTCTTTAATAAATAGAGGCAAGTTTCAAAACCATGCTCTGAACCATTGCTGGCAATTGTTTCTCGTCTCCCATTAGTATAGCGTTGCAAAGACCGGGTAGCTGCAAAGGAATAGTGGATTCGCATTCTTTAAGCTGAGCAGCTTCATCAATAACCAACAGCTCTATTGGTGTCATCCCTTCAGAGTGCAGTCTGAATGAACTCGAGACAGTAGAGAAAAGCAAGACTGCCCTTTCCAAACAAAAGCTTTGAATATGATAGTTATCAGCAAAATTTGGGAGTGTAAGGCTGCCACGAAGAAGTTTTAATATTACAACACATTCTGACATTGTTATCTGCAATTCATGAATCCCCTTAAGGCCATCTCTCAGTCCTCCAGGTATCTCAGCAACAGTTTTCAACAGTCCCCCAAGAGTTTGAAGCAAATTAAGTGCTCTAACCATATTCTCCGCTGCTTCTCGGGGGATGTAGGAAGTAGGCAAATGAGTGTACAAGGTTGTCATACAAAAGTCTAATTGCTCCGCTAAAGATTTATACTTCTTCAAAACGAACTCCTCAAATGTCCAAATTGTTACCTCCCCAATGCAACTGGCCACTTTGTCATTAGATCCTAACAAATTTTTCTTTTGAGAAGATTCATCTTTCATCTTTTTTCTCTTGTTTTCCTTTATGGTCTGAACTATCAACTTCTTCAAATGCTGCTTATTTACGTTGGTTTTGTTCAAGTATTTATCTGTGATTAAACCATCTTTCTCCTCAGTACTACTTAGTTCCCCACTTGAGCTTCCTGTTTCTAATTCCTCTTCCAACATGTTGGCATCATCACTCTCTTCATTCTTACCTTTTATTTTGTCTAAGTACTTCTGATATTGCTCTTCAGGTTTCTCGAGCAAATTTATCATCCAATTCAAACCTGCTTGCCACCCGACCAATGGTGACAAACAACTAGCAAGAGCATCAACACGATAATCCAAAAACACTTCCAATAGATCGTCGTGATCATTCACCTTCAGTCTTTCCCCATTACCAAACAAAACAATGTCTCCTAGACCATAACTATCATACAGGAGACTACCCCTTACCAGTTCCATAAGCCGCTTTGCAACTTCTATGACTGCAATGTTCGTTGGAGCACAAGTCAATGTTCTGCATTCCATCTTGAAGAGGACAGATAACAAGGAGGCAACTGTCTTTGTTTTCCCAGTTCCGGGAGGACCCCAAATCAGTTTAACAGAACTTCGGTGAACACATTTTCTCTCTTTTACACAGCTCAAAACAGCTTCTTCCTGGGAATTATCTAATCCAAAGGATTGTATGGCTGCCTTGGCGTTCAATAAAGTAGTAGCTTGAGCTCCTCTATCGGTGCAGAGGCCACAATCTCCTTCTTCATCCTGGACATGTTTGAACTTCCATTTACAATTCAAAGAGAAACTAAGCAAAAAATAAAACAATAGGAAGGAATTGAAGTATCTTACTCTGGGATCAATTTTCAACACTGTTTTGATAATCTTTAAGTTAGCACTTTCGTTGTCCATATTCAAAGTTTTCCATATGCGAATATTTGTTGTCAAACTAGTAAGACGAACAACAAAAAGCTTATCCCCCTCTCTCCCTCCCTCCTTTTTTTTCTTGAAGGTAACAGGCTTTGATGACAAGATTGGAAACCTTGCTGAACCATCATCTTTCCTGACCTGGATTACAGCTATGACATAGGACATCTTCGGTCTGTTCAAATCCTCAACACACTTGGGCTTCACATCGGAGAATGCAATTAGATCCCAAGTCTCGGGTTCATACTGTTGTTTACTCTCACCATCATCACCCTCTCTAGTTGTCTTCAAGAGAATATGGTATAACAAATCTTTAGGAGGATTGAAATCCATAGAGATTTTCACGTCTAAGACCTCACGAGATGGGGCATTTCGGAGTGAATTCATCATGTTTGAGTACAAATCAGCATGTGTTTCTTCAAGAAGTGGATTGATGAATGAGTCGAGGTAATGATCCGTGGACATGAAGGTATCTGGGATTTCTTTAACCTAAAAGGGGTGTTCATTAGTTCATATCATTACTTACAGCTGCAAATCAACATATATGATATCAAAGCAAATTTAAAGTACCTTACCAGCATGAGGAAGATCAAGAATTTATACATGAGAATCAAACACAGAATTTAAATCAAACGTGACTTCAAGAAACTAAATACAAAAGAAACCCACAATTTTATATAAAGTATTTAGTCATGTGAATGAATGAAATCTGACAAATCAAGAAAATAACATAAAACAGATCATCAAGTACAAATGAAGCAGTAAACGCTACCGTTTTAGACTTAGTAGAGGTATGCATGAGTTTAAAGAAGACAAATCAAGAATCAAACCTTGTTTGTGTACAAATTCTTGTTCATAACGTCTTCTAAAGACCAAGAAAACACTGCATCGATCAACCCGTTCCCTGGACGTTGTTTCTTGTTTGCAATTTCCATCGTTCCTGGTTGATCAAATCAAATATTCAAATCTTACCCAGCCACACCATACACATAAAGCTCAGTTCTTTTCGGTTTCTACTCCCTCTTCTTTGGAAAAACAGTGATATCTTTCGCCTTTCAGACACAGCAAAACCCCAAGTATAAGGAAACGATAGTGCATTACAAAACGGCAAAAGATTGTACTCACAGTTCAAGCAACTTTAGCTCTGTAATATAATGAAAGCAAAACGGCAGTGACTTGGAAAAGGAAACCCCCCGTACGGATTGCAGAACACAACGTAGAGGAAGAGCAAGAAAAGTGGAATTAAAGAATGGCCTCAGGCCCTCAGCTCAGCACAGGTTGACGACGAGTCAACAATTCCAAAGATGATGCATGCTATTATAGGCCTTCGCTGGTAAGTTTGATTGTTTGAATTTGAAAAGTAAATTGAACTTTTTTAATACTCCATGCTCTCACATTTTACCATACTTTCTCACTTTTTACCACATTTTTTTACTTCTGCTTACGTGATACACAAAAAATTCATTTTAAAAAATATATATAGACTATAACTTTTATTACTTTATTTTCTTCTCCTTCCAATAAAATCAAGACATAACTTGAAAGGGATATAGTTGAGTGAAAGAGACTCATCCATCCTTATTAATCAAAGGTCAAAGGTTTGATCCTTGACTAGATTGAATTGCTAAAATCCATCATTTTCAAATTACTTTTTTTTTTAATGATTATTGCTAAAATTTGAATTTTTAAGGGTCCGTTTGGAAAGCAGGAAAATGACTTCTGGAAAATGTTTTCTGGAAAATGAGTCATTTTCCGGAAAACATTTTCCTTTCCAGTGTTTGGTTGCATTATGGAAAACTGTTTTTCTGTGTTTGGTTCATTTTCTGGAAAATGAGTAGAATTGTATAATTAAACATTTTAATTATTTTATTTAGAATATTACAACATGTATAATAATATATAACAATATAATATTAATTTTAAATATAATAAAAAATAGCTAAGTTTTTCAAAAAAAAAAAACTAATAATATATCAAAAATATTATGGTGGTGGTGGTGGTGTAGTGGTAGTGGTTTTATTCGTTATATAATAATAATAATAATAATAATAATAATAATAATAATAATAATAATAATTGGTGGTGGTATGAAGGTGGTGGTGTGGTGGCAGTGGTATGGTGGTGGTGGTGGTTGCGGTGGTATGGTCATGGTGGTGGTTGCGGTGGTATGGTCGTGGTGGTGGTGGCGGCGGCGGTGTGATGGTGGTGGCGGTGGTTGCGGTGGTATGGTGGTGGCAGCGGCGACGGTGGTTGCGGTAGTATGCTGGTGGTGGCGGCGACGGCGGTAGTGGTGTTGGTGTGATGGTGGTGGTAGTATGACGGTGGTGGCAGTGGTCGCGTGGTTGCGGTGGTGGTGGTGGTGGTGGCGGCGACGGTGGTTGCGGTGTATGGTGGTGGTGGTGGCGGCGGTGGTGGTGTGAAGGTGGTGGTGTGGTGGCGGTGGTATGTGGTGGTGGTGGCGGCGGCAATGGTGGCGGTGGTATGGTGGTGGTGGTGGTGGTGGTAGTGGTTGCGGTGTTGGTGGTGGTTGTGGTGGTGGTGTGATGGTGGCGGGGGTATAGTGGTGGTGGCGGCGGCAATAGTGGTGGTGATGGTGGTATGGTGTTGATGATGTTGGTGGTGGTGTGATGTTGGTGTAAAAGTTGGAAAATGACTTCCCCCCAAAAAAAGGGGAAGTCATTTTCCTCCAAAACAAGCCTATTTTCCAAAGTCAACGGAAAATGATTTCCGTTGACTTGATTTTCCAGGCACATCCAAACACTGGAAACTTAGAAAATGATTTCCAGAACTCATTTTCCAGGTTTCCAAACACACCCTAAATTCTTTTGAATAGGTTAACAAGTTGAGCCGTATTCGGAATTGTTAGTATCATATATGATGCAATTTAGCTTAATTAAAAATGTGATGCAAATATAAAAAAATCACAAATTTAATTTTTACAAATATATTTTTTATCGAAGGTATTACACTTGATCTTTTTAATACTATTTGCTTTTCATAAATGTTTACATTTTAGTACACATAAATAAAATTTATTTCATGCATATTCTTTTATATATAGTAAATACAAATTTTTGTATGTCCTCAAAACTAAGTAAATAATAATCAATCCAATGAGCTCAGAAACTTGTGGGACAAGAATTGAACATAGTGAGGCCGTTACTCTATGTAGCTTAGATTTCTTATTCGTTGAGGGGCAAATTATGGTGTGAATTCGTATGCACCGTGCATGGTGCATCCGCATGTATCGCGCATGGTGCATTCGTATGCACCGTGCATGATGCATCCGGATGTAAAAACGACGTCGTTTTGCATCAAAACGTGTGTCCTATTTTAAAAAAATCAGTTTCGATTCCCAACCATAATATTATGTTATTCATTTTTTAGTTCATTCATTCTGGATTTTTAGTTATGAAATCTTGGATGTATAGTTATGCAATTCTAGAAATATAGTTATGCAATTTTGGATGTGTAGTTATGAAGTTCTGGATGTGTAGTTATGCAATTCTGGATTTATAGTTATGAAGTTATGGATGTGTAGTTATGCAATTCTGGATGTATAGTTATGTAATTCTGGATGTATAGTTATAAAATTATGGATGTGATGAAATTATGGATGTGTAGTTGTACAATTCCGATTTTTTTTTTTTTTTTTTAAGTTAGACGTCAAAAACGACGTCGTTTTTGCATATGTATACACCATGCATGGTGCATATGGATGCACAACATAACGATCCTCGTTGAGGAATAAAAACAGTGAAATAGCGACATCGATTTCCACACTCTCTAATTACCCTTCACAATTTCTTAGCAAAACTCGCTTCATGGCAAATTATAGTGCGGGACGTTTGGTTGGAAGGTGGGAATTAAAGAGGAATTGAATTATATTTCCATAAAAAAAGAATAAAGTGAAATTTAGATTACATTATTTGGTAAGAAAGAATAGAATGATAGGAAATTGAGACTTGAGAGGAAAGAAAGAAATAAAGGTTAAAATGATATTGTATAATATTAATATAGTAAAAGTAATTTGCCAGAAGTACCAGGACTATGTGGTCTAATGGTATCCGAGTTGGACTTCCAATTGGAAGATTATGAGTTCAAGCCTCAGTGGAGGCGTTATTGGTTCTTTGTATTTCAGTAGGTTGAGAAAGTATATGAACAGATACTACAATGTAATAGAACCAGTAGCTTTCAAAAAAAAAAAAAAAAAAGGCTCATCTATAACTGCTAAGTGTTCAATTTTCACCACGAACTAAATTAAGTGTCAAATAGACCTATCTACCAGCTAAATTTGTTCGATTGACTTTATTTGCAGGTTGCTAACAGGTTGCCTATTCAATTATTATTATTATTACACACACACACACACACACACACACACACACACACACACACACACACACACACACACATATATATATATATATATATATATGATAAAAAAAAATTTCAGCCACCGGCTGTCCACACCGGACAGCTGGTAGTTGGTATTTCATAGACAATCGTGGCTGTCCGGCGAGGACAGTCGAACATCCACGACTGTTAAACATGAGATCCAGATCTGGACCTCAAACGGCTTGGAACGAGGCCGCCGTCCTCGTTCCAAACGGCCATGGACGGCCATGACCGTCCCTAGACAGCCATGGCCTTAGGTTGATTGCGGTGGCGGCTCGGAGTGAGGGAGACCTCCTCGGTGCTGCCGGAACCCAGAGGTAATAGGATTTAGCTTTCAATATTTGCTTAGTAACTATGCGAGTTTAAGGAATGAACTTTATGTTTCTGTTTATTTTGCTGTAAACTAACATTTACATTTTATGTATATAATTCATTGATTTCTATTTAATTCACATGTATTTGACTTTATCCTAGGATTAGAAGATTACACTATTATGTCAAAATTCTTATGTAAATGTGTAATTTTTTGGGGAAAATTCCCCTTTCCCTTACATAATTTTACTGCACTATTCACCTCCTGTTGTGGTATATGCCACATCAACCTTTTGCATTTCCATGTCTCAGCAAGGCAATTTTGTTATTAAAAAAAAAAAAAGTCAAAAAAACTTATGTGAGTTGCATCTCAGCCTTCTCCCTGATTGAATGTAAAGGATGTAAACCCTAGATGCTTTAGATGAGATGGAGTTAGGGAAATGAGAGAAGCCATAGTCAAACTTTTCTGCTTTTGCCTTTGAGGTTACCAGTTGGTGAGTAGTAGATTTGTGTGTGTGTATTATATATATATATATATATATATATATATATATATATATATATATATATATATATATATATATTATTTTTTAATAATTGAATAGGTAACCTGTTAGCAACCTGCAAAAAAAGTCAATTGAACAAATTTAGCTGGTAGATGGGCCTATTTGTCACTTAATTTAGTTCGTGGTGGGAATTGAGCACTTCGCAGTGGTAGATGAGCCTATTTGACACTTCTGCCAAGTAATTTCAAAAATGTTCCCTTGACCACTGATATTTACCAAATTTTATTCTTTGACTTTTAATTAGACTATAAATAGTAGGGGTGGACGTTTCGAGTTTCGATTCGATTTTTTTCGGTTTCGATTTGGGTTTCCGTTTTTCGATTTAAAAAAACTTTAAACCATTCGGTTTAACCATAGAGTTCGATTTTGGGGGAAGTTCACTATTTGAACGTTTTCTTTTTTGTCTGACCGCTTGTTCAATTGGCTCACTTGGAGTGCCACTTGAAGTGTTTTGTTAATGACAATATGAAGAATCATCTATCTACATAGTTAATATTTGAAAAATAAGAATTATTAAAACACCAAATCTTGGGACTTACGAATTAGAGTTGAGGTATGAGAACTTGAAGAGTTGAAATTATTAATTATTATAATATTTATATATAATACTAGCATTTTGTAAACGCGATGCGCGAAAATTTATGCCCACAAAAAAAAATTATAAATGCAAATAATTACAAGTTATAGTTCAAATTATATTAAGCAAATCGCAATTCCTTAAAGTAGTAAAATTTTAATCATCATATTTGAAAACTATAGAGATTAACAAAATTTATATATTTTTTTTTGAAAAGAGTCGTCATGGCATTTATTCAAAATACTGCGAAATAGTGTGAGGCGGGACAGAGTCCCAATACATAATAGCAGACTGACTAGAAACATACAAAGCTAAACTATGAGCTAAATAATTCTCTGATCTAGGACTGTAAACAATTTTGATATAATTTATACTTTATTTTTACAATAAATAAAATATTTATAATACTAATCTAAGTACCCGGTCACATATATTGATGCATTGTGCGTGCCTCTATATATATATATATATATATATATATATATATATATATATATATTATTTACCATTAATAGAAATTTAATTAAAATATAATCAACAATAATTATATAATAATTTTACACGACTCAGAACAGCTTTTTCCTGGGAATCATCCAATCCAAGGGAATGAATAGCATTCAATAACACAGTTTCTTCAGTTTCTCTCTAAGTGCAAAGGCCACAATTTCCTTCTCCATCCTGGACATGATGTATGAACTTTTAATTTATTTGGTATTCAAAGATATACTAAATCTATAAACATAAAACGAAAAGAAAAGGAAGATGGAAACAAGTTACATTTGGATGACTTTGCAACAGTGTTTTAATCAACTTTAACTCTGAAGCTTCGGGGTGCACATTCAGAGAATTCCATATGCGAACATTCGTTGTCAAACTAGTAAGATGAACAACAAAAAGCTTAGCTCCCACTTCCATTCTCCGGAAGGTAATGGGCTGTAAAGACAGGATGGAAAACCAATCTGAACCTTCAAAAATCTTGTATTCCTTTTGGTGTCTTTTTCGTGATTATTATTGTGTATGTACTACGTAATATTATTAAAAACTTAGTAAATTTTATTTCAAGTTATTTGATATTAGTATTTTTTTTCCGTAATGTAATTTAAATTTAAGGTATAAGAATATATGTTAGGGCTTTTTTTTTTTTTTTTTTTTGACCTATTCCGAGTGTGGTGGTTTGATGTCATTACTGTTACTTTCCAAAAGGAAGGTCTATTTTTTAAAATAGCATATTTGATGAATTAAATCTAATGTCAATATATTACGAAGTACTTAATAAAGTGACAAATTAAGTTTTTGAGAGACCAAATATGTCACTTCAATAATAAAAGAAGAGATTAATTTGCATTGGTTGAGGGATTAAATTTACACAAAGGTCATAATTTTTGGGTCGAAAGGGATAAGGGAAAATGTAACACTCCACTTTTCTTAAACTTATTTAACAAACATAACCTCGAAAGGTAAGTTAAGGCAGCGGAATAAACATTACTAATAAACAACTCAAAGGAGGTGTTACCGCAACAATTACCCTTCACAGTAATTGCACATGCAAAGGTAGAAAACTAAAACATAAAACTTTTACTAACATTCAATAACTAGGGGATAAAACCCCGGTGTCCATCACCATAAAAAATAAGGGTAGTCAACTACAAATCTCAAATAGTAGATCAACATCAAGAGTTTAGATTACAAAAATTAACTAATGCTAGTCTAGTCTAACTCGAACTCTCTCTTACGAACTGGACTCACCTGAAAAGGGTTAACAAACAACAAGTAGAAAATAAAACCCGTTAGCACGAAGCTAAGTATAACTCCACTCAACCCTGTAAAGTACTACAGTATATACTTTTGGAAAACATTTGGTTCACATACTTAGATCAAGCATTCTCAATCACTCAATAACTATTAATCATGCTCAACAGGGTTTCTAAATGCTTGCAACCTAATTATCAAATAGGCATGCTTTCACAATTATCTAGCTTATCATTAAGCTCATACTTTCATATACTTAACTTATCAATAACCTCAAGTCTATATAATATCTCAGTAGCAATCTCATGCTAACGCATAGCTCAATAAGCAATCTTGTGCTATCATATAATCTCAACATACAATCAATCATAAACTCATTATGCAATCTAGTGCAATCATATACTCAATATACAATCTAGTGCAATCATACTCTTTATGCAATCTAGTGCAATCATACTCTTTATGCAATAAAAATGAACATGATGCTTTTAGTATAAGCATAGATAAATATACATATACACTCTTTTGTAAAAGAATTCATTTTCTTGTGGATGTTTCTTAGAGTCACAATGACTCACTTTCTTTCTCTTGAGTCTCTTGACTCGATTGCTTTCTTTAATCATAGGCGAGGTAGGACTTCACCATAAGGTGGATAGACCTATCTAGGCTCGGCATCTAGTCGGCCAAATACTCATCTCGCCCGTAAAACCACTCTCTTGGTTCTTTTCTCAAACTTTGTGGAATCAGGTATTGAACTATCAGCGTGCACACCCCCTGACCAGGATTTCAAGCCTTACGGGCAGTTTCTAACCTAGTAACTCGAGAATATCTACCTCGTTACTTCATATCGGATCGCAATGTCCGTTTCTTGCTTTGCTTTCTTTCCTTCACTGTTTGTCGGTTCTATCCGATCTTATCTCTTTTCTTCCGAAAGGACATAGTCCTAACGGGCCTCCAAAATTCTATTTGCCTCACAATAGATAGCATATATATCTCATGCAACTTCTTTACTTATGCACATAACTTCTCAACAATTTCTCAATGCAACAAGATAATGACTTTCTAAAACAGATATGAGTTTTTGAAAATAATACTTAGGCTCACGTTGGCCACTTATGCATTTTACATCGTATGCTCAAATATACACTTTACTGTAGAATGAACTTCAATTATCTTTTCACTGTGGATTCGCAACAATTCTATAAACATGCTCATAAATCATAATTTAGTAATTCTTCATTTGCAAACACTTAGCAAGTATTCAACATGATCTTGAGCTCAAAATGTACAACATAAACTCATTTACTATAATAATGCTCTGTACACTGTGATATTCTTGGCCATAATCTCAACAAGTCAATTAGACATCTAAGCATGCTTTTCTAGCAAAACTTAACAAATATTGATCATATTTCATTGTCTAACATTCATATAATTTTCATGCTACTCAAATGAATAGCCAAAACCAACACTCAAGCATTTTCCTTCACTGTAAGCATTTACAAACAACCTATGTAACATTCTTCTTCACAATTTCTATCACATAATGCTCAATTATACTCCAAATTCCATGAAATCAATTTATAAACGTGCATCATGACTGCCTCGAGTGTCCGAGCCTCAAGAGCCCGCGAGTGTACGACACGTAGCTGAGCCACAAGGGCCCGGCCACTGCACAGCTTCTGCTTAGCGGGGCTTGTGGCGAGGCTTGATGAGCCCCACCGCCTGGAATTGCCAAGCGGTGGCCTAGGGCCGCTCCTCCATGGCCCTAGTCAACGGCTCCTCCCAAGGGCCATTGGCTAGATCCGTGCCTCATCTGGTGCACACTGTGTTGTGCACTAGTGAGCTTCTTCTTCACCTATAAGACATTTTCAAGCAAATAAACACTTCCAAATCTTCAACAACACATCAAAGCTCAACAATAGATCAGTTACTAGCTCACACACAACATTATTCTAGCATTTCTACTCATTTCAAGCACAGACAATGACTTCACAGAGTCTAAAATAGTTTTGAGAGTCCATGGGGTTATACCTTTGTAGACCTCTTCTCTTGGCTGGGATTCCACTGCACCTTCTTCCCAAGCTAGTTACACCCTCCTTCACCTCCTAAACATCTCAAGCAAAACACACAACCATCTTACTACTAAGTTCTCAGAGATAGAGTAGAAGGAAACTTGAAGGAATGGAAGGCTAGAGCTTGGAAAAACTTACTGTGTTTTCTTCTCTTTCGTTTTGCAAAGCTAATGTTTGGGGGAAGCAAAGAGTGGAATCAGGAAGGAAAATGAGCTTACTATTCCTTTTATATGAGTTCAAAACCCTAGGATGATACCCAATGATTGGTTGAGGGTATAAAGGTAAAACTTGGCTAAAAGATGAATCAAGCAAAGTTCTTGGATGATTGTGGTTCACCATGGTCCAAAATCAGGATTTTAAAAGTAGTTTGGGGTTGAAAATGAATTTCTCAAAAATAATTTCTAGATACACACTTGATTTAAGCTTCTCAGATTTCATCCGGTTTCACTCAGATTGAATTTTCAGTTCCAAATTTGGCACGCAATGTACCTGAGAATTAAGAATTTTTGTTTCAAATCATGTTCCGATGTTGAATTTATTTTAAAATGGCTCAAAATATTTAATTTTAACACCGATTTCATTGCAAAAATTTTTATGGAGTGAAAATGACAATTTTGAGATTTCTTAAAACTGAATTTATAAAATTAAATTTTGGGTTGTCACAGGAACCCAAAATGAACACACTAATCTCACGTAACTACGTGTTTAGGGGTAACAACACCTATTGCGTCCTCCACAAGTAAGATCATTAATCTCAGGGTGGAACAACTATCTCCGTTTAGTTGTTATTCTTATTGTAAGTGGGATGAGCTAAAAAAAAAAAAAAAAAAATCTACAACCTTGTTCTCTTGATGATGAACGCCACAAAATTCATAATTAAAAGACTAAAAGTGTCAAGTTTTTAAATTTTAAATTATTTTAATTATTAATTAAAAATCGATCGAAACCGGACAAAATTTATCCCGACCTAGTTACAATATTATTGTGCTATGTTGGGTTGGGTCTTTTTTTCCCTAGAGTTCAAATCTCTCAAGAGTTTATCTTTGTAAGTTTCCCTCGCTAGCCTCACAACCTCTCAAGTATTCAATGTACACATTGGTACATTATTTATCCACAAAAAGATGAAATTTTTACACCCTTAGGGCACCCATACTCTTGACTTGACGTGACAATGGAAAAATAACAATGACTTAACAGCTTATTAAGTGATTAAGTGAGAAGACTAAAATCTGGTACTCACCATATTAGTACATTATTTGCTTGTACTTTGCGTGCATTTCATGCTCGATTTTCTTTTAAATTTTTATTCCCAAAAACATTGCTCTTAATTTTCTTCTCTCATCTAAATTATTATGCTCTCATTAATGAAAATTCCTAATGAAGATTTTTGAGTAAGCAAAATCTCTCAAAAACTCCAACTGGAATGCTCTAAGATTCCTCTATGTATTTTCAAACATTAAATGCAGCAACATACACCATTTACATTCAAAACAACGTAACAATTTTTTACAACCATTTATCATAAAATTATAATACCCTTACATAAACTGATCAGAAAAACACCAGTCTTCAAAACAATCCTCAGCCCCGTCCACCATTGCTCGAAAACCATGCTCTGTTGTTCTTGAAATTCTTCACTTTACTGATATGTATGCATTAGCAACAAGTTTCAGAACCAGATGTTTCAATAACATAAACAGCTAAAAAGTGATGCTATTAAAGCTAAATGCTCACCCAGAGGCTTTGAAAGAAGAAGAAGATCCAGGTTTATCACTTAGACTCATTGCAGACAACTTGGTTGTTAACTCATCAGATGCATCTGCAATCACTTTTTCCAGGTTCTTGTCACTGCAGGCATCATAGTAGCACCCGCGGACCTTAGAATGTAGTACTAAGTCTCTCCAAACTGAACCGCTATTCATCAAAGTCGCCCCATTGCCTAATACCCAAAGGCAGTATCTGTAAAAAGAGCACAAAACTTAATACTTATATTTCAGTAACAGTTTAATTTGTCAAGGAAAACGAAACAGTACTTTGCTCGAGTCAGAGCCACATTCGTGCGCTGAAAGTTGGACAAGAAACCCACTGATCCATTTCCATTAGACCGAACTGTAGATATGATGATCACGTCTTCTTCTCCGCCTTGAAATCCATCTACAGATCGTACGTTCACAGAGAAATCGCTCTCCATATCACTGCTGTATTTCTTGCCAAGCTTTTCTTGGATTGCAAAAACCTGAGCCTTATATGGTGATATGCAACCAACCCGGACTCTTTGTTTTGAATCTAGAAACTCTACCATCATTGAGCAAAAGAAAATCAGTAACACAAAGGTAAAGATAAGACTTAAGACAAAAGAGAAATTACATACCTCTGTAGAGCATAGCAATAATCTCAGCTACTGCAGAAACTTCTATCATGTTTTTACTACTACATTTCTCATCTAGCTCTTCTTTCCCTTGGCTAATGTTGATGAAAGAATATGGTCCAAACATGTTTCCTTTGAGAAAGAGCTTCTCATATGTAATGTTTTTGACATTAGGACCATTCATTACCTTCCCTTTGTAGAATTTCTTATTCGGGAACAGACTAATTGAGGGATGCATTCTGTATTGGATGTTGAGGAGGTGCTTCTTGTGTCCTAATTTGACCAGCCTCTCAAACAAGCTCCTCCCGAAACCAGCCTTCTCGCAAATCTGTGGATAACATACATCAATTGCCAAGTATAAAAAACTAATGAACTTCTTTAATAAATAGTTGCAAGGCATGTTTCAAAACCTTGCTCTGAACCATTGCTGGCAATTGTTTCTCGTCTCCAATTAGTATAGCGTTGCAAAGACCGGGTAGCTGAAAAGGAATAGTGGATTCACATTCTTTAAGCTGAGCAGCTTCATCAATTACCAACAGCTCTATTGGTGTCATCCCTTCAGAATGCAGTTTGGATGAACTCGAGACAGTAGAGAAAAGCAAGACTGCACTTTTCAAACAAAAGGTTCGAATTTGATAGTTCTCAGCAAAATTTGGGAGTGTAATGCTGCCACGAAGAAGTTTTAATATTACAACACATACTGACTTTGTTATCTGCAATTCATGAATGTGCTCCTTCCACTTAGACAAAGAAACTTCACTCTCCTTAAGGCCATCTCTCAGTCCTCCAGGTATCTCAGCAACAGTTTTCAACAGTCCCCCAAGAGTTTGAAGCAAATTAAGTGCTCTAACCATCTTCTTCGCTACATCTCGGGGGATATAGGAAGTAGGCAAATGAGTGTACAAGGTTGTCATACAAAAGTCTAATTGCTCCGCTAAAGATTTATACTTCTTCAAAACAAACTCCTCAAATGTCCAAATTGTTACCTCCCCAATGCGATCCTTTCCTCTTTGACATTTGGCCACTTTGTCATTAGATCCTAACAAATTTTTCTTTTGAGAAGATTCATCTTTCATCTTTTTCCTCTTGTTTTCCTTTATGGTCTGAACTATCAACTTCTTCAAATGCTTATTTCCCTTGGTTTTGTTCAAGTATTTATCTGTGATTAAACCATCTTTCTCCTCAGTACTACTTAGTTCCCCACTTGAGCTTCCTGTTTCTAATTCCTCTTCCAACATGTTGTCATCATCACTCTCTTCATTCTTATCTTTTAATTTGTCTAAGTACTTCTCATATTGCTTTTCAGGTTCCTCGAGCAAATTTATCATCCAATTCAAACCTGCTTGCCACCCGACCAATGGTGACAAACAACTAGCAAGAGCATCAACACGATAATCCAAAAACACATCCAATAGATCCTCGTGATCATTCATCTTCATTCTTTCCCGATTACCAAACAAAACAATGTCTCCTAGACCATAACTATCATACTTGAGACTACCCCTTACCAGTTCCATAAGCCGCTTTGCAACTCCTATGACTGCAACGTTCGTTGGAGCACAAGTCAATGTTCTGCATTTCATATTGAAGAGGACAGATAACAAGGAAGCAACTGTCTTTGTTTTCCCAGTTCCGGGAGGGCCCCAAATCAGTTTAACAGAACTTCGGTGAACACATTTTCTCGCTTTTACACAGCTCAAAACAGCTTCTTCCTGGGAATTATCTAATCCAAAGGATTGTATGGCTGCCTTGGCGTTCAATATAGTAGCTCGAGTTCCTCTATAGGTGCAGAGGCCACAATCTCCTTCATCCTGCAGGACATGTTTGAACTTCCATTTACAATTCAAAGAGAAACTAAGCAAAAAATAAAACAATAGGAAGGAATTGAAGTATCTTACTCTGGGATCAATTTGCAACACTGTTTTGATAATCTTTAAGTTAGCACTTTCGTTGTCCATATTCAAAGATTTCCATATGCGAATATTTGTTGTCAAATTAGTAAGATAAACAACAAAAAGCTTATCTACCTCTCCCCTTCCCTCCATTTTTATCTTGAAGGTAACAGGCTTTGATGACAAGATTGGAAACCTTGCTGAACCATCATCTTTCCTGTCCTGGATTACAGCTATGACATAGGACATCTTCGGTCTGTTCAAATCCTCAACACACTTAGGCTTCACATCGGAGAATGCAATTAGATCCCCAGCCTCGGGTTCATACGGTTGTTTACTCTCACCATCATCACCCTCTTTAGTTGTCTTCAAGAGAATATTGTATAACAAATCTTTAGGAGGATTGAAATCCATAGAGATTTTCACGTCTAAGACCTCGCAAGATGGGGCATTTCGGAGTGAATTCATCATGTTTGAGTACAAGTCAGCATGTGTTTCTTCAAGAAGTGGATTGATGAATGACTTGAGGTAATGATCCGTGGACATGAAGGTATCTGGGATTTCTTTAACCTAAAAGGGGGTTCATTAGTTCATATCATTACTTACAGCTGCAAATCAACTTGATGATATCAAAGCAAATTTAATGTACTTACATGCTTACCAGCATGAAGAAGATCAAGAATTTATAAATGAGAATCAAACACAGAATTTAAATCAAACGTGACATCAAGAAAAAAAAAAAAAAAAAAAAAAAAAAAAAAAAAAAAAAACCCACAATTTTATATAAAGTATTTAGTCATGTGAATGAATGCAATCTGACAAGCTCTATAAACACTCAAGAAAATGACATAAAACAGATCATAAAGTACAAATAAAGCTTTTCAAAAAAAGTACAAATAAAGCAGTAAACGCTACCGTTTTAGACTGAGAGGTATGCATGAGTTTAAAGAAGACAAATCAAGAATCAAACCTTGTTTCTGTACAAATTCTTGTTCATAACGTCTTCTAAAGACCAAGAAAACACTGCATCGATCAACCCGTGCACTGGACGTTGTTTCTTCTTTGCAATTTTCATCGTTCCTGGATGATCAAATCAAATATTCAAATCTTACCCAGACACACCATACACATAAAGCTCAGTTCTTTTCGGTTTCCACTCCCTCTTCTTTGGAAAAACAGTGATATCTATCGCCTTTCAGACACAGCAAAACCCCCAAGTATAAGGAAACGATAGTGCATTACAAAATGGCAAAAGATTGTACTCACAGTTCAAGCAAAACGGCAGTGACTTGGAAAAGGAAACCCCCCGTACGGATTGCAGAACACAACGTAGAAATTAATGGTGGAAGAGCAAGAAAAGTGGGATTAAAGAATGGCCTGAGGCCCTCAGCTCAGCACAGGTTGACGACGAGTCTACAATTCTAAAGATGATGCATGCTACTATAGGCCTTCGCTGGTAAGTTTGAATTTGAAAAGTAAACTGAACTTTTTTAATACTCCATGCTCTCACATTTTACCACATTTTTTTTTTTTTTTACTTCTGCTTACGTTGTACACAAAAAATGAATTTTTTTAAAAAATATAGACTATAACTTTTATTACTTTATTTTCTTCTCCTTCCAATAAAATCAAGACATATAATTTGGAAGGAGTGTAGTTGAGTCAAAAAGACTCATTTATTTTTATTAATAAAAGGTCAAGAGTTCGATCGTTGAATATGCAGATATAAAAAAATCACAAGTTTGATTTTTACAAATATTTTTTTAATCAAGTGCATCACACTTGATCTTTTTAATACTATGTACTTTTCATAAATGTTTACATTTAGTTACACATGAATAAATTTATTTCATGCACATTCTTTTATAGGAGATACAAATTTTTGTATGTCCTCCAAAATAAGCCAGCTTCCTCTTCCTCCCCAAGCTCCCGCCGAACGGGTACGTGGTCGACGTCGACCAAATTTAAAAAAAAAAAAAAAAAAAAAAAAAAAAGACTCAAGTCCCACTTATGATTGTGTTTGACCAGTTCTGACATCAAATGCATTTCTTAAATGTCTTTTTCATATTTTTGTCCAACTTTCAATCGGCGTCATAATTTTGAAAATACATATTTCTTGGTTCATATTTCAGTCATTTCCCCTCAAGAAGGGGATAGATGATGAGAACTAAATAAATTCATTAAATTGTATTGAATGTAATGTAATGACAATGGTACAAGACTGTGGGAATATATACAAGAGGAATCATAGGGAGACTAGGATAGAGAATCATAATGTGAGTCAAATACATTAAGTCCTAATACTAGTCCGAATACTCCCCCTCAAGCACATGGTATACTAGTAACATGTAGCTTGTCTCTGAGAAAAGAAAATATGGGACTAGGCAAGGCTTTTGTGAATATATCTGCAAGTTGATCCTTTGTTGAGATTATAGTTGACTTGAATATCTCCAGCAGGCAGCAGCAACTCTATCTCTAACAAAGTGATAGTCTATCTCTACGTGCTTGGTACGAGCATGGAAGATTGGATTTGCACACATATATGTAGCACCAAGATTGCCACTCCATAGTTTAGGGATAGAGATACCTGGTACTTTGATTTCTCGCAGCAGTGAAACAATCCAAATTACCTCAGCACAAACATCAGCTAGAGCTTTATATTCTGCCTAAGTAGAAGATCTAGCAATAGTTCTTTGTTTCTTGCAGACCCAAGACACAAGATTAGAGCCAAGAAACACAGCGAATCCACTTGTAGATTTTCGGTCATCCGGACAGCCAGCCCAGTCAGAATCAGAAAATGCATGAATCTCTTTTGAAGAAGACTTTCTGATTCGTAAACCAAAAGTGACGGTTCTCTTAACATACCTCAAAATTCTCTTTAATTGCTCCCAATATGAAATTGTAGGAGCATGCATGTGTTGACATAGCTGATTGATCGCAAAAGATAAATCAGGTCGTGTGATGGTGAGGTATTGCAGTGTTCCAGCTAGGCTCCTGTACTGTGTAGGATCATCATATAAGTCTGCACTAAAGGGAACATTTTTCAAAATGGATAAAGGAGTAGAAAGAGGTTTGCATTCTGCCATTCCAGCACGTTTCAAGATGTCATTCATATATCGTTGTTGAGACAGTAGAATTCCATCATTACATTTAATAGTTTCAATGCCAAGAAAGAAATTTGGTTCACCAAGGTCTCTAATCTTGAAAGTGGTAGACAGTTTTGACAGTAAATGAGTCACTAGAGTTTGGTCACTTCCCATTACAAGAATATCATCCACATAAACCAATAGATAAACCATAGCAGAATCCTGTGAATAATAGAATAGAGAGACATCCGTTTTTTATGCTTGAAATCCAACTGATATTAAGAACGTGTTTAAACGATTAAACCAAGCTCTAGGAGCTTGTTTTAATCTATACAATGAACGTTTTAATAGGCAGACATGGTTTGGAAAACTAACATCAATGTAATCAGGAGGTTGCTTCATATAAACAGTTTCAGTCAAATTTCCATTTAAAAAGACATTATGAACATCTAACTGCTCGATACCAGATGAGAACTGAATAAATTGTATTGAATGTAATGTAATGATAATGGTACAGATGGGAGAATATATACAAGAGGAATCATAGGGTTAGGATAAGGAATCATAATGTGAGTCAAATACATAGAGTCCTAATACTAATATGATTTTAGGTAATGATCTGTGGACAAGAAAGTCGTTGGGATTTCCTTAACCTAAAACATATATCACAGTTCATAAACCTTGTATTCCTTTCTTAGCGTTCATAAATGCATGCACAGTTCTTTAGTAGAGCTGTCGTCCTCAAAAATCTTGTATTCCTTTCGGTATCTATTAAGTATCCATAGTTTCTTTGATTTCATATAGAATTATGCGCAGAGCTAACTTGAGAATGTACTATACATTATTATTAAGTTTTCTTAGTGAAAAAAAAAATAAACTTTTTAATTGTTCCGGTGTTCCCTGTTCCGTAAAATAGGAAAAGGGGGTCCTTTAACATTGTTTTCAACACTGCCCTGCTGCTGAGCATTTCGAATCTTGGTCTCTTCTTTTAAATAATGTATATACAGAGCTAACTTGAGAATGTTATCACTGTTACTTTTCAAAAGGAAAGTCTAATTTTTAAAATAGCATATTTGATGAATTAAATCTATTGCCAATATATTATGAAGTACTTCGTACTTAATAAAGTGACTAATTAAGTTTTTGAGAGACCAAATATGTCACTTCAATAATAAAAGAAGAGATTAAATTTGTATTGGGTGAGGGATTAAATTTACGCAAATGTCACGGTTAAAATAACTCTATATTCACAATTAAGCCCACAGGATTATTGATTTCTCTCTCTAGGAATTCTCTCTAGAGCTTTGGTCTTTTTACTATGGTTTCTGGCGATCTCCGAGCTTTCTCACGGTGGTTTCTCACCGGATTTTCACTACAGGGAGGAACGGCGAACAACGACTGCTTTCCTTACTATGGCGACGACGTGTGCTGATGACGATGTGGTGGGAGCAGCGTCGCAGGACAGAACGGACGAAACTGTGGCACGACTAACGCAGTGTTGGGCGGACATGGTGTTGGAGGAGGAGGAGGAGGCCGGTTTTGAACCGGTAGGGGAGGAAGTCGGTGTGGTAGCGGCGAAGGAGGAGAGGTCGTGGGTCTGCGTAGGGCGTTTCTTGACGTCCAAGGTAATCAAACTTGAATACATGAGGCAAATGATGGCTTCAGTATGGCAACTAGTGTGGGGAATGCACACTACGGAGTTTCAGCCGAGCAGATTCATGTTTGTCTTCTACGACGAAACTGATATGCGGATGGTGCTCGATGAAGAGCCGTGATCGTTTGATAATAACACCCTGGTATGCCGGCAAGTCAGGGCGGGAGTTCGGCCAGCGGAGGTCGAGCTTAACTCTGTGGATATGTGGGTGCAGCTTTATGAGTTGCCATTGGGCTATACATCAGATGTGGTTCTTGAGCAGGTAACCAATTTTATTGGTTCGTTTGTTAAGGTGGATGATCGTTTTGCTGGGGCACCATGGAAAACGTTTCACAGGGTCCGAGTCTCAATCCTGGTTGACAAGCCTTTAAAACGGAGAATGAAACTCATTAAACGGGATAAGACGAGCTGCTGGGTGAGTTTTCGATATGAACGACTACATAGCTTCTGCTTCTATTGTGGTTTATTGGGGCACTCATATAAGTTTTGTAAGCTAACAAGAAAGTCGGGGTTAACTCCTGATCAATTCCCATACACGGTTGATTTAAGGGCATGTGGTGGAAGTCGGGGGCCGCGACAAGTTGGGGAGCCATGGTTAATTCCGCTAGAGGGGAAGGGGAGGAATGCGGCGGTGCTGGAAGAGAGGGGGACAGTTTCGGGTTCTGGTAAGGGGGAGGCCGTACAGCGGGGGGTAGGGAGGGGAGGTGAGGGGGCGGTGGTGGCAGTATCGAAAAGGAGGAGGGAGGCAGATGTGGAGGTTGGATATTCGGGGGTGGATAGGGATGATGTGATAATGACAGAGGTGCCAAAAAACGGGTTTACGGCGGGTCCTGTTGCTCAGGCCCACCCCTCATCATGAGTACGATAAGCTGGAACTGCCGTGGCATGGGCAATCCACGGACAGTTCGAGAGTTAGTAGACCTTGTGTCCCGCAAGAAGCCCGATTTCGTCTACTTAATGGAAACTAAAGTGGGACGAATGCATGCAGAGAGACTACGTGTTAAGATTGGTTTTGAATGCTTGTTCTTTGTGGATAGTGTAGTTGTGGGAGGGGGGGGGGGGTTGCTTGGCACTATTATGGAGGAGGAATAATACTGCTAGGCTGTTGAGTTACTCGAAGAACCACGTGGATGTGGAGGTTGCTATAAGGGAGGAGATATGGCGTATGACGTGTTTTTCTAGATATCCACAGAGGTGTAGGCGGAGGGAGTCCTGGCAGTTGTTGAGTGGCTTGAAAGATAAGCCTGCACTACCATGGGTCGTAGTGGGGGACTTTAATGATCTTCTGTATCAGCAAGAGAAGAGAGGGGGAAACTCACATCCGGATAGTCTTCTAAGAGGTTTTGGGGAAACGATAGATAATTGTGGTTTGCTCCAATTACCGATGAGAGGGCATCAGTTCACATGGGATAAGGAGGGGGGGGGGGGTGGAACAGATAGATGGATAGAGGAGAGACTGGATAAGGTGATGGTAACGGCGCGATTGACCGATATGCACGGTGGAGCTTGGGTTGAAAATATCCAGACTCGTAACTCGGATCACTCGGCTCTCTTTCTGAACACTAATATAACAACGGTGCACAGACAAGGGGGTCCATGATGAGAGGTTTTCGTTTAAATGTCTGGTACTTTGCGTGCATCTCATGCTCGATTTTCTTTTTAATTTTATTCCAAAAAACATTGCTCCTAACTTTCTTCTCTCATCTAAATTATTATGCTCTCATTAATGAAAATTCCTAATGGAGATTTTTGAGTAAACAAAATCTCTCAAAAACTCCAATTGGAATGCTCTAAGATTACTCGATTTCCAAACATGAAATGCAGCAACACACACCATTTACATTCAAAACAACGTAACAATTTTTTACAAGCATTTATCATAAAATTATAATACCCTTTCATAAACTGGTCAGCAAAACACCAGTCTTCAATTTGACCATGTTCTGATGCTACCAAGCTCTGTTTTTCTTGAAATTCTTGATATTTCTGATATGCATTAGCAACAAGTTTCAGAACCAGATGTTTCAATAACATAAACAGCTAAAAAGTGATGCTATTAAAGCTAAATGCTCACCCAGAGGCTTTGAAAGAAGAAGAAGATCCAGGTTTATCACTTAGACTCATTGCAGACAACTTGGTTGTTAACTCATCAGATGCATCTGCAATCACTTTTTCCAGGTTCTTGTCACTGCAGGCATCATAGTAGCACCCGCGAACCTTAGAATGTAGTACTAACTCTCTCCAAACTGAACCGCTATTCATCAAAGTCGCACCATTGCCTAATACCCAAAGGCAGTATCTGTAAAAAGAGCACAAAACTTAATACTTATATTTCAGTAACAGTTTAATTTGTCTAGGAAAGCAAAACAGTACTTTGCTCGAGTCAGAGCCACATTCGTGCGCTGAAAGTTGGACAAGAAACCCACTGATCCATTTCCATTAGACCGAACTGTAGATATGATGATCACGTCTTCTTCTCCGCCTTGAAATCCATCTACAGATCGTACGTTCACAGAGAAGTCACTCTCCACATCAGTGCTGTATTTCTTGCCAAGCTTTTCTTGGATTGCAAAAACCTGAGCCTTATATGGTGATATGCAACCAACCCGGACTCTTTGTTTTGAAACTAGAAACTCTACCATCATTGAGCAAAAGAAAATCAGTAACACAAAGGTAAAGATAAGACTTAAGAGCAGTAGTGGTGACAAAAGAGAAATTACATACCTCTGTAGAGCATAGCAATAATCTCAGCTACTGCAGAAACTTCTG
Source organism: Ipomoea nil (assembly GCF_001879475.1). NCBI lineage: Eukaryota > Viridiplantae > Streptophyta > Magnoliopsida > Solanales > Convolvulaceae > Ipomoea > Ipomoea nil. Next base: position 529,470 of record NW_017619597.1, read on the forward strand.
CCATGTTTTTACTACTACATTTCTCATCTAGCTCTTCTTTCCCTTGGCTAATGTTGATGAAAGAATATGGTCCAAACATGTTTCCTTTGAGAAATCGCTTCTCATATCTTGTGTCTCTGACATTAGGACCATTCATTACCTTCCCTTTGTAGAATTTCTTATTCGGGAACAGACTAATTGAGGGATGCATTCTGTATTGAATGTTGAGGAGGTGCTTTCTGTGTCCTAATTTAACCAGCCTCTCAAACAAGCTCCTCCCGAAACCAGCCTTCTCGCAAATCTGTGGATTACATAACATACATTAGATGCTAACTATAAAATACTAATGAACTTGTAAAATAAATAGTTGCTAAGACAACTTTCAAAACCTTGCTCTGAACCATTGCTGGCAATTGTTTCTCATCTCCAATTAGTATAGCGTTGCAAAGACCGGGTAGCTGCAAAGGAATAGTGGATTCGCATTCTTTAAGCTGAGCAGCTTCATCAATTACCAACAGCTCTATTGGTGTCATCCCTTCAGAGTGCAGTTTGGATGAACTCGAGACAGTAGAGAAAATCAAAACTGCACTTTTCAAACAAAAGCTTCGAATTTGATAGTTCTCAGCAAAATTTGGGAGTGTAATGCTGCCACGAAGAAGTTTTAATATTATAACACATTCTGACTTTGTTATCTGCAATTCATGAATGTGCTCCTTCCACTTAGACAGAGAAACTTTAATCCCCTTAAGGCCATCTCTCAGTCCTCCAGGTATCTCAGCAACAGTTTTCAACAGTCCCCCAAGAGTTTGAAGCAAATTAAGTGCTCTAACCATCTTCTTCGCTACTTCTCGGGGGATGTAGGAAGTAGGCAAATGAGTGTACAAGGTTGTCATACAAAAGTCTAATTGCTCCGCTAAAGATTTATACTTCTTCAAAACGAACTCCTCAAATGTCCAAATTGTTACCTCCCCAATGCAACTGGCCACTTTGTCATTAGATCCTAACATATTTTTCTTTTGAGAAGATTCATCTTTCATCCTTTTCCTCTTGTTTTCCTTTATGGTCTGAACTATCAACTTCTTCAAATGCTGCTTATTTCCCTTGGTTTTGTTCAAGTATTTATCTGTGATTAAACCATCTTTCTCCGCAATACTACTTAGTTCCCCACTTGAGCTTCCTGTTTCTAATTCCTCTTCCAACATGTTCTCATCATCACTCTCTTCATTCTTACCCTTTATTTTGTCTATGTACTTCTGATATTGCTCTTCAGGTTCCTCGAGCAAATTTATCATCCAATTCAAACCTGCTTGCCACCCGACCAATGGTGACAAACAACTAGCAAGAGCATCAACACGATAATCCAAAAACACCTCCAATAGATCCTCGTGATCATTCACCTTCATTCTTTCCCCATTACCAAACAAAACAATGTCTCCTAGACCATAACTATCATACTTGAGACTACCCCTTACCAGTTCCATAAGCCTCTTTGCAACTCCTATGACTGCAACGTTCGTTGGAGCACAAGTCAATGTTCTGCATTTCATATTGAAGAGGACAGATAACAAGGAGGCAACTGTCTTTGTTTTCCCAGTTCCGGGAGGGCCCCAAATCAGTTTAACAGAGCTTCGGTGAACACATTTTCTCGCTTCTACACAGCTCAAAACAGCTTCTTCCTGGGAATTATCTAATCCAAAGGATTGTATTTGTATGGCTGCCTTGGCGTTCAATAAAGTAGTAGCTTGAGTTCCTCTATAGGTGCAGAGGCCACAATCTCCTTCTTCATCCTGGACATGTTTGAACTTCCATTTACAATTCAAAGAGAAACTAAGCAAAAAAATAAAACAATAGGAAGGAATTGAAGTATCTTACTTTGGGATCAATTTGCAACACTGTTTTGATAATCTTTAAGTTAGCACTTTCCTTGTCCATATTCAAAGATTTCCATATGCGAATATTTGTTGTCAAACTAGTAAGATAAACAACAAAAAGCTTATCCCCCTCTCTCACTCCCTCCATTTTTTTCTTGAAGGTAACAGGTTTTGATGACAAGATTGGAAACCTTGCTGAACCATCATCTTTCCTGCCCTGGATTACAGCTATGACATAGGACATCTTCGGTCTGTTCAAATCCTCAACACGCTTAGGCTTCACATCGGAGAATGCAATTAGATCCCCAGCCTCGGGTTCATACGGTAGTTTACTCTCACCATCACCCTCTCTAGTTTTCTTCAAGAGAATATTGTATAACAAATCTTTAGGAGGCTTGAAATCCTTAGAGATTTTCACGTCTAAGACCTCACAAGATGGGGCATTTCGGAGTGAATTCATCATGTTTGAGTACAAATCAGCATGTGTTTCTTCAAGAAGTGGATTGATGAATGACTTGAGGTAATGATCCGTGGACATGAAGGTATCTGGGATTTCTTTAACCTAAAAGGGGGTTCATTAGTTCATATCATTACTTACAGCTGCAAATCAACATGATGGTATCAAAGCAAATTTAAAGTACCTTACCAGCATGAGGAAGATCAAGAATTTATACATGAGAATCAAACACAGAATTTAAATCAAACGTGACTTCAAGAAACTAAATAGAAAAAAACCCACAATTTTATATAAAGTATTTAGTCATGTGAATGAATGCAATCTGACAAGCTCTATAAACACTCGAGAAAATAACATAAAACAGATCATCAAGTACAAATAAAGCAGCAAACTTTAGCGTTTTAGACTGAGAGGTATGCATGAGTTTAAAGAAGACAAAGCAATAATCAAACCTTGTCTCTGTACAAATTCTTGTTCATAACGTCTTCTAAAGACCAAGAAAACACTGCATCAATCAACCCGTGCCCTGGACGTTGTTTCTTCTTTGCAATTTCCATCGTTCCTGGATGATCAAATCAAATATTCAAATCTTACCCAGACACACCATACACATAAAGCTCAGTTCTTTTCAGTTTCCACTCCCTCTTCTTTAGAAAAAACAGTGATATTTTTCAGACAGAGCAAAACCCAAGTATAAGGAAACGACAGTGCATTACAAAATGGCAAAAGATTGTACTCACACTTGAAGCAACTTTAACTCTGTAATATAATGAAAGTGAAACGGCAGTGACTTGGAAAAGGAAACCCCGTACGGATTGCAGAAACAACGTAGAAATTAAAGGTGTAAGAGCAAGAAAAGTGGGATTAAAGATTAAAGAATGGCCTCAGCTCAGCACAGGTTGACGACGAGTCAACAAGAAAACAGAAAAATAAAAGTTTCTCTGTAGCGAAGCAAACAATTCCTAAGATGATGCATGCTATTATAGGCCTTCGGTGGTAAGTTTGAATTTGAAAAGTAAACTAAACTTTTTTAATACTCCATGCTCTCACATTTTACCATATTTTCTCACCTTTCACCACATTTTTTACTTCTGCTTACATGGTACACTTTGATTCATTTTTTTTTAAAAAATATGAACTATAATTTTTATTAATTTATTTTCTTCTCTCTTTAATAAAATCAAGACACATGTCAGATATTTTACTCCATTAAAATTCATTTATCATTTTTATTTCTGTATTTAGTGAGTTTTGTTAAGTTGTAGAGGGGGAAGAGATAAATAATGGTATATGTCTTAATTTGTGTATAGGTTTCCAAATTTTTTTATTATTATTACTAAAATTTGATTTTTAATTTTATTTTTTAAAAATGGTTAACCACTTGAGCTGTATTCGGAACTGGTGCTTCTAATCTCAATAAAGCTAGTCAAAATTAATTGGCAAGAGGTTACCGATTACGTGAATCATATCTGATGTAATTTAAATTTAGCTTAATTAAAAATGTGATACAAATGTCAAGAAAATCCCGAGTTTAATTCTTACAAACATTTTTTTGATCGAGCGCATTGCACTTGATCTTTTTAGTATAATTTATTTCTTATGAATGTTTTCATTTTAGTACACATGAATAAAGTTTATTTTATGCATAATTATTTTTTTTTATATAGTGAATACAAATTTTTCTCTATCATTCAAAATGAGTAAATACCCAAAATGGTCCCTCAACTATAGCTAAATTCACAAATTGGTCCTCGACTTTCAATTTTAACCAATTAAGTCCTTAACTTTGCAATTTTAACACGATTTGGTCCTTCGAACACTTATGCATTAACGCCCGCGCCCGCGCCGTCATCGACGATCTCCAGAAATACCCGCAGCTCTCACCGGAGCACATGGAGGCCTCCAAGATGACGTTGCACCAGTTCGGAAACATGTTGTCTTCTTCACTGTGGTACGAACTCAACTACATTGGATCCAAAGGGAGGATGAAGAAAGGCGACAGGATTTGGCAGATTGCTTCCGGCGGTGGATTCAAATGTAATAGTGCGGTCTGAAAATGCAACTGGAACCTTAAAAAATCGACGATGGACCATGAAATTACATATATATCCTCAAAAATCACAGTCAACAAATGGTCAAATAGACGGAGGACCAAATCGTGTTAAAATTACAAAGTTAAGGACTTAGTTGGTTAAAATTAAAAGTCAAGGATCAATTTGTGAATTTAGCTATAATCGAGGGACCATTTTGAGTATTTACTCATTCAAAATAATCAATCCAATGAGCGTGAAGTGAGCTTAGAAACTTGTGGGACAAGAATTGAACATAGTGAGGCCATTACTTTATGTAGCTTAGATTTCTTAGTCGTTGAGGAATAAATACAGTGAAATAGCGACATTTCGTTTTGCACGCGCTTTAATTATCATTCACAATTTCCTAGCAAAACTCGGTTCATGGCAAATTATATTGTGGAGCGTTTGGTTAGAGGGAATTAAGGAAAAAAATAATTATAATTTCATGAAACCAATGAAATGTGATTTTTCAAAGTAAAAGGTTAAAATAGATTATTGTAAAAGACTTTAAATAAAGTCAAGAGAGATAGAATTCAGTACAAAGAACTCGTATGATTATAGGTTTTAAAAATTAAAGTATGAGCAATTAAATTTAATTGTGTAGAGACTAAAAGAAAAAAACAAACAATAAATGAAAACATGAGATCCAAGCAATCATTAATCACAATCCCAACATGAGACCTAGGCTTGATTGTAGAGGTAGTAAGGTAGCGGTGTAGAGTCAAAAAGTCAGTATGTAGAACAACAGCAGCTACTCCATGGTCTTTGAGCCACGAGAGGGCCTCATTGCAAGTTAGGGATTCCACCATTAGAGCGTTGGAGCAGAACGACAAGTGGTCGTTAGTAGCTGAGACAAACTCACCATCGGTTATACGAAGCACTACGCCATACGTGGCAATGCTTGCTGTCATAGAGAAACCAAAATCGAAGAAGCAAAGAGGTGCACCATTCCCTGTTGGTGTGACACATTGCCACTGGTGAGACTTGATCCTTGGTCTCTTATGTCAAATTTCACCCCTTCGACCAATTGAGTTGTCCATGCAGACTTAAAAATCATATTACTAATAAGATGAAGTGATACCATTCAATTTTTAATTATGAATTGAGGTTTTTAATTGAAAAGGTAATCAAATCTCACAGTTGTGTTTTAAAAAGTTATCAACCAAATACTAACTATGATTTTGATTCACATTCCTATGAAGAATTTGTTAAGAACAATAATAAAGACGTATTCCTATGAAGAATTTGTTAAGAACAATAATAAAGACGTATGTTTATGAAGCACAACTTAGTCAATACATAGGATAAGAATCTTACTCATGACAAAAAAAAAAAAACAAAAAATGAATTTATGAATTTGGTCTTATGGGTACTAAAGTACAAATATTTGAGAACTTATAAATCAATTGAGGTATATCTTGTAATTTACTTCACAATCTTATGTTTGTATAATTGTATCTAAGGAAAGTCGTCTGCACGGGATTCTCACTGGTTCAGTAGGCAGTATTTAGAAGAATAGACTAATGTTCGAACATCGACAACTGCAATGTGATAATTATGTTCAAAGTAGATACATCTCTTGTGCACATTAATACTTGGTCATGTCTACATTTCAAATGCTCTTTCAGACAAAAGTGTGGACGTGCTTAAAATTGAATATTCAACTTTTTAAGTAGAAAACTTAGTATGGAAGCATGGGGCATTTATGAGACAACTAGCGAGGAATTACAAATTTAGACTGCACATTTTTTTTTTCGTCGTATGTACACGCGTTTTCAACATCGATACAGAAACATCACAGAAAACAGAAGCAAGGAATGTGGAAATTAAGAATGGACTGTTTAGAAATTAGAATGGAAGGTGTTTGGCTTGTTTATGGCAAATGAATCTTTTTATATTTCCAAAAAAAAAAAAAAAAAAAAAAATAGTTTGAATTCGAATTGAAATAATCTTCAATAATAATAATAATAATAATAATAATAATAATAATAATAATAATAATAATAATAATAATAATAATAATATATTATTATTATTATTATTATTATTATTATTATTATTATTATTAAAAGTAAGATATAAAATTTATAAAATGTAGTTACTCGTCAGTATGTTGTGCACCCATTTCAAAATATTAGGACTCTATCGATGTATTTGAGTCTACTTATGATTCCCAATCTTAGTCTCTTCTTGTATATATACCTAGGTCTTATACTCTTGTCATTTATTACTGTTAATATAATTCATTACAGTTCTCATCTGGTATCAGCTAGTTAGGGTTTCTATCCAATGGCCGACGGATCTGTCAATTCCTCTGAACGGACCGTTTCTAATGCCCCTCTCTTATCGGTTACTTCAATCGTAACCACCCTTTTCCACGGCTCATCACTTCATCAGCACTTCTGTATATGCTCATGTCATCGTTGTCTGATGAAGTATGTCCTTGGCTATCGGACATCACACCATCCGTGCAGCGTGTACTGCCGTTACCTCCGCACTTGCCTCTTCGTCTCGGTCTCGCTCGTTGAACCTTCTCGGGCAACTTCAGACGTTGCAACAAGATGATGCTTCCGTCACTGATTATATCGGCCGGGCACAGGTTCTCATTGAGGATCTAACTCTCGCAGACCGGCACCTTTCGCTTGAAGAACAAAACCTTTACGTATTTCGGGGTTTGCGGCCTGAATTTCGGGGTCTTGTATCTTCTCTCAATGTCCGAGGAACATTGGTGACCCTTCATGAACTCTTGGACCTCCTCAGTGCCGAGGAGTTCGTCGCCGGCAGTGGAGGACCGTCGCCGACAGCTTTTTCCGTCCAGAAATCCGGGCAGTCTCGTAGCGGTAATGGCGGCCGTCGCGGGAATGGCGGTGGTGGTGGTCGTGGTGGTAGGAACGGCAACCGAAGTGTCAACTTTGTGGAAACTTTGGGCACACGGCACATACGTGTTACAAACGGTATGAAAAAGATCCACATGCTATATGGTTTACCACGGAACTCTTTCAGATTCTTCACTGGACTCTCATACTTGGTTCCCAGACACGGGTGCAACGAATCATGCGACTCCGGATATAGCGGCACTCTCTATCTCATACGAATATAATGGCAATGACACACTCCGTGTTAGTGATGGTACAGGTTTGCCTATTAGTCATATTGGTCATGCATCTTTTCATAACCCCTCTAGGTCGTTTCATTTGTCTAATATACTTCATGTTCCCACTTTATCTACCTCTTTATTATCGGTTCAAAAATTTGCAGCTGATAATAAAGTATTCTTTGAGTTTCACCCATCCTTTTTTGTCGTGAAGGACATCAACGCCAAGGAGATTCTTCTTCGGGGCAATAGTTCTGGTGGGTTATACACACTACCAGTTCCTAGTTCGTCACCTTCCGCGTTTCTTCCAGCTTGTGCGTCTCCTTCTGTTTGGCATGATCGTTTGGGCCATCCACACCATCGTGTTCTTCCCTTTTGTACGGTTAGTGGGTCTAATAGTGCTATTCATTGTAGTTATAGTCTATGTAATGCGTGTTAAATGGGTAAATCTGCTCGTTTTCCATTACCACGTATTGATACTTCTAGTTCCAACATTCTTGATTTAGTCTATACTGATATTTGGGGTCCAGCTCCTCTCTTATCTTCTGATGGTTATAGATACTTTGTTCTCTTTGTTGATGATCTCTCTCGGTTTACTTGGTATTTTCCAATGAAACAGAAATCTGATCTCTATGATATCTTTGAGAAGTTTCGTGTTCTTGTTGAAAGACTCTTTATTCATAAAATCAAATCTATCCAATCTGATTTAGGTTCCGAGTACAAAAAGTTGCATTCCTCTCTCACAAAATTAGAGATCTATCATAGACAGTTTTGTGCATATACTCACGAACAAAATGGCTGTGTAGAGCGAAAACATAGACATATTATCGAAACCAGTCTTACTCTCATGGCTCGTGCGTCTGTTCCATCTAGGTTTTGGAATTTTGCATTTGAAACTGCGGTTTATTTAATTAACAGAATGTCATATGCTATTTTAAATAACTCCGGTCCTCATTCTCTATTGCATAAATCTCCTCTTTCATTGTCTTTTCTTTGTGTCTTTGGTTGTCTGTGTTATCCTCATCTTCGTCCCTATAATCGTCACGAAATGTCCTATAGGTCCTCTCCATATGTCTTTATTGGTTATCCTGAGTCTTTTAGGGGTATAGATGTATGCACTTACAGACTAATAAGGTGTTCGTGTGCAGGCATGTCAGATTTGATGAAGCTGTTTTTCCCTTTGCTACTAAAATTTCTGTGCAGAAAATTTCATATTCGCATGATAAACCATGGGTTGCATCTATTCTTCATCCCATGGTAACCACTCACGCTACTCATACTCAATTCGAACCAGCACAGCCAACTGCACCGGTTCGGACCGAACAAGTGCTGCCGGTAGCCCTTGAACAGACCAGCGGCGCCTATTGAAGCCGAGACAGCGCAGCAAGCTATCTCGGTGGCTACTCGTCCGCACGGGCGCCCACGGGGCCGGTCGACTCGGCCGAATGTCTGCACCCATGACATGAAAACACGAAGCCGGTCTCGCGCACCTGCTACAGTTTTGACAGCTTGGGTTTGCACCATTGATCCCACTTGTTACACACAGGTTGTCAAACACTTGGAATGACGCCATGCCATGGATGAGGAATTTAATGCTTTATTGCAGAATCAGACATGGTGTCTGGTTCCGTCTAAACCTGATCAAAATGTGATTGGATGTAAATGGGTTTTTCAAACCAAGAGAAAAGCGGATGGTTCAATTGAGAGATACAAAGCCAGGTTGGTAGCAAAGGGGTTTAATCAGGTTCCTAGTCAAGACTTTTTTGACACGTTCAGTCCAGTTGTAAAACCAACCATAGTCAGGTTGCTTCTTTCTTTAGCTATATCTTCTGGTTGGACTGTGAGACAACTAGAGGTTCATAATGCTTTTCTTAATGGTAATTTGACTGAAACTGTTTTCATGCGGCAACCACCTGGATATATTGATGTTCAATTTCCCAATCATGTCTGCTTGTTGAAGAGATCATTGTATGGGTTGAAACATGCCCCAAGAGCTTGATTTAACCGTCTTCATGCATTTTTATTATCTGTTGGATTCCAGGCATCGAAAACAGATGTGTCACTATTTTATTACTCTCAGAATTCTACTTATGTTTATCTTCTTGTCTATGTTGATGACATTCTGGTGATGGATGGGCAGTGATCCGAATCTTGTGAGTTATTTATTGTCAAAATTATCTACTACTTTCAAGATTAGGGATCTTGGTGAACCATGTTTCTTTCTTGGCATTGAAACCATTAAATGTAGTGATGGAATTCTTTTATCTCAACAACGGTATATGCTGGATATTTTGAAACGTGTTGGTATGACTTATTGCAAACCTCTATCCACTCCAATACCTGTTTCGAAATCTCTTGCTAACTCTACAGATTTATATGATGATCCTACGCAATATCGAAGTCTGGCTGGAACTCTTCAGTATCTTACTATCACCAAACCAGATTTATCCTTTGTAGTCAATCAACTTTGTCAACACATGCATACTCCTACGAATCTACGATCACTCATTGGGAACAAGTCAAGCGTGTATTGAGGTATGTCAAAGGGACTCTATCTTATGGTTTACGTATCCGGAAATCTGAATCCAGAGAATTACATGTCTTCTCTGACTCAGACTGGGCTGGCTGCCATGATGATCGTAAGTCAACCAGTGGTTATGCTGTTTTCTTGGGTTAAATCTTGTGTCTTGGGTATGCAAGAATACGAAGGCTGAATACAAGGGGTTAGCTGTGTTTGTGCTGAATGATCTGGGTTCTCTCCCTCTTACGTGAGATTAGCATCACTGGGATTTCAGTTCCAAGGATGTGGTGTGATAATCTTGGAGCTACATATCTGTGTGCTAATCCTATTTTTCATTCTCGCACTAAACATGTTGAAATTGACTATCATTTTGTGAGAGACAAAGTTGCCAAGGGAGAGTTTCAAGTAAACTTTATCTCTACCAAAGATCAACTTCCTGACATATTTACAAAAACTTTAGCAGGTCCTAGATTTTTTTTTCTTAGAGACAAGCTACAGGTCACATCTGTACCCTGTGCTTGAGGGGGAGTATTAGAACTGTGTCTATGTATTTGAGTCTACTTATGATTCTCAATCTAGTCTCTCTAAGTCTTACAATCCTAGTCTTCCTAAGTCTCACCTAAGTCTTATATTCTTGTCATTTATTACTCTTAATACAATTCATTACCGTTGTCATTCAGAACATTGCAAAACCTTAATTTTATCGTACAAAGTTAATTAAAAGATGAATGACGGTGTGATCCAAATTAAAATACCACTTTTAATTTTATGCTTTTTAATGAATTGATGTGAGATTGCATCATAAGTTACAAATTTTTATATAATCACTAGAAAGTTTAATATATATATAAGGAAATACAAAACGCTAGGGGTCTATTCAAACAAAAATTTTAAAGACTTTTATAGATTTAGTTCATGAATTATTCTTATTATACTTAATATATTTTTTTCTCTTTTAATCATGTGTAGAGTAAAATGACGACGTTAAATGTTTCTGTTATGACAACAGGCCGCCGCTGGACTTCTTGTCGCTCAGCTGCTGCCCATCTGTGAAGGGAGGAAGCTGTTGGGCAATAGTTATGCTGTGCAACCGAATGTACCATGCGCATGGTGCATACGATGCAAAACGACGTTGTTTTGATTAAAAACGTGCGTCCCACTTTAAAAAAAAAAAGAAATTCAGGTTTGATTTTCGGCAATAGTATTATTGTGGATATATAGTTATGAATTTCTGGATATATAGTTATAAATTTGTGGATATATAGTTATGAATTTCTGAATATATAGTTATAAATTTGTGGATATTTAGTTCAATCATTGTGGATATTTAGTTCATTCATTGTGGATTTTTACTTCATTCATTCATTCATTGTGGATTTTTACTTCATTCATTCACTGTGGATATATAGTTATGGATTTGTGGATATATAGTTATGAATTTCTGGATATATAGTTATGAATTTCTGGATATATAAAAATGTTACTGCCGGGAATCGAACCTGATTTCTTCTTTAAGTGGGACGCTCGTTTTTTTAACTAAAACGGCACCGTTTTGCAACCGTATGTACTTTGCAAGGTGCATTCGGTTGCATAGCATAATGTGGCTGTTGGGTTGGGATTCTTTTCTATGTGATAAATAGCTTAATTTGGATCAATTGTATTTGTATTCATTATAATATATTTGTTTGGTCTGCAATTTCTAATCTCTGAACCATATAATATGTTGATCCTTTTTAGCTTGTAGAAGAAGTATGGCATTTAATACAAATGCATTGGGATGAGAAATGGTTGGATGTTGGCAGTATAGTGTAGAGTGTAGACTGCTTCGGCACAGAGAGAAGAGAACTAGAGAAGGGATAAATTTTCTTTGCTTTCACATTCCTTTTGGCAGAAACAAAATCAATTTTCTTTTATCTTCACTTTTTGCATTTCAGCTGCAACATGTGAAAAGTGAAAAAACTAATTTCCTCCTTCAATTCCCATTTCGACAGTAAGCAATATAAAAGGAAGGAAAACTATTTTTTTTCCTTTTGGTGGCTCATTCGGCAGTGCAGAGAGAAGAGAAACACATCCATTTTATCTCTTCTTCATTATTGGTACATTTTGCCATGCGTTTACTGAAGTTATTGACATCTCTGGAATAATCTCGTGATATTTGTATTCATTTTCATATTATTTGTGATAGTTGAATATTTTGAGTACGAGATATTATTTGTTTTTAGTATGTGAATGTCAAAAAATGTATTTGGTCTAGAGTTATATATTTGATGTTTTTTTGGACGTTTGGCTCCTGTGGTAACCTAAAACTTTATACTCAAGATTTGTTATAGTGAAACTTTGTTGGTGATGGTCCTGTAGTTTTGGAGTCCTGTGATTTTAGAGTTTTTCACGTAAATCGTGTGTCCCATGTGTTATATTTATTTTTGAGCTATGGTGTATTATCTCGTATTTGTTCATTCGTTTATGTAATTTTCATTTATCACAGGAAGTGAATTTTTCCCAACAGGAGCCAACCGCCTTGCGCAACCACTCCACCGCCTTGTTGGGCTGATCGTACCCCAAACGGTCTTGCAAATCGTAGAACTGTACGGCGGATCCACCGGTCCCTCAACCCCTTGGAAGTCAGTACCTTATTGTGCCTAAATGATTCAGCACCAACGCAAATGAAAGGACGAGAATGCCCCTTGAACAAACGGAGAGTTAACGTGAAAGCTAGTTGTGGACGATTTTAGGTAACGTTTTCGTATTTAAGAAATTAAATCAAGCAAAAAATTAATTATGAGACTTTTACAAGTAAATTGCAAAAGTCAAGGAACCTCAACTAGTATAATCACTATATTTTTTTAAATTGCAAAAGTCAAGGAACCTCAACTAGTATAATCACTATATATATATATATATATATATTTTTTTTTTTTTTGGGGAAAAAGGTTAAATAAGCTTAAACTTTACTCAAAAGTACAATTAGACCCATGTACTTTAAAAAGTGCAATTAAATACTCGAACTTGTCATTTTGATGCATCTAAACCCAATAGTCGATTATCCACCTGAAATAATCGATCATTAGGGTTCCAGCAACAATTTCAATGATAATTTCGATGGATAAAAAATTCCAACGACCGCTCGAATTGAAAAAAAAAATAATAATAATACAATTTCACACTGATAACTACATGGATATAGTATTCATCATTGTATGCAAAAATATTGACCATTAAATCTCACATATATTTGGGTAAATCTAATCGTTCAACAATGTTGACACCTGCATCCAGAGGCCCTGGAGATAGCATGTAATGGTTGATCCAAAAGAAGATATATACATGTGAAAGAACAAAATTTTCAGAGATGCAAGTGCAATGTGGAGACAAAAAGTACCAGAGCGAGTGCAGGTAAGTCATTGTAAGCTTCCACTCCAGCTATGGTTACGGTTTATCCTTTAGAGAGAGGGCATCAAATCGCCCACATAATTGCAGCAGAGGATCTAGACGATTATCAGTCAATGGTCGTATATCCCATACCTTGATAGTTCCAGTACAAGCGGAAGCCTCCTTTATGGTGTCAAAGGTTGCAAGAATATAGACTAGGCCATCAATCTCATACACCGATGGAGGAGAGCCCTGATTATTCTGAGGCATCAGCCAATCATTTGAAAGCTTCATTAGCAGAGATATTGCCTTTTTACGGACATCTATGCTACTGATTCTTGCCATAGATTTCCAAAAGTTTTCATGGATACTAACCTGTAGCAAACAGAGGTGTAAATGCCTGGAAAAATAACATTTTTAGTTCCTAAGCTACTAACAATCTGTAAATCCAATTCATCAATTATGTGGTTTTACAAATGTCATCCTTAATTTTTGGTCCCCATGTCACGACAGTCGACAGTTATGTTTTAAACTTCACACACGTTTTAGTACCGCGTGTCAGCCCTACTTTCATTTTTTACATGAACCAGAACACATTCACCTTTTAAGACGAAACTACCAACTATTTGGCATGGGGAAAAAATAGCCACTCAATTAAGGATGACATTTGCAACACATCACTTGAGAGACTAGATTTACAAACCACTACTATCTTAGGAGTTAGGAACCAAATTTGCATTTTACCTTATTTCATTCTTTCACCTTTTTCTTATCTGACAACCATTCACATACCCAGAACACTAACACTAGGGATTGGCAATCCTGTCTCCGACAATCTATACATCATTTTATAAGAGAATTGCCAGTTTCTAATCAACTATCACATTTCCAAGTAAATTTTAAAAAATAAAATAAAAAATGAAGCTTACCTGCCATACAGCCTTTTTGAACAGTTGCGGTTCTAAATGGAATCTGATATCAAATATGTCAACATCTACCAATGAAGCTGCCATGGCTTTTGCAAGGTTTTTGTCTTCACAAGCATCATAGAAACACTGCCGACTCTTTGCATCATTAACAACTTGTCTCCAAATAGAGTTGCGGTTTCTAAGAGTTGATCCATTGCCAAATATCCATAGGGCATACCTTGCTCTAGTCAGAGCAACATTCACTCTTTGACTGCTAGTAAGAAAGCCAATAGATCCACTCCCATTAGATCGCACAGTTGAGATAATAATTATATCCTTCTCCCCACCTTGAAAGCCATCTACAGAGCGAACATCCACAGAAAAGTTGTTATCTCCATCTGTGCTATATGTCATACCAAGGTTCTCTTTAATCGCATCAACCTGGGCAGCATACGGTGATATGATACCAACAGTGAGCTTTTGTCTCAACATGGCACATTCTGAATCAAGAAAAAGAAAGGAAATTAAAATTTAAAAAAATTCAAACAGGAACTTCAAAAGTAGTCATTATTTGTCAATAAGGCATTCATATCTACAACAGGTGTACCTTGGAAGAGGTTTGCAACTACCTCACAAACCACTGCTACCTCAATCATGTTTCTATACTTATGCCCATTTATGACTTCCTCATTTCCAAATCGTACATCAATAAAAGAGTAAGTGCCGTACATGTCACCTTGAAGGAAATGCTTCTGATATATTTCACGTTTCACATTTGGAGCATCCAAAATCTGATTTTGGTAGAATACCTTGTTTGGAAATAAGCTTATTGATGGGTGCATTCTATACTGGAGACTGAGAAGGTGCTTCTTGCAACCTAGTGATGCCAGCCTTTGGAACAAGCTTCTTCCAAAACCTATCTCTTTACAAGTCTGACCACCAAAAAAAAAAAGTTATAGAAATAAAAACGAGTTGTGAATTAAATTAACAATGAAAAAACCATTTAATCTAGGATATGCAAACCTCGCTTTTGACCAAGGCAGGCAGTTGCTGGTCATCCCCAAAAAGCATGGCATGACAGAGACCAGGAATTTGCAATGGAATAGTTGATTCACATTCTTTGAGCTGAGCAGCTTCATCAATCACCAACAACTCCACTTCTGTACTGTGTAATTTGATGGAAGAGGAGAAAGTGCAGAAAAGCAAGCATGAATTTTCTAAGATTTTTTCTCTTATTGAAAATTCACCTACATTGTTAAAGAAGCTCCTAGGAAGGGATTTGAGAATCTGCAGACACTCATCTTTGACCAATTCCAGCTCAGTAAATCCACTGGCATTTTGTTGCTCACCCCTTCTTTTAACCAGGACTTCTCTTAAGTTACCACCGGCAGCAGTAAAGCTATTTAGTAAACTATGAAGATTTCCCAGTGACTTTAAAGCTTTTATCATGTCTTTTGCCACTCCCATGGATAGGAGTGAAGTTGGTAAGTGACTTAAAATGTTCACAATACAAAACTTCATAGCCTCTGCTTTACAGTTGAATTGCTTTATCAAAAACTCCTCAAAATTAAATCTGAATATACTTCTAGGAAGGTTCCAGTCCTTCGAAACAGACTTTTTTTTCTGTACACCCTGTCTGGCAATTCTACTCTCCTTTTTGCTTAATTTCAAAGCTTTGGCAATCATTTCCTGCCATATTCTCTTGCTCTCATCATTTTTGAAGCCTTTATCCTTTGCGCCATCATAACCATAAGGAACGAAATTGTCTTCATAACTGTATTCTCCATGATCAAATTCAGTAGCAACATCTTCCTCTTGACCATTCATTAAGTACAACTGATATTGCTGTTCAGAGTCTTGAATTAAACACACCAGTGAATCCAATAAATGAGTCCAGCCAGATCTAGGAGCAAAGCAACTTTTTAGAACTGTAACACGATGATCAAGAAATACATGAATAAGTTCACTTTCATCGTTGAATTTCATCCGTTTTCTGTTCCCAAACAAAACTACATCCCCTAGGCCATAGCCGTAAGAATGAGGGTCAAGTGATTCCATCACCAGTCTCAAAAGCCGCAAAGCAACTTCTACTATTGATACGTTAGTTGGACCACAAGTAATTGTTCTACATTTCTGGCTTAAAAGTGCAAATAACAACGCACATATTGTCTTTGTTTTTCCTGTTCCAGGGGGACCCCAAATTAGTTTGGCTGTACTCTCATGGCGGCAATACTTCATTGCAAAACATTTCTCTATTGCCTCTTGCTGGGATTCATTAAGATCCATAGAGCGAGTGGATGCAAGTGCATGACCTTTAGAAGCATAATATGTCCCATTTTTCAAGCACTGACTACATCTTTCTTTACTCTGTCAGATGTATATGAAACAGAAAAAAGCAGAACATCTTTAAGTTGGTTTGTTTGTTGGTCAAGTAAATGAAAATGAAAGTGACACTTCTTCTAATGAACAAATAAGAATATACTGTTAAAATATAAATCAAAATTAAAAACAAGGAATGGTCATCTCACAGCTGAAGCAGAGCAAATGGCTGACAGTCAATTGGGAAAGAATTAGGACAAATCTAAATGCTTTAGCAAGCACACATCTAAGACTGTAATTTAAGAAACCAGGTCACTTACAGTAGAATCAGGTTGCAGCACTTTCTCAATGATTTTCAAGTTCCTCCCTTTTGGCACCAAGTTCAATACAGTCCAAATGCGAATATTTGTCAATATGTTCATAAGGAAAACTGCAAATAGAGTGTTGTTTTCCCTGATTATCTTATTGCCTTGTTCAAGCAATATAGGTTTTGATGATAGAATCCGAAGCTTAATATAGTCTTTTTTATTTGTCACCTTCTCAATTAGGGCAGTGCAGTAGGGCACCGTGGGCCTGTTGAGATCATCAACACATTTTGGTCTTACATCTGTAATGGCAATGAGATCTCCCATCTCAGGTTCACGTGACACAACATCATTCTCAATCTCTTTTGTTTCAATCTCAATAGTGTATTTTGTTTCCCTACACAGCTCATCATACTCAATCTCTTCCTTTTCAGCCTCAATAGACATTATACTATATGTAGATGCATTTGACACTGTATCTATGCTAGAAGACAAATCAGCATGTGTTTCCGCGATAAGGGGGAGAACAAATGCTCTCATATAAGAAGGTACGGACTGAAATTCAAGAGGTATGTGCTGCACCTGTAAGAATTAAAATAATAAATAAGTTTTGCAAATACTCAAGAGAAGAAGACTTGTAAATGTTCGAAACAACTAAATTATTACTAATTTGAAGTTATCAAGAAGTAGCATTTATCACCTCATATAAAAGACCTGAAGATGATTCAAGTTTCTAATACAAGTAATATATCACTTAATAACCAACATCACATAGAACATTTTATTTTGTCTTCATAATGCATTATGCATCCACGAGCGTGGAGAAATAGGCAAGAGAACTGTAAACCAAAAGCATCAAATTGGTAATACCTAATGAGAAGTGATTAAGCAACACCCTACTATAAAAAGTGGTGCATTACTTGCAAAAATGGTGAGAATGGCCTAAAGCCCTAAAGTAACTTCATGTCAACCTAGAGCAGCTTTAAGATTTAAACAATAAAAGAAAATGAGTAATAGCAACAATGCTAGAAATTAGATAACAAGTGCAAAATGAAACACAAGATAATAAAAAGTAGAAGAAGAAATTAGCCAAACATTAAAACTAAAATTTCAGGGTTCTTGTAATCTAAGAATTGGCAATGAATGAAACAATTACAAGTATCATGTTGCTTTTTTATGACAAATCAATATCAAATGGGCAACAATAAAGCGGAAGAGTAGAATGACCGAAAATAAACAATTCCGAGGGAAAATCGGATACGCAAACCTTGTCCTTGTAAAGGTCCTTGTTAAGAACATCCTCAAAAGACCAAGAAAATACAGCATCAACTAGGTTTTTATGGTGAATAATGGCTTCACCCTCATCGTCCACCTCCATTTCGGTCATTTCCTGAAAATTATTGAAAAACACACACACACAGAGTGCAGTAGTATTAGTGTCTGCAACTTGCAAGATCAATAGTCCAATAATAGATTGAGAGAAAGCAAGAGTATACCCCAAGTGCTGTTATGGCGTTGTTCACTACAATAAGTTTCTTCTTTGCTAATTGCGATCCCTCGGAGCAAAGGTTTCAGTGATGAGCAAACGAAAAAGGGAAATTTTCAGAATGAGAAGGGAAAATGCAATGGTAAGACCTCTGGTAATACGTTTGCTCCGCATTACGTGTGATTACTTTTAATAAAATTCTCTCTTTATTTAATACTTTGGCTATGTCAATGATTGTGTGGTCTAATAGTATAAACAGATATTACATTGTAATAAAATTAATAGTATTAAAAAAATAATATTATTTTATTATAAAAATGAGTTAATTTCAGAATGGTTCTATTGACATTTAACAATTTTTATCTTTTGATTTTCAATTGAACCATAAATGGTTCCTTGAACTTATGAGAGGAGGTTCTCGAAAATATATTGCTGGATTAATGGGATCAGAATTAATAAGGGCAGAATCAAGAATATACATATGATTTAATTACGAGTAGAATTTGAGTAGAATGTTATGCTTGATTTTAGAAATGTATTTATGGTAGAATACTCCATTTATTATGTTTGTATTATTTATTTATTTTTGAAGTTTTTTAATCCGTACTAATTTCAAAAGTTGACTTTGATTTGTTCCGTATGTCATCGTGTCGACACTAGTACGGTGTGTGCACTTTTATGCTATATCATGTGTATTTTGGTATGATTTGATGATAGTATGGTATGTGCAGTTTTATGCTCTATCGTGTACACTTTGTTATGTTTCGGACTAATGCACACTATTACCTGTATGTGCACTTGTGTTATACATATATAGATTGTCTACAGTTGTGTGCATCACGTGGCCATTTAGGGGTCGTTTGGTTCACAGAATGTCAGATTACCTTAGGGAATGTTAGATTGCTGCGAATGTTAGATTCCTGTGTTTGGTTAAAATTGGGATATGTAATATAATCGTGTTTGGTTTAGGGTTATCTTTTATTCACACACTATAATATCCTTAACATATTTTCATATGTTTTAATAAATTTAAAAATTAAAATAAATAAATAAGATAACAATATCATATATAATTACATGATTTTAAAATATTAACTAAAATATTGAACTCCGAAACAAAATTATTTTATATGCTAACCTAACATAATAAAAATAAAAAATATATAATTACAAAAATAATTTTATATATATATATATATATATATATATATATATATATATATATATATATATATATATAGAGAGAGAGAGAGAGAGAGAGAGGGATGCACTCAAGTGCGAATAAGTGCCCAAGAAGGAATATGTGAACGAATCAGCGTGCGACACGTGTCCAGATCTAATAGCTTTAAAAAAATGCGGTGGCATTTTCGTAAATAATTGAACATCGAAGTGCAAGTAAAATCACTTACAAGTGCACCTACTTTCACCTATAAGTGCATGTAATTTTGCCTTGTTAGCATTCACTTCCCGCAATCATTCATGCACCTGGGTGTGCTTATAACTATAAGTGCAACTATTTATAACTATAGATGCAACTAATTATAACTATAGATGCACCTACTTTCACCTATAAGTGCATATAATTTTGCCTTGTTAACATTCATTGATCTGAGTTCAGCGGGTAGTAATACTCCTGAAAACCACCCGCAAACATTCATGCACCTAAGTGCAACTACTTATAACTATGTGTGCAACTACTTAGAACTATAGGTGCAACTACTTATAACTATATGTGCACTTAGTATTGATGCTCGGTGTAAAATTTTACTTGCACCTATAATCAATGTTGCAAAAATCGCGCCTAGGTGCCGATTAATCGGCGCCTAGGCGCTAGGCGGCATTGCGCCGCCGCGAAGAAGGCCTAAATCGGCCATCTCCGCGGCCGGCCGCCTAACCGGCCGGTTCGGCGATTTTTTTTTTTTTTTTTTTTTAATGTCGGAAAAGTTTCGGAAGGCATAACTTTTGACTCGGTTGTCTGATTTGGACAATTTTTTTTTTCAAATTGCATATTTGGTCCACTAATTTCTCAAAAAAAATGCTTCTTTAGCTCTTAATTTTAGTTTTTTATGTATTTAGATAGTTTAAACAATCTTTTGAACAATTTTACAACCACTTTTGTAAATAGTTTCTATGAAATACCTATGAAAACCTTATGTTTTAGTACTAAATTAAAAAAAAAAAAAAAAAAAAAAAATCGGCGCCTAGGCACCCTAGGCGCTAGGCGCCCCCTTGGCGCCTAGGGGGCGCCTAACGTTTTTTGCAACATTGCCTATAATACATTTTACATGCACTTGTAATACATTTTACTTGCACTTCGATGTTCAATTATTTACGAAAATACCACCGCGCTTTTTAAAAAAATCAGTGTTTCTCATCCATTAAATCTGGACACGTGGACGAACAGAATTCATTCCTATTTCGCGCCTGGCCGAAGCATTCGCACCTGAGTGCGATTATATATATGTGTGTGTGTGTGTGTAATAAACTAACATAACCAAGGTTATCTTACATAACCTTAGAAATTGAAGGGAATCGCATTCCCTTCAAAATCCTATGTGGAGGGAATGTGACATTCCTGGGGAATGTTAGATTACTTGTCATAATGTGAACCAAACATAGGAATGTGAGTTTTGGAATGTCACATTCTCTTGGTTATGTTATATAACCTGAACCAAACGCCCCCTTAGTGCATTCTACATGGGATGATGTTCAGGGCTCACACTGCCATGCTCGCTTTGCCCGATCAGAGAAGCATCAACTATGAAGCTCCGTCACGACGTGTAGATGATTCCGAACAACGGCAGGCCGGCACGGGCGGCGGAAATCAGACGATGTGTACATGCAGAAATCAGGATCTTGAAATTTAAAAAATTAAATGATGAGAAAAAAGCTACTCAATTTGCTGTAGATCGAAGCCACTCTTCGGAGGGTACATACCATGCTGCTAAAAAAGATGACGATTTGCCTCCTATTGAGGCAATCATCGGACCACTAGAGGCCAAACTAAAGCTTACAAGAATGGAGCTGAGGTATCAATTTATCACCTTGCTTCCACACAATCCAAATTATGTGTTAGGCTTAGGCACAACACTTAAGCATTTGTTTTTCACTGGAGTTAATTCCGGCAATGGTCCTACGACTATATTGATTTTCTAAAATTAGTCTTTGACTTTTAATTTAGAAACTTTACGGACTTTCAATTTCTTTTTAATTGAGGTCCTTTCGTCAAATTACGGCAAATTGGACTTTAAATGAAAGGGTAAAATAGTCATTTAATCTACCTAATGTATATTTCTTCATATTTCTGCCTTGTATGTACGACTTCGAACATCAGATTCACTTAATTGCTTAATCTCTAAATCCATTCGAAGAATCAAATTTCATTTGAGATTAAGCAATTAAGTGAATCTAATGTCCGAAGTCGCGTATACAAAGAAAAAATATGAAAAATTATACATTAAGCAGATGAAATGACTACTTTACCCTTTCATTTGAACTTCACTTTACTGTAATTTAACGAAAAGACCTCAATTGGATAGAAATTAAAAATCAAGAGACATAAAGTGTCCAAATTAAAAGTTAGGAACTAATTAATTTTTAAAAATCAATATAGTCGGAGGATCATTACTAGAATTAGTGCCATGGGAAAAATTCCCTTGACTTTGCATTTTGGATGCTCTTTGGTTCTATGAACATTGGCTTTTGGTTCTTGCAGCAATAAAAAAAAAAAAAAAAAAAAAAAAAAAAAAAAAAAAAACCTTGAAAGATGAGTGTGTAATATGACATGATAATAATTTTGTCAGCATTTATGTTTTCCATTCATTGGATGGCCAATCCACAATAAGGTATCATCATCTTTTCACCAGGACTATATGGTCTAATGGTACTCGGGTTGGACTTCTATTTGGAAGATTGTGAGTTTGAGCCTCAGTAGAGGTGTTATTGGTTCTTTGTGTTTCAGTAGGTTGAGAAAGTATATGAACAGATACTACATTGTAATAGAGCTAGTAGCATTCAAAAAAAAAATAAAAATTGATACTACATTGTAATAGAGCCAGTAGCATTCAAAAAAAATAAAAATTGTTTGTTAAATAATTGGAATGATACATAGTTGAGTGGTCTCCATGGGGTACATATAGTGCTAGGATGCATGTAGAAACAAATGCGGTCTAACACGGGAAAAAATGTTGGTGATAATGAACCAAAAATTGATTTAATATCGTAAAATAATATTTATATATACACACACGAAGTATATAAAATATTAATATATTATTCGATATATTATATCCGAAATATATATATATATATATATATATATATATATATATATATATATATATATATATACACACACACAAAAATATATATATAAATCAGACCACCATGGTTATATGCATGAGTATCTACGGAAAAGATAAATGCATATCAACCAAATGGAATTTATAATACACAGATTATAATTCCAACCAAACTATAACATAAAAGGAGGATTTTTGCTTAGAAGCATAATCCAAAACCGAAAGAAGGAAAGATTGGCTCGTGTTTGGGTAAGGGTTTTTAGCGTGAGTCAAGAGACCACTCTTTCCTTAAAACCTTATTTGTCACCTCCTAAAATTGCTAGGAGCGCCGTGGCCTAGGTTTCCCAGGATAAAACGCGCTACGGTTCGACGTTTGAGTACCCAAACGAACGGACCCGGCGAACTAGAGCAAAGCTATGAACACAGTTTAGGCAAAGAAAGGAGTAGAAACAGAGTTTTGAGGCGAGAAACCACTTTCTGTGTTGTGTGTTCTTGTCACTTCGTGCTTAGAAAATCTGCTCCCTCTACCCCTTCTTATATAGGGATGTAGTACTAAATAGCATTAAACAAGGCCATTAAACCTTGGCTTTGTAACATCTTGAACAGCCAGCCATAACCCAGGATTTAAATTCAAAATTACATCTGAATTAAATGGAAATTAATTCTGTAACAGAGAAACTTAATCCCACATCAGTCCGTTGGCCTTCAGCCCCAGGCCGAATAATTCTGTAAAACTTAATCCCACATCAGTCCGTAATTCTGTAAAATTTAATCCCAAGGCCAGCCAATTTCCGGACGACTCGGGCTTGAATCAAGCGTTTTCGAAGTCATCTCTAATTGGAATTTGATTTGCACACCCCCCCCCGCCCGCGCGCGCGCGAGAGCCTCTATGCTATAAAAAGGGGGGTCAAATCCTCTTTCCAAACCAATGTGGGACAAAAGCTCACTTTTTCCCTTCATTTTTCCAACTCAATGGGTCTACTTTGAGAATCAATATCTCATTCGCCCATTATCCGTTTTGAGCGTAGAATATATCAATCTCTTCGTCTCACTACGAAGAACCCGAATCCACTTTGACCCGACCCAAATCGAAAGTGGACCCCACCGATAATTGTACCACAAAATAGCCACTTAAAATGCTATTTTAATGCTATTTTTTCAACAAAAAATTGGCCAAAACATAAGGATGCATATATATTCTACCTACTATTACTAAGAATTTGTATCCTAATAGTATTTACACAGGTTGCAGAAAATGTTGAGAGCAGAGTCATAATGATTGTCTATTAAGAACAATTGTGATATGAGAAAATTAGAGCATCAACATCAAAATCAGAAATCTCTAAGGCTCATGTTACGATTTGACCAAGAGAATTAATTTTCATTTTTGAATTAATAAAAAATATTTTATTTTGTGACTTATGTTTTTAAATTTCAAAATGTTTATTTTCTCCTGACAGTGTATGTAATGATGGGAAAAGAAACGATTGAGCGGGAACGAGAGGAAATATATGGACTGCATTATCTGTTATACATCTTACAGCTGGAACTATAAGAACATGGGGATATATATATTAAGGATATCTGTGTCTGACATCTTTTGTATATGATTAGTTCTAGTTACATTCCTGTTACGTAGCATTGTTAGACTGGTTGTTACAATAACCTGCTATCATTCAAGTTCATAATCTATTAATATATACACGAGGGAGATGACAATGCAGGGAAGGAGACAGTTGAAACAGATTTAATACAAAGGAAAAAGACTCTACTACCCTTCTTTATTTTTGTCCTCCAACATGTAAAGCACCTTATCTCCATGTTTTAGAATTATTTTTTTTATTGTATTTTTTTATATTCTATTGCATAAGTTTAAAGTAAGTTTTGTGTATTATAATTAATGATGGATTTCTTGCAATATAAATGACTATGGATATTGTTTTTTAGTTTATTATTTGTTACGTTGTTTATAAGGGGTAGATGTTTATAAGGGGTAGTATTTAACAGAATTTTGAATATTTTAAATTTTTTATTTGTACATCGCACGGATACCATACTAATTTGAGTAACACTTATTATTAAAAGTGATAAATTATTTGAGGGATAAGGATACTTAGATAGTACAGGTATGAAGTAACACATTCCCGCGCGGAATATTTCGATTTACGAGGCATAATCCATTTTGTTCACGACACGAATTGTTGAATAATAAATTCGATTCAAAATTTTGTCCATTTGAGCCTTGGCCATATCCGTTCAATCGTTATATCCTACACCACGGTGCATATAACACTGTGCATCGCGCGCCTCCCAAAACGACGTCGTTTTGGGATAGTGTTGGGAGGCGCGGTAGGAAGTTGCTGAGATTATGTGTATTTGTTCACAACGTTATGTGTATTTGTTCACAACGTTATGTGTATTGGTTCATACAGTTATGTGTATTTTTTATACAATTATGTACATTCTTTTTATACAATTATGTACATCCGAATCAGAAAATTTGTGTGTATTATGTTAAGAGTTGATGTGTATTATGTTAAAAGTTTATGTTTATTATGTATTATGTTAGATTATGTGTATTATCTTTTAAAAAGAGTATGTATATTTTGTTATATAATTATGTACATTCATGTATAACATTATGTGTATTTTAGTATAACATTATGTACATTCTTGAACAGCGGGTTTTTTTTTTAAAGAAAAAACTACTGCCATTCACTGGGGCGGGAAATTTCAAAAAAAAAATAATAATTCAAACGACGTCGTTTTGCATCTGGGCGCATAGTGCAACGCGCGCCGTGGTGTAGGATATAAATTGTTGGTCTTTGTTCCTGATTTTACAATACTAAAAATTTATTGTTCTTACAAAAAAAAAAAACTTTTTATAAATAAGATGACAATGAGTAATGACTTGCAAAAATAGCATATTATATATATATATATATATATATATATATATATATATATATATGATAATATACACAATACTTTTTCGATATACTTTTTAAAAAAAATATTTGTCGGGTTTATATTATATTTAAAAATGACAATGTGATCTTTATTTTATAAAAAAATTATGTGAATTATAATGTCGCTGATAGCAACGAGAGTAAGTGTTTAAAATTATATTACAAAATACAAGATTATGAAGTAAGAATGTATTAATAAGGCGAGTACAAGTGGATCATAAACAAGCTAGGCATGTTCTATTGGATGCAATATAAGAATCTAATACAATGAGTAACAATGAAGGAGTCCAATTGGCTAGACATAGGGGAACTATTTATACTCGATCTCAGCTAGTGTCATGATAATCTACAACAAGCGGGCCTGATATAGGCTTGATATAGTGAAATAGCATGTCCCCATTGGCGGGTATAAGCTACGCAACACTCTCTTTTGTCAGTGATTCAGTGAGTCAATCTTAACTCCCAAATACTCTATCAATTGCAATGTCATCTACTCCATCTCTACCCCAATGGCCCTGTTTATTTGGATTTAATGCTCGTGTTATTTGGTTAACTAAGATGCTTTGATCTATGTACACATCAGTTCATCTTTTGTAAAGCTATATACTACACAAGTTGTAACATTCTTTATGTATCTTCTAACAAAACATAAGATACAACTTTACAACACATGTAATCTCGTAATTCATTCCATTGTACAATTTTATTTAATGAGGACCTTTGAATCAAATAATGAATATGCAACCTAACCACTGCTTGCGTGATGTGTATTGAGTCAAAATGTGAAGAGTGAAGACACCTAAGAGGGTAGGCGAAGTACTTAGTATCTTCAGCATTGTCTACATCATAAATTCTTAGTCCTTTTCCTATACGGCATGACACCATAGACCATAGTCCTACCAAACACTTCAACAACAAATACAAATTTGGATCTCAACTACTGACCGGACCCACATGCTCTTCACTCAACCAGATCACACGACCGTTGCAAGCTAAGCTTAAAAGATTCTCCATTCCAGAGTGGATCAAGATTCCCACCTGCATATTCGCATTCCAGGAATGTCCATTTTTTGAACTCGTCAATTCAATTTAATACCAAATTTAATCCAACCGTTTTCAAGAAATTTTTTAAAAAATAAAGACAATTTTACAAACCCAAAGCTGAGATGTACAAGTTAATACCATTTGTTGCCCCTCCTGTGAATATAATGATATTACTATTTTTGGTTATGAACTTTAAAATCAACAAATTTTGGTCTAGTAAGTATCGATTTTTTTTGGTAACTTTTGTTATCTATTTGATTTTATGTCAAATGGCCGTTTGAGAGACGGTTAAAAACATAGTTTCATTATCTCGAACTTAAGTCATTCCAAATTTAAAAATACAATAAAAAAATATTTTAAGATGTTAAAACTATTGCAACTATTTGGAATGACTTGGTTTGTTTTTCTTCAAATTTGGAATGCTTTAGGAGATATGATAATGAAATTACGTTTTTGACCTTGTCAATGACCATTTGGCGAGAAAGAAGAAAAAAAGAAGAAGAAATTATTGGATAATTAGAAGTAACAAAATTTTAATATAGTTGATCAATTTTAAAGTTAAAAGTGACAAAATCACTATACTCTGAGAACTAAAAACAGTATTAACTCTGAGATGTGCCCAATAATTGTAAGTTTCCTAATGTGTTTGTGCATGGTGTCCGCAACTGACAAATTCATACGTTCTATCTATAGAATTTGAACTCACACATTACAATTAATACAGTTGTTAATGATATGAATTTCATCAATTCATACCGTATTTTGAATTGGTCAACCGGTCAATCAAGTGAGATATGTTTGGATACAAAGGATACATGTTACTGAACCAAAATACGGAGGAAACAAATGTTTAATACGAAGTACGGAGTGATATAAATTTTATTGATTACGTAAAAGCAAGGGTGGCAGGTACCTGACAGCATTATTATATGTTTTTTTTTTTTTTTTTCAAAAACCCCATGAAAGAATCGATAACGGCTCTATTCTCATGTTGGCTGGCCCGCCTATCAGTCAAAATTTTGAAATTCATTCAATCTCACTCTCTCTCTCATTCCATTTTAAAAATCAGTGGTTTTCTTGAACTCTGGACCCCCTTTTCTTCATCTTTTTCTCCAAAAGCTTTCTTCTCAAATTCTCTCATCCATTAGAGGCTTTCAAGTTTCAACATCCCTTCATCACTTGTCTCTACTGCAAATTTCCCATTTCTCCCTTCTTGGAAGAAAAATGGGTACTTGTTTTAGCAAGAAGAGCGGTTCTACTTGTGTTTCTGCTCCTCCAGTTACTCCGTCTTCGAACCCCAAGCAAGAAACCAAATCCCCAAATCCTCCTCCTCCCCTGGTGAAGAAATCTGAAGAGGGGACTGTGAAGAAGGAGATTTTCATCATTAAACACCGGAAAAGCCACGAGGTGGAGCGGCGGTCTGAAGAAGAAAAGGGTGAATCCAAGAAGGCCGCCGCCGAGGTTCTTGAACCGGTAAGGAGCGGTGGGTCGAATGGCGGGGTGGGTAAGGAGGATGGGATAGTGGTCTCAGCTCCGGTGAGGACTTCGAGCTGTACGAAAGAAGAGGTTGACGCTATATTGATCCAATGTGGGAGACTTAGCCGGAGCTCTTCTACCGGAAAGGCTGCATTTTCCGGCTCTTCTGATAATAATACTGGGAATCTCCAGAGGACTAAGAAATACTCTGGGTCTAAGAGGAGTTACGATTTTGACAATGAAAATGGAGGAGAAAACCCCGAAGAGAATGGTGGGGATGGAGAAACAGAGAGAGTCCACCGGCACAGACAACGGGAGCGTCAGCCGAGGGGTAGCGCTAGCCCTTCGTCGTCCCACAGCCGAAGAAGGACGCCCAGTAGGGAAAGAGAGCAGGCAACGCAACAGCAGAGATCTGGAAGCAGAGAAAGAGGTAGCAGTAATGGTGGGAGAAGGGTGAGCAGATCTCCTGGGAGAAGATCTGAATCACCCATAACAGTTGCTTCTGGGAACGGCAATGGGAGGCCAGGGAAGATGGTTTCTGTGCCCGCCACTGTTTCATCTCTGGCAATGGATAAGAGCATTGATGCTGGTGGGGAGCCCATTTCAGCTGCCGCCGTCAAGAGGATTCAGGTGAAGAGAAATGTGGGTGGTGGTGGTGGTGATGGTTCAAGAACCGCCGCTTCTCCCCGTGCCCGCTCCCCTGCCAGAACTTCTGCAAAGGAGAACCAGCCCGTAACCCTTAGCCGCAGCAATTCCAGGAAAGCCGAACACTCTCCTTACAGAAGAAACCCTCTTAGTGAGATTGACACCAATGTTGTCATTGAACCAGTAACAAAGCCTGCCAAAAACACCACACTCTCTCAGGTATTACTTCTTGAATTCGAAATGCTTACTCTCATAGTTTTGCTTAGCTTTGTATGAGATCACACTCCATTGTGATCCTAGTCAGCAAATGAGATAAACCAGTCTAAGTTGTCTGTAGTTGACCAGTTCAAACCAAGAAGGCTAATAGGCCGCCCTCTCTGGGATTTGGAACATTGGGTTTTTACCAAATCGACAGTCTGACCAATTTAGTTGGAGTTGTCCCAAATTGACCATTTCGCTGTTTAGTAAATGCATCCTTAATATAGTTTCTTGATGATTCAGGTGCAGAAGATGAATGGTGATAATATAAGCAATGGCAAAGTGCAAGGAGGAACTGGTAACAAGCAGCTGATAATGGAGGAGGCTAAAGCAGTCCAAGCACTTGGTGGGAATGTTGCAGTGAATGTTGTTGTTCCAGGATCTGAAAGCCTTAAACCACAGGGAGTAACAAGAAGCAGGTCGTCTAGGTTGTCTCGTGACTTAGACCTTAACCCTGAAGCTCTATTAAACTCAAATTCGACCCAAAACTATACAGCATTATTGCTTGAAGACATCCAAAACTTCCACCAAAAGAACACCCCTAACGCCCCAGCTTTTAGCCTCCCAGCTTGTGTCACCAAGGCCTGCTCGATTCTTGAGGCCGTGGCTGACCTCAACTCCAGCACTAGCTCCAATCTCACCGAGGACAGAAGAAGAAACTTCACGTCGGAGCAGTTTGTCAAGAACGATAATACAGTAAACCCTCCTGGAAAGAAGAGGTTAGGGGTGAAAGATCCATTCATGGAGTCTGAGGTAGCTGTGGGTGATGATTTAATGGAGCCTAGCATTCACAAGTATGTCACCACGAGAAGGGGGAATGTTGAAGGGGGTGACACCGAAGATCAAGAATCCTCAGGAAGCAACAGCTTTGTGAGCGGTCAGCCTCATTGGCTTTCGCCTTCCTCCTGGGAACCAAATTCTAGCGACACAACTTCAAGGTCTTATTACAGCAGGGATGATAACCTGAGCCCATTAGGCTTTCAGAGGAATGTTGTTTCTGAGCCAAGCCACGAAATGGCTGCAAAAAAGAGGGATCTTAAGAATCAGCAAACTGGAATAGGAGGGCATGGCAGAGTTGGACCCAGAGGCCTCCATGTATCACCTATGGCAGCCACAAGTTGAACATCTGTTAGAGTTTTAGCTGTGCTTTGGTTTGAGAATATATTTGTGTTTGTGCTTTGCAAACTTGCAACTCGGGTTGCTCTTTCAAGGGATTGGTTAGGTAGATCGAACCGGTTATTGTTCTTTGTATAACTGGAAATCAATGAACATGTCAGTTTCAATCATGTTTTCTTTTTTAATCTTATATGAATCAATAAATTAGTACAGCAGGCACTTGGTACAGAATAATGGCCTTCATTGAATTTCAGAGAGGACTAGTCTGTATACACTTTTTACAATCTTAAGCTCCTTCCCAAAATTCTAACTACACTGTAAAAAGTAAAAACTTGACAGATATATATATATTCTTGACTTTTGCAATAGCACCCAAAGTGCCATTTCTTTTTACAGCATATAGAAATATGTACACAGATTAGATTGTTCAAACGTCTGTAGAAGAATCTATCCAACTAACGAGATTTCACGCTTCATCGCTTTTATAGTTAACCATGTAAATTGCTGCCACAGTTACCAGTGCACCGACCAATTGAACAGGTGTGAAGGTCTCACCGAGATATATGAACCTGATATTACATGTAGTTGATGAATGTAGCAGAGTCAAGGAGTAATCAAAAAGGTTATTGTTCATTTCTAATTATGTATTATTAGAGCTCATAATTATTTACAACTTTTCAATTAGTAGAGTGCATTTGATAGATTTATTGTTCTGTCTAGATAATCTTACCCAAATATTGAAGCAAACATGGGAGTCAAAAAGGTTAGAGAGCTGAGCTTTGTAAGGCTGCCTGCAATAATGCATTTAGACAGTCGTCAAAGATGACGTAAAATCTGGATGGTTAAATCATAAATGGTATGGCTTTTGTAATTTGAAGCTAAACTGACCTCTTGTGGCATTATAGAAGTACACACCATAGCTTAAGGCACTTCCAAAAACCGAGGTATATAGCAGTGCCAAAACATCACTTGAAGTAAGCTCCTTCAAACTCCCGTTAAGGGCAGGATCATGATTAAGTATGGAGAAAGCCACCAGAGGGAGGCCACCGATAACCATATGCTGCAATCAAGATTGCATTAACCAAACATTTCAAAATTTACCAAACTTCGAATGTTCAAGTTGAGCTATAACTAAGAGAAAAAGGAAGTGATAGACCTAGGACATGGATAGAGCTTGGAAACCACATTTTTTATGATGAAGAGCTAAGTTATAAAAGACTCACCCATCCAGTAGCCATGATTGGATCCGAGTACTTGGAAACCCAACGGACCATAACTGTGCCAACTGCCATGCTTTGTGCCGCGAGAAGCATCCACCACTCCCCACTTCCCCAAAGTGAAAAGCTTCTTTCATCAAATGTTAGGGCAGGCAACTGTATAAAAGAAATCGATGCCCCAAAAAAAAAAAAAATCAATGACTAGTATATGCTAAGTTACTTTAGCAGGTATTCAAGAATATAGCACCACATCATGAACCGCAACAAACCTCAAGAAGCAAAAGACCTATCACCCCAAGTACAAGCCCCGCAGCTCCAACGAATCCAATAGACTCACCAAATAACAGAGCAGCAAGTATAGCCACTGTCAGAGGCTGCGAATCAATAATTACCTGAAACAATCAAATTCCTAAATGGCGTCAAGTCTAGTTTAGCTAAAGAGACACCAAAGCAAATGCTTTACTATTCAAATAAGAGCACGGAACATAGCGAGCTTAACTTATAGGCACCGCAAGTCATGTATAGAGTATGTTAAAGTGATTATGTCTATTATCTCCAGTTCAAGAATGTAGATGTGTCTCACAATTCACAAAGAACTTATGCAGTAGAACTAGATTAGAAGCTCTGTTAACTTTGTTGCAACAATTGGAACATAAGAAACAATGCCTTTGCCAAACATAACTTGTTCCTAATTCTCTAGATTAGTTCAACATACACTGCCTAAACCAGCTGATGTCTTCTCCAACCCCTCAGCAAGAAAACCCTGTCCACCATTGTAGAAAAAAAAAAAAAAAAAGAGGAAGGGTTAATCATACTCTCAAATGATCAACACGCACTAACTTGAAAGCACAAGAATGAAAACCTGAAAGCAAGCAGCATCAATTAGGGCAAAAAGTGTGATGGAAAGCCAAGCATTGAAGCCGGAAGGGAAATTCCGGCCCCGGGAAGCAGCAAAGCCGACCAAGAGCATACCAGCAGGGATCAACCGGAATGAAGACACGAAAAAAGGCCCAGTCTTGGGCAAAACTTCCTTCATTGCCACCATAGCCGTGCCCCAGAAGAAGAAAGGAGATACTAGCAAAGCCCACTCCCATATTTCCCCCAACAAATCTTGACTTTTGAGCTCCGAGTTCTCGGAAACTCCATCTGAAGGCGTGACGAGGCATTCCACGTCCAGGCCAGTACCCACACACTCCACTTCTGAGTCTGAGGATTGGGATTTCTCTTCCAAATTGGAACCCGTCGTCTTGGCCTTGATATAACACCGGAGCTTCTTGCTGCCATATGAAGAAAGACTTCGTCTTTGAATAAGAAGACGGTTATAGCGCAAAGGGCTAGCCAAAGAAGTAGCTTTTCCGCCATTAATGGCAGCAGTGAGAGAACAGCAACAAGCTGAAGGAGAAGAAAATGATATCAATGCCATTCTCCAACTACTTTCTGTTCTCTGATTGTTAGTTCTTAGGTTCTTCCATTGATTTTAGCCTCTGAAAGTACAGAAGAAAACTACTGTTGTAATAATTTGTAAAAGAGAAAAGAAAAAAAAAATCTCGAAGGAGTGGTCAGATTAATGTCCACCATGATAGTTGATACCCATCAACAAGGCCGGGTAATATGAAAACAGGAAATATAGCCCATTTTAGAGCGGGCTTCAGCCCATTAAAGTAAGTATGGGCCTGATAAGTAGTTTATCCCTGCCTTGTACATCTTCAATTATACTGTGGACCATGGTCCAAAACGGCAAACACTATAGTGTACCTAAATTGACCAATCATTATTGTGTGGACCATGGTCCATACAAGTTGTGTAGATCATATTTTGTCTACTTTAAAATAATGTACATTCAATACAAAAATAATGTACATTCAGTACAAAAATAATGTACATTTAGTATATTAAAAATGCACTTTTTGTTATGTTCTACATAACATTGTGTGTACCATGGTCCACACAATAATTTGCCTAAATTGACATTGTCTTACGTATTATTTTTATTATATTATCAAATGAAACTGCAATTGAATTGAAATAAAACTGTAGTCATGTTGAAATGAAACTGCAATGTATACAAAATGAAACTGAATAACAATTTCACATATTTGAGTGTATATTGTCCAGCAAAACTGTAGTTATATCAAAATGATATTGTAGTTGTGTTGAAATGAAACTGCAGTGCATATTTGATGCCTGAACCGCGGTCCACGGTATAATTTGCTCATCTCAATTGTTATACCATGGATCAGAATTCATATTGCATTGTAAACCTTGATACAAAAATTTTGTACCTTCAATACTGCAGATGTAAAATGTGTCAACTATAAAATTTGAATGTTATTTTTGGACCAGTGTCTACAATGTAAGGTAGACCTTGATCCATGGTATAATTTGCGGTGTAGCTAAGTCAAATGTTACAATTTTTTAAATTATTACAGATCAATCTTATAATGAATTGAATTGATTAGAGTGTTTTACTATATAATTATTCAGTCAAATATAATTGTCTCCCAAGTCCCAACAATCTATTCAACTCTGGTATACTTAAGCTTGCGCTGAACTGTTCAGCTTACTTGTCGAAATATTCTACCCCTTCAGAAAGCTTCAATATATATATATATATATATATATATATATATATATATATAATATCCACCAATCCACCATATTGGTTTAAAATACAATTACTGGACTTTTTCAACACAGAATTACATACTGGGGGCGACAAAATCAATTTATTCAAATATTAAATTAAATATATATAAAATAACAATAGAATTAAAGAACAAGGAAATTTATTATACATAGCATACTAACAAATAGAAGCTAGTGGTACATTCTATAAATATACAATACAGTCATACAGATGATTTGTGTATATCAATATGTCATCATCTATCATTATTATCCCAAGAAAAAAAAAAAAAAACAATATAATCTCCTCCAAGCTATGTGATCTATGAAGCAAGCCTTCAAAAAAATGCATAATAATATGAAAAAAATAAATATGAAAAGTGATGGTGGCTCAGGTGGTGACGTGAAAAATATGATCAGAGAGAGTTTAGAGTCTAAACCGAAACTTGCAACTGCTATCCCTAACCCGGATAACGTTATCCTGTCTCAAGCTATCCACATTCACCCTGCACTTCACCAAGAACTTCCATTTCATGAGTTTCAACTTCCCCACCTTGAGCTTCACCGGAACCTTCACCCTCAGGTTCAACGGGATGGTTCCGGTCTGCTGCTGCGCCTGCAGGGACTGCATCAGCCCGGAGGCGTTGTCGGTTTGGCCGGATAAATCGACGCTGAGCACGGTGGTGTTGCGGTGGCCCTGGTAGAATTTGGGCAGCGACCCTTCACAGAGCTTAGTTCCGGCGTAGAAAACGCTGAGATTGCTGCCGCCCTCGTAGTATATCCCGATCTTCTTGTTCGGGTTCCTGGCCGTGATGTTAACGTTAAACGTCGCGGAGAGGCTGTTGGCGTTGTCGAGGTTGAGCTGAGTGATTCTCAGGCTGTCGACCGAGTATTTCGGGATCTTCGGCCGGAAAACAAGGTACAAGATCCCCGCCGACGCGGCTATGGCGACGATCAGGAAGAAGAGAAAGCAGCACGTACAACACACGCATCTCCCGCAGCAGCTTCTCTTCTTTGGAGGCTTTGAAGGTGAGTATGGGATTGTCCTCCGTAACGGCGCCGGAAATGGCGTCGGCTGCTCCGGATCGCCCTTCTCCGACCGGAAAGAGCCTCTGGGCACCAACGGAGCTGTGGGTCGCGGCGACCTCTCCGGATCCGCGTCCGGGACCGGATGAATTCTCTGCTGATCTGCCATGGTCAGGGGAGGTGGATTTGAATGATAGAAATTGCTAGCTAGATAGGTTGCATGTACTATATATATAGATATATACAATGGAGATGGGAGAGAGAGAAAGCTCAGGACTTTTGATTGTATATATAGATTTCTTTTGTCCTTTTTAAATATAAATAATAAATAAATACATAGTCATAATGTATATACCTGAGTGGGATTATTATTCATTATTGAAGCTTCCATATTTTGACTTTTAGGAAGAGAGGTTGAGGTGTCCCTCTCCCACAAGTTTATGCTTTAGATAGCTTTCACATTTCATCATTTAATGTGTCTAAGCCAAATATTTCATAGTTACAATTTCCCAAACTTGGTCAATAACTATTTTTTTTTTTAAAACACAAGAAACATTGCATATATCAATAATAAGAACCATCAAGAGAAATTACATTCGAAAAAAAGTTCCGAGAGGAAGTTAATCACTCAGTATAATAAGTATTAAATAAAGAAAGGTACAATGATATTTTTACAAATAAATATCATTCTATTTAAGAAATTATTATCATTTCATCCCCTTTTATTAAAGATAGTAGGTGCATACCTTTTAATTATCCTTGTAAAAGTTCTTACAAATTTTATTGTCTAAAAGATTAAAATACACTTTGCTAGACATATTTTTGAGTGGTTTTTTTAAGGGGAAAAAAATGTAGTTTTACTCTTTCAATTATGCAACTTTAATCATTTTAATTCATGCTTTTTAGCCGCTGTGAATCTTCATTAGAAAAATTATATTCTAAATTTTTAATGTAATTTTGTTCTAAAATATAAATCAAATTGTAACAAAGGTTCACGATTTTGTTGTTGAAAATACAAAAATTACAACTTAGTATTAATGCTAGGAGTGTAATTTGTAACGGTTGAAACATTAAATTACAACAATTAAAACTACATAATTGAAAGATTAAAAATATAATTCTTTTTATCGTGTGGCATATATAATTTTTTTTTTAAAGAAAAGGATCAAATAGACCCTTGAACTTTATTCGAAAAGTCAATTAGACTCTTAAACTTTTAAAAGTTGTCTTTAAACCCATAAACATGTTATTTTAGAGCATTAAAGCTCAAAAACCGTTTGGTGACCTATAATTGCATGTCACTGCTCACTAGGGTTCCAACGACCCTTCGACCAATTTCTGGCGAAATTTTGAGGTCAAACACTGGCGACCGTAACAGTCGTTGGTCGCATTTGGAGAAGGCAATCCAGTTGGTTTGCCGTCTCTGGCGAATGGAGAAGGCAACCAACTCGGTCGCCTTCTTCAAACGCAACTGGCGATCGTTTGACGGTCGCTTGTGCTTGACCTCGAAATTTCGTCAGAAATTGGTCGGAGGCTCGCCGGAGTTATCGAAGTGCCACCGAAGGATCGCTTGAACTCTGGTGACCTACAATTACAAGTCACCAAACGATTTTTGAGCTTTAATGTTCCAAATATAACATGTTTATGGGTTTAATTGATACTTTTGAAAGTTTAAAGGCCTAATTAACTTTTTGAATAAAGTTCAAAGACATATTTGACCTTTTTTTAAATGAAAAAGAAATAATCATTACCAACAAATTATATCGTGAACTCCGGTCCAATACATAAAATTTGACTTCATAATGAACATAATTCATGTTCATAATACACAAACATATAAACACGATATAATGAATATGAATTTTGTGCATTATAAATATGAATTCTGTGTATTATTTCAAGTGTTTATGTGTCCTCATTTATATAATACACAGAATTCATGTTCATTATATCCTATTTATGTGTATGTGTATTATAAACATGAATCATGTGTTTTGGACCAGGATTTATAATATACTGTGGACCCTGATCCACGATATAACAATCGATCATTACCATGCTATTATGGCTGCTAATATACAATTAAACATAAACTATTATTTTCCAGATGGACATATATGTTTTCCGTGCGCGTGGTTTTTAGTTATTAGGAGTGACAAAAACACGGTGAAGAGATCAAATTATTCTAAACTTTGGTACGTTTTTCAAAACGGAAAATGTGGTCGTCTAATTAGATAATGTGACATCAACGGCATTATAAAAACGAGTGAAAGCATTGAATTGAATATTTGAATTGGTTTGTCCCAACCGGCATCATAGGCTACACATCTACACGGCACTATACAAATGTTTTGAAGATTTCGTTTAAGTCTATGATTTGCATATATATTTGTCTTTTCCTTTAATTTAGAAGCTTCCACGATTAGCATGCTCAGCTCCCTCCCACCCCAAGTTAGTACCTAGTTTGCTAAACTGCCCGATTATATTGTTCATACGCCTTTTGCCTAAATCTTCAATGCAAAGAAAATTCTCACATTTGACTTCAGACATCATCTTTTGTATTTTCCTACTCTTTAATTGTGTTCCTTGTTTTACCAAAAGTGTTAAAAACACAAAGGATGTAATTACATCAAATATAAAGAAAATAATGGTTAAATGGGCTCAAAAACCGATTGGTGACCTATAATAATAGGTCACTAGGGTTTCGACGATACTCTGGTTGGCTCATGCACTATTCCGACAACAAACTAAAGCGATCGGTGACGGGCGAACGGTCACTGGTCGCTTTCTCATCGGAGAAGGCGACCAACTAGGTCAGGTGATCATCTAAGTCGCTTTCTCCAATGAGCGCCGGTGTTGGTCGGAGCATCGTTGGAGTATCGTCAAAACTCTAGTGACCTATTATTATGGGTAACTAACTTATTCTTTAGCTTAATGCACCAAAATAATATGTTGATGGATTTAATTGTACTTTTTAAAAATTTAGGGACCTAATTGACTTTTTGAGTAAAGTTCATAGGCTTATTTAACCATTTTCCCTCAAATATAAAATACTATCAAAATATATTTGATATTGTAAAGGATTTCCAACTCTAATCTTTTACAAGTTGCATCCAATAAATGTTGAGTGTAGCTCTCTAACAACGCTGACTGCTTGCTTTTTTGTGCCTCTTACATCTAAATTTTTCTTTTAATGTCAAAGATGTTGCGGAACTTGCACAATTCTGCAATGTCTTTCTCTCTCTAGCCATGTCAACTCATTCTTCTTTTTGGAGATGCCTTTAAGCAAACCCATTAATATTGGGTCTTTAAGAAGTGTTTTTGCAATGTAGAATTTTCAACATTGAAAACTATTAAAAATATTAATTAAAATAATGTTTAAAAATCAAAGTGGTCACCAACTCTGACATGCCGGCTATGTAACAAGGGGTCTATGGAAAGATCGGAATGAGGAAGTGTTTCAAAATAAGTGGAGGAAGCCGCAAGAAGTGGTTCGGAGGGCTACTAACCTTGCACACGACTCTAGGTTTTTCCTTAATTAGACGCGTGAATAGCTTTACTAAAAAGTGAGGTGGGTAAGCTGGACTCCGCCCGAGGGGGGTTGGGTCAAGCTTAACACCGATGGGGCTTGGAAGGGCGCAACAGGCTTGGCTAGTGTGGGATGACTAGTCAAAGACCACTAAGGCAAATGGTGATGGGGTTCACGATTAACATTGGGATTACAAATAGCTTCAGCGTTGAACTATGGGGCCTAAAGGAGGGCCTTCGGCTGGTTAGAAATAGAGGTTGCAAGAAAGTGGTGATTGAACTGGACTCTAAGACTTGATGGCTAATCTGGATTAGCTAGGATCCTCTTATCAGGGAGTGTAGGAAAATTGTGGAGGGGATGGATATGGTGTGGCTATCCTATGTCTGGAGGAAGGGTAATAATGTGCTGATAAGCTAGCCAACATTGGGCAGTCTAATGTTTGGGGGACGACCACCTTGAAGATCCTCCGAATTGTATTATTGGTCTCTTACGAGCAGATGCTTGAAGCGCGTTGACCTAGAGAATTTCTTAATTGAAACCTTGGCCTCCTCCATTGTACTTTAAAAATAAATAAATAAATTGAAGCTCCCATGCAACTTTTTTTTTTTTCCTTTTATTGAAAATCAAGACTTAACACAAAAAAACAAAAAAACAAAACAAAACAAAACAAAAAAAAAAAAACAAAAAACAAAAATCAGAATACCTCCCCATATCTGTTAAAACCCCTCAAAAACAAGCAAAATCTTCCATTGAAGATGCTCTAAGACATTATTATCAAATCTAGAATAGTATGAGAATTCTAATAATTATATTCGAGTGAGATTTTATCTTTTGAATTATATTACATGTATTCATTTTCAATAATAATAATAATACCATTAATTTTATCCCATCAGGCTAGATATTAATGCAAAAATAGATATATTTATTTGTTTTTACGAGGGAGGCTTTGGCAATATAATGACGCCTTGGATGTAGTTTCTTGGCGATTTCTTGTGAGTTACCAAACATTATTGACTTTTAAAGGCAGAAATCGGCTGAGGATTAGGTGCCTAAACCCCTACCTGTTCTCAGCTATACAACCACCTCACCACATATTCATACTTTCATACTATTTATAAACTCAGCAGACAAATAAGACCAAAGGAAATTCAGACCCCCCGGAGTTCACTTCACACATTACAACTGCTCCTAGGCCTTCGATCATAAGAAATCAAGCTCGCAATTAGTACCACTGCACTATAACAATTTTGCACCCTACTATGAATTTTGATAGCCACTATATATCAATTTTATTTGCTTACTTTTGTTATCCTACTATTGAAATATAAATACGAAACATATATTATCATTTACGCCTCTACTTTTATACAATGGAATAAAAATAAATTAAAAAAGAAAAAAAATGAAAAAAAAAAATTGTTGTCCATGCATTAAATATGACATTTTAATATATATACACATATATGTATGTGTATATATATGTATTATATATTTTATTATTTTTTATATATTTATTTATTGTTATTTTAATTTAAAGAAAAATTATACTTTTCTTCCCTAAGTTATATGGTAATTGTAGAATTCGTCCCTAAGTATCAATCATACTCACTTTTCGTCCCTAAGTTATCGTTGACGTTGCACTTTTCGTCTCTTTATTAATAAAACATTAGGGATAAAATTTACAATTTTAGTATAACTCAAGAGCGAAAAGTGAAGTGAGCATGGCCAACATTCAGAAACAAATTCTACAATTATCATATAACTTAGAGACAAAAAGTGTAATTTTCTTTAATTTTTTAAGTAACTATTTATTTATTTATTTATTTTGATTCATATTCATATTTACTATCAAAGTGACTCCTTATATTTAAGCCCATTACAATTATCAAGTATTTGATTCTCATTATCATTCCAATTTCTTCTAATGTTTGAACCAAATACACCCTTAGATTATGTGCCTACATTTAACAAATTATTAACTTAAAAATAAATTGAAAAGACACATAATATATATATATATATATATATATATATATATATATATATATATATATATATATAGACACATAATATGTTACCTTCATAGACATAATATGTTATTTGTATATTTTTAGACAATGCAAGATGAATCTCGGTCCAAGATATAATAACAATTGCATGCACTTCTCATGGCAAAACTATTAATGAAAATAACATAAAGTAGAATTATTTGACACAGGAAACATGATAAACAACGAGCCTAACTCATGTTAAAACTCAAAGATGTGTGTTCAAACAAGCGATCAAGTTCGACTAAATTCGTAACTGTCTCAATCTTTTTTTGCCGTTTTTCTTTTTATTGTCTGAATATTCGGGAGCTAAGACCATTCCAATGCTCCCTTTCGCCATGCATAAACTAAACCACGAATTAAGATAAGCACGAAAATGAAAGCTTCTATAAATACAGATACACCCAATCACCCATTAGAATTGACTGGTTAAGATCCCATAGCTGTGATGAGAGAAGGGTGGAAGAAGGGGAATGTGGCCTGGCTACTGGCTAGCTATATACAACCTGAAACACTTAATAAATCATCCGATGCAACGTACCACAACAATATGGGAAATATTGTGACAACTCCATACATGCAGCTGAATCATCTCAGTGACTTTGAACTCCACTCACCTCATCAGCATACTATGAATCTAACTGGCCTTGCCACGTCCAAAATTAATCATCAAGAGCAACTTACGAGGGACCTACACCCAGAACTGACGATCATCAAGAGATGAATGAGATTGGCAGAGCAAAAGTTTAAATGACATTCTACTTGTGAGATTTACAAGTGAGCAGGAAATGTACGTGTTGCAGAACTAACCACTCAGAAAGTGATCTAAGAAGAAAATCTAAACGAGAATAAGTGTAAGAGTTGTGCTGATCGAGTCGACATGAATAAAGATATATTGTAGACAATGGAAAATATTCCAAGAAATTCAAAAACAAATTAAAATGTAGACAACTCCCCAACTCCAAAATCACACATAGACATGCAGCAAAAATTACCTTTGTTAACCACGTGCAAAAACTCCAAGAAGAGAACCCATGACACCGCGGCGCTTCTTCTAGATCATTTAAAGGATGAGAAAAAAAAATTTAGATAAACATACACGAGAATCTAATTTATAAGATGATAATACAAGTAACATATGCACCTTCTCATCTTTAAATAAGTCTTCTGCCCTAGCTTCCATTTGTTTTCTCCTTCTCTCTTCTTTTATAGATTCAACCACTTCCTCATTGTCATAGTCAGATTCTCTGCAGTCAAGAAAATCAGTAGTATTGACCATTATGCAACATATGCTAATCATCAAATGACAAGGTTTACATACTTGTATGGGTCCTTTGAAAATGGAATGAGGCTGTTAAAGCTATTCCCAGACGGAATTGTTGTCTGCAAAATTACATAATAAGCAGTGATAGTGTTAGTACCAAAGAAGACAAAATTCCAAATAGGTCAGAATGGAGATCACCAAAAAATCTGAGAAAGTCTTCATATAATTGATAGAAAGTCTCAGTTATCATTTTTGCAAAGTGGACGATAAAAATAAGCTGGACTTGAGTATTATTTTAACTTTTAAGTTGTACCATCCCAACTTAAACAACCTCTGCCTTTACATTATTCATATTGCCTACACTCTTTATATAATTGATAGAAAGTCTTAATAATCATTTTTGCAAGTGAACGAAAAAAAATAAGCTGGACTTGAGTATT
Source organism: Ipomoea nil (assembly GCF_001879475.1). Lineage (NCBI taxonomy): Eukaryota > Viridiplantae > Streptophyta > Magnoliopsida > Solanales > Convolvulaceae > Ipomoea > Ipomoea nil. The sequence goes on from NW_017619597.1 coordinate 571,812, forward strand.
GGTTTAAAGCTACAATGAAGTAGTATTAGCAGCAGCAGTAAACTATTTAAGATGAATTCTCATAGGATGTGCCTATTAATAAAATAAAGTTTACCTTTCTGAAGCGTTTAAAATTTGCACCTCCATTTGTTGAGGAATTCACCGAAGCAGGTAGGTTAAATTCTCTTATAATCAACTCTTGGCTGAATATAATATCTGAATTCCCACTTTTTAAGTTGTCAATTTCACTTCTTTTTGACATTTCAATATCAGTTTTGACTCCAACCATCATGCTGCAGCCCCCTTCTGGCTTAATAACAGAAGAATTTTTGCCTAGAATTTCTTTGTCATCAACATGCTTGGTTGATTTTGATGTGGCGAAATTTATATCCCTCCTATGATCATCTTCCATCGACTTAACAAATAGCATAGAACTTTCATTTTTGTTCTTATTTTCAGTAGATTCAATGACATCCATGACTGTTGTTTCCTTGTCGTCTTGATCTGCAGATTCTAATAAACACACAGGAGCAGTATCATGACCTGACTCGGCACCACTTTCTGTTTCTGCATCAGAATCTGCCACCACAGTCTCGTCCGTGGAGCATGAAGATGTGACAAGCACTGTGAAAAGACAAGTATATTTGGGTAAATACGTCAACAACAAGAAATAAGAAGTTTTTTACTTCTTTCTTGGAAGCAAGATTCACTTGTCAAAAGAAATCACCAGTCAAAGAAAAAGTTGTGAAGTGGATGGATGCCAAGAGGCCATTCCAGGATGGGAGGGAGAAATTTAAAATTATAAGCTCTAATGTCCAATACACTAGCATTAACATAGCAAATTGTATTTTCAAACAATGGAAACAATTTAAATGCCTCAATAAACTATCTTTGACAACCTAAATGAAACAACATTTATCATTGCTTTCTGAATTACCCACAATTTTGCAGATAAAACATGGCCTGCAAACATTAAAATAAAGCATAGACAAACCCGACATCTAAATGCAAAGATAACATAAGTAATCTAGAAGTAAGATTATTGAATTGCAGAAATAGGAAAAAGATAAATATCTAGACTTTGGCTCAGTAACTAAATAATTGTATCAAGTTCATCAGGCAACACTGCCATCCAAAATGATTTAATCTACAAGAACCTTTATACTTCCAGTTAACCAGTTAAAGAAACATGGAAGCAATGGGACAAAATTACTAAATTCGGTAACATTGTGGAACTAGCATTAGCCAAAGCAAGCAAACTCATTTTACCCTCACCTGGTGGAGATACAACCAAAGAAGGATCTAGATGTCCAGTTACAGCAGCAGCAACTAAATCCATCTCATTTACCCTAGGCAAAGAAGGGCCATGAAAGCAATGGGAGCTTGTTGATCCTGCTGGGATCACATATACCATTTTGTCATTTTCTTCCTCCTCTGTGCCCTGCATGGTGAATGGAAAAATAAGTATGTTATGTAAAACAACAATGGATTAACAGGGCAATCATTTCATAATTTCTTTCAGTAAGTAACAAATAATCATGAGAAGGATATAATGGATTAATTAATACCACGGCTTACTCTGCATGCAAAGCTCAATTAAACCAGACACCAGAAACTCGGGATTTCTAATTTCAGATTCATTTCTCCCCAACTTGTTTGTTCTCTATTCGCCAGCTGATTTACTCCACCTCGAACTATTTCTAGTTTTCTACTAAAGACTTCAACACATAATTTTTCCTTCCTACAGTTGTCTCATTCTACCTAAAGAGACATACTTAGAAGCAGTTCCTCTTCTTTGTCTTGCAGTTTGCTTAAACAGTCATAGCTCATAAAGATAGCCTTACTTCTCATTTTTTGTTCTTATTCAAATGCAAGCAAAAGGGCAACCCATCATAGTTAGAATCCTAGGAGACATAATAGAGGAATGAATGGGCAGATAAGGAAGCATGTACCTGGCTATTGGGACAGTAATCTTCCACAGAAGAAACTTTTGCACCACTCACTTCCAATAATGACGGCAATCCGTCTTTCAGTTTATACTGTAATGAGAAAAGCATACAAAGAATCATCAGTAACAAAGCAGCTAACACTTTCAGATCAAACCATGCTGCACAACATTCAGCATATGATAATAATCATTTACTAGTACTAGTACCCACAGAATAGAACAGGTCATACTGAAAATGAATTATTCATTATGAGTTTTCAAGAAAGCAATAATTGCTAAAAATGTTTGTAACCATATAGCACGCACTCTTATGCAAACAAACTAACGGTTAGAAATGACCTATAGTTTTACACTGATCCAATAGATATAGAAGAAATGTGAATACTGAAATATAGTCAAGAGATATTTATACAAATGAATGAAAAAATTACCTTGTCAACTAAATCCAGTATAAAAGTGTATGTTTTCAAACAAATTCCTCGAGCTTCTGGGACTGCAACTTTGACTGAGATTCCTTCAAGCTTTAAGGTTGGAGCATGACTGTGACATTGGCAAATTAGCCTTAATACCAGAGATAAAAAAAAAATTTGATACTTCTGCAAGGGACTATAAGTTCAAATACTTACGAATCACAGCTTGGAATGTCGGTGCAAATATTTTTTCCTGCAATTAGCTGAAATTCATAGCCTACCAATTAGCAATAGAGGTGTCTAGTGTAAGTAAATTAATACTCCCTCATCTGTTAAAAATTGTCCTTACTATATTAGGATGTCCAACAAAAATTGTCTCATTCAATAAATTCGACAACATTTATAATTTCATTACCCAAAATACCCTTTAAATAAAAATTTGACATAAATCACATAATAAAATAAAATATTTATTGCTTATACATTTATGGGCAAAATTGGAAATATATGATTTAATCAATGCATGTAAATATACTCTCTTAAATCTATGTGTCTGGTTAAAGAAGACATTTTTTTCCTGGACAAAGGGAGTAAGACAAACAAAGAAATAGATGCATGTCATTAGTTATGTTAAACAATAAACTATCTTGTATATTTCTGTATGTTCAGTGTGTCAATGTACAAGGAAGTATAGAGCTATTTATATTAGACAAGAACTAATCCTAGCTATAGGTTTCAAATACCTAAAACTAAGGCTAAGAGAGATCCTCTCAACTAACACCCTATTTCTCTAACACTCCCCCTCAAGTTGGAGCATCCAACTTGTTACATACGTATCACATGAACCACAGGACTCCACACCTAGACTATAAGCCCAAGTCTTGAACCACTCGAACAACCTTCGAACCACGCTGTGCCAAACCAGTCCACAACGTACCTTGTCGCACCAGCAGCACTTCTACGGAGCCAACAAAAACTAGGCCAACCACCACAGCGCCACACCTGCCTCTCACTCCCCACACCCTTATCACCGCTGCCTAACACCACAGCGTACCTGCCTCTCACTCCACAAACCCTTGGCGCTGCTAGACCACAGTGCACCTGTCCCTCTCACCATGCACCCTTATCAACGCTACCTAACACTACAACGTTTCCCTGGTGCATGCACGTAAACTGATTCACTCTGAATCATTCTTCAGCCGTCGGCCTCCCCCGCGGCATATGCTAGGTCCGCCCCACTCCTGGCACCTGTGCTGCCCACTCCTGCAGCACCCCTGTTTACGCACACTGAACAAGCTGCACTTAACTCCACTCAGACCCTAGAATTGCTCCCATACCAAATCAATTTAGAGCGACAAACTATGATAAACAAAATACAAAGGTCAAGACTTATTAATACGAACACGATAAACAAAAGAAAAAACTACTGCCTAATTATTTCTCAGCTTCGTGGACCTCAAACCACCCAGCTTCACGGACCTCGGACCACCCAGCTTCGTGGACCTCCCCTCCCATCTCTCTCGGTTGTCTCTCTTTCTCGGCTGACACTAGACTGGTGAACAAACAAACCCTCGCTGCCGTCATCGGGGGTTACGAACCCAAACCCCTCACTGAACCACTCGACGCAGCCCTCCATCCTCTGCTCACTCTCCTCAGCCATAAGACAAAACAGACCAACCTGAAAACGCAGCAGTCCAAAAATGCAGCAGTCCAAAACGTAGCAGTCCAAAACGCAGTAGCCCTTCGCAACACCGGAGTACACCACCACTGCAGACGCGTTGGGTGTTCAGAGACGAGCCCAACGGTACCGGCCGCGACCGGAGAAGACGCCGGAGAACTGCCCACGCGCCGGCGCGTGGCGGCGCGTGAGGACTCCGGTGGCCGCTCCGCCTCTCCCGCCGGCGTCGCCTCCTCTTTCCGACCAACACCCACTACCCAGTCACCTCAATCTCGCGCTGATACCATGTTAAACAATAAACTATCTTGTATATTTCTGTATGTTCAGTGTGTCAATGTACAAGGAAGTATAGAGCTATTTATATTAGACAAGAACTAATCCTAGCCATAGGTTTCAAATACCTAAAACTAAGGCTAAGAGAGATCCTCTCAACTAACACCCTATTTCTCTAACAAGTTAGACCAGAATGTCCATAATGTATTTAACAATTCATCTTCTGGAGCTGTTCAAATCCTAATGAGTGCAACTAGCAGTAATGGTTGAAATTCTACAGCTAACTTCTATGGAAATGCCAAACAGGTTTAATATGCTTGTCAGTGGACAGAAATGGGATCCCATCTTCTCCATTTACAGAAGATTACATTGATTCCTTATAAGAAAAGAGAGGGATCCAAAGTATGATTTTAAGTATTAAAGAAATTTAATGCATTAGGTATTTAAAGGATGACAATACATTTTATTCATCCATATCAATAACTATAAACTATCATAATTAACCTCCTCGTCAACACAAGTCAACTAAACTACGCGTTAGTTCCAATCTAGTTGGGATCAGCCATATGAATACTATTTTTCCACTGAACACTCTTTAACATTAAAACAGGAATAAACCCTAGAACTTACATGCCTTTTTGACAAGGAGTACCTAAGTGCTGTCACTGCTGTGTAAGTTTTTCAGTTCACCCTCCTGCCACCTATCTCCTATTACAAGAAAGATTGAAGCCTACATTGAACATATCTAAGATATCTTAAATCTATTCACTCTTAATTTGTCTTCAAGCAATTCCATTTGCACCTTACTTCAACTTGTATTCCAACATATCCATCTTGCATTTGCATCTCTGTTACAGCTATTTCATGTTTTTCTTAGAATATATGAATAACTCAGGCAATTAGATTGAATATACCTCAACCCAGCTGAACTGGACAAAGGGTTTCCTGGCAACAATAGCATCAACTAATCCTTCCTTCAATGGAATGTTGTCTTCAACAAGTACATGTGAGCAAAATGAACTCCATTTCCTGGTTACACCAGCCCCTGTATCATATAGGCAAGGTTAATAACATAACATTTCAATAAGTAGAAATGCTACAAAAAATAGCTGAGGAAAACAGTAGGTTTGCCATTGCCAGTTTGGATAACTATCAAGATACCAGCTCAAGAAAAAAGAGATAAATATAGGGTACATGATACTGATTGCATGACTTATTTTTCGGGGAAATGATGCAATCCAGATAAATAACCAAAGCAAACGAAGGCATGCAAGACTCCTATGATTAATAAAAGTAATACTGTAAAAATGTGTGTGTTTATACATAAACCTTCTCAGATAACCTCATAGATTAAATAAACCACTTACCCTCACTTATTAAGTTAACAACCACTCACCTATTGATGATATGTTCTTTACAAGAAGTCGACTTGCTATGGAATTGTCCGAAGAGCAGATGAAAAATACAAGGGGAACAAAAGAAAACCTGCCAAGTATCTCGTGTTATCACAATAATCTATATTTCACAAAGAAGCACCCTCAATGATATATACAAAAATTAGCTGATGATTCCATTAGTGTTATCATGCACTTCAGTTACCTGTATGTTGCAGTCCCAGTACCAAATGAAACTAGGTCCCCATCCTTCAGCATTGTTTCTTTATTTGGATACTCATGAACCTTCTCTTTTGAAGTGAGGTTCTTGTTGATGAAGGTCCCATACTTTGAACAGTCTCTTATCCGTACTTTAGAGGCAACATCCGAACTCTTCTGAGGATGTTCCAAATATATCATCTCTTCAATCACAATTTCTGCATGGACCCTTGAAACTCCTTTATCTTTTTTCACAATCACATCACATCCTGCAGAACAAACAGTATGATAGACAAAACGTTAAACACATTATTAGTGAATTAGGGAAGCTGAAATTTGACTGCTTTGTCTCCCGGAGTACCTCTTCGACCAACTTTATATGTTCCTTTATTGAAGAAATAGTATTTATCTTCACCTGTCACACAAAAAATAAAAAATAAAAAATAAAAAATAAAAAAAATTGCATGATCACAACACAGCCACAGGAAAGAAAAGATGCCGGTGAACTAATTAAACAAATCAGAAAATTGAAACCTGGAATTGGGTCGATAGGAAAGAGACCCCAAACCATACTATTGATATTTCTAGCTTCTTCTGAGAATCGATGACAATAACGATTGTAGGAAAGCCTGGAGAGTTGCCGTGTATTCAAGATTTCAAGAATCGAGTGGGTTTGGCGCCGGTGGGAAGACGGGCAAGGGATCACTGAATCAGTATTGTTAATTGCACTTCCACTAGCTCGTGAAAGGCTGTCGATTTGGAGTTTCGAACCAAGCTCGGGTTCGTTTCGTTTTTTGGGTTTGGGCCTTGGTCTAAAATGGGCTCCCCTTACAGGCTTTGTTGCAACCCAACCCAATGTCAATCCATTTAATTTTTTTTTTGATGGACAAGGAGGGCAATTTATATCCTACACCACGGCGCGCGTTGCACTATGCGCCCAGATGCAAAACGACGTCGTTTTATTTTTTTTTTTTTGAAATTTCCCACCCCAGTGAATGGCAGTAGTTTTTTCTTTAAAAAAAAACCCGTTGTTCAAGAATGTACATAATGTTATACTAGAATACACATAATGTTATACATGAATGCACATAATTATATAATAAAATATACATACTCTTTTTAAAAGATAATACACATAATCTAACATAATACATAATAAACATAAACTTTTAACATAATACACATTAACTCTTAACATAATACACACAAATTTTCTGATTCGGATGTACATAATTGTATAAAAAGAATGTACATAATTGTTTAAAAAATACACATAACTGTATGAACCAATACACATAACGTTGTGAACAAATACACATAACGTTGTGAACAAATACACATAATCTCACCAACTTCCTACCGCGCCTCCCAACACTACCCCAAAACGACGTCGTTTTGGGAGGCGCGCGGAGCACAGTGCTATGTGCGCCGTGGTGTAGGATATAACGATTGGACAAGGAGAGGGTACCCCGAAAAAAGAGAGAGCTAACTGCTACTTCTTCTAGGCCAGCTCGCCCGGAGACGGTCATGATCAACAAGATCTTTCAAGATGGGATGGCACCGCTGAAGTTTGCGCCAGTGCACATTTAGATTCGCACCCATATTGGCAAGGGCATCGGCACAAATATTCTGCTCGTGATAGATATTCCGGATGGAGGCTTTCCAGTTTTTATTCATCCACATGTTTATATCTTCAACATAGCCGCTCATCAGTCCTCTTAACTCAGTGCCATTTGATATCCATTTCGTCACCTGCTTAGCATTAGACTGAACTTCGATGTCTCTAATTCCATACTCCCAGTCCCATTTTAAACCTCTAGAAATGGCTTCGGCTTCCACCAGAGTTGCATCGCTATGGTTGGATTTGCCAATAAAACCTCTCATCCACTCGCCAAGGGCATTCCTGAGGATGCCGACATAACCTGCCTTTTGAGATGAAATTTTTACACTCGCATCTACATTTAGCGTCCACTCATGGTTATTGGAGTGATTCCAATGGGGGTTGACAGAGTTGCGCATATGGATGTTTGAGCTATCCCTTTGCTTACGGTCAGACGCAGAATTGATTTCCTTTGCCGCTTCCAATAGTTTAACAATCTTTCTACTAGGATCAGTTTCTTCTCCCTTAAATAATATAAATATTTTTATAATTATATTTATAACGAATTTTCTTAAATTTAAAAACATTATCCTTGATTTATGTCCATCTTTTTATGTGCTAATAAATATATACATTTTACTTTAAATGTTGTACATTTCAGTTAATAGACAAAATTGTACCTACTACATTTTGTTAGACAAAAGTACCCTTACACTGTTAAGACCGTTACTTTTTAATTCTAACATTGATAACTTCATCATTATTACCATACGCCTATATCTATCCTATCTTTTTTCTTATTCTTTAATTATCATTTTATTAAAATCATTATATAAATAATTTAATGATTGATTATATTTTAATTAAATTCTAATTAATGGTAAATCATATATGTGTGTGTATAAAATACATATATTATTTGTGTATATATAATTTGAATTATAATTTTTTAATTATTTGTATTTATAAATGTTTTACGAGTTAATATCTTCAATGGTCCTCCGAGTATTAGCCATATATCAACTCTGGTCATACGACTTTTAAACGACCACGAGGCGTCCTTCAAGTTTTTAAAAATAATCACTTGTGGTCCTCCGTTATGTTTGCTGTCAAATGGCCGTTAAGTGTGAGGGCAAACCTGGCATTTATCCTATATCTCCTCCTACACCTTCCTCACGCCCTCAGCTTTTCCTTCCCTTCTCTCGTAGTCGGCTGTTTCGGTGAGAGTCCAATGAAGCAGCGACGATCTCTGTTTTCACTGGCGAAGCAGAGCAGCAATGGTTACACACTCCAACAAGACTCCGATGAAGAAAAACTATTCCCAAAAGAAAAGCACCTGAATTGACTCATCATGGCTTGCCTTCCTCAACCTTCAAACTTGTGATTTTCTTGCTACAACAGCAAGGGATAAGAATTAAAAACTATAGAGCCATATTCCATAGCTTCTTTCAAGCTAATTCCTCTTATCGTTCTTCTTCAATTCAATTCCCTCTAGACTATTCGAAAATCGGGTTTTGTTTTCATGATAATCAAACATGCATGAGAAGTATTGGGCGTTGTTACAATGAACATGCCATCAAAGTTGCAGATTCATACTGTTCAGGGCTGTCAGATCTTTCTCCTAATGACTTGGTTCCTTCAATCCAGACCGCTGTTTCTTCTCGGTACGAGGTAAAACTCTCGACAGAGAAGAAATTATTGATTAAGATCACATGGGGTAGCTTGGGAAGCCAGGGGTTTTCGATTAGTATTTCCGACGGGCCATGTTCGTCTTCGTCTTTCAAGAATTCAGGGAAAATAGAGAAAATCAAAGGGTCAAAAGCCATGGAATCCTGCAGCTCGAGAAGTGAAGTTATATGGGATTTGTCGAATGCTACGTATGTTGTCGGGCCTGAACAAGTCAAAGGGTTTTACATCATACTATCATAGTACTGATCAACTCAGAAATAACCATGTTCCACGAAGACAAAAGACGAGGAATCAAACGCCAAGATGTGCTGCAATTCTGACGCGAAGGTGGCGAAACAATCGTTGATTTCACGATGCAAGTATTTCTCTGCAGGGAGGTTCAGCGAGGGAGGGATGGGCCATGATATTGCGATCAGGTGCACGAGAGAAGGGAAGGGATCGAAGAACTGGGCGCTGTGGGTGGGTGGGGGGGGGAGGTTGATAAGAGGGATGTGATTCAGGTGAAGAGGTTGCAGTGGAACTTCCGAGGAAACCGGACAATTTTCTTGGATGGATTGTTGGTGGACATGATGTGGGATGTTCATGGGTGGTTGTTCGACGAGACATCAGACGGGCAGCGGTGCGGTGTTCATGTTTAGGACTAGAAGGGGACTGGAGAGCAGGTTGTGGTTAGGGGAGAAGAATTTTGAGCAGAAAGAAGAGGAAAATGTTGGGTTCTCTTTGTTGATTGCAGCTCGTAAGAATCCTGACTATGTGAAATATAGGAGAAATGACAGGTTTGCCATCACACTTAACAGCCATTTGACAGAAAACATAATGGGAGGACTATGGGTGGTTATTTTTAAAAACTTGGAGGACGTCTTGTGGTCGTTTAAAAGTCGGATGACCACAGCTGGTATATGGCTAATATTCAGAGGACCATTGGAGGTATTAAATCAATACTTTACTATTGGGCATGAATTTTCGCACATCGCGCGTACAAAATGCTAGTATAGCATATAAAAGTAATTATAATTAATTCATTAGTTAAAAATTATCAAATAGAAATAGATATTTACAGGGTGATTGGTTGGAATGAATAAATTAGGGAGGAAATGAATTGTAATTTGGTGGGAATAAAGTATGAATTTAAATTACATTGGTTTTATGAAGGAATGAAATTATTGTAATGAGAAAGAAATAATTGGTATAAAGACTAAAATGTCCTTGTGTAATAATAATAATACTAATAATAATCAAGGGTACAAAAATATGTTTCTTCCTTTTTCCATTTCCTTTCCCCATTAAATTGCAATTCATATGGGGGAGGGTATGAATTGCAATTGAACAAAATGAGGAAAGTGTAATTCCCTTCAACCAAACATTGTAATTCAGGTGTCAAAAAAAATTATGTTGTAATTGAATTGCAACTACATCCAACCAAACAACCTATTATAGTGGGTTCTTGACTTGTATTGAGTAAGATTGAGTGTTAACTTCAATTTTATTTTAAACAAAAAAAAAAAAAAAAAAACTTAAATTAGATTAGGATTTTGAATTTTAATTTAGGGTGCATTTGAAAACTCAAAAAAAAAAAAAAAACTTTTGTAAGTCATTTTTTTTTTCAGTGTTTAGCTATCAATGGAAACTACGCATTTCAGTCAAAGGAAAAACAACTCATTTTTGCATTTATCTTTTGAGATTTTTACTCATAAGACATTTTTCAAATTATTATATCACACTCAGTTAGCTCTCTACCCCTTTGAGTAGTGTCAAATTGGTGGGTGGCCCACCATCTGTCTAATTATTATTTAAGTTGAATTTGGTTAGTCCAGTTAAAATACGGGTATGGTCATGTTGGGTCAAACAATACAAAATTCGACCCAAATCCTGCCCACATCCCAAGCCATTTAATTTTTTTTTCCAACTAGTATTTTCACTCGTGTGATGCACATAATGGATTTGTTATAATATTTGGATTGATATACAATTATTTAAATTATATCGTCAAATTTATATAGTGCAATTGAAGAAATGGTTTGGGGTCGTTTATGTTTGTTGATGTTATCATTGTTTGAATTCGAACAAATAATTGCTCAAATTAATAACTAATGTGCAGATGTACGCATGCGGTGTTGTAACTTTATAGATTTTATATATCATTGTTTAGGATTTTTATAAATTGGGCAAATGTGCTCGTTCTCTAGCAACTTAGTTATAGTAATCAATTGATATGCTAATTCATTTGTAGATGTACACATGCGGTGTTCATGTTTAGGACTAAAAGGGGACTGGAGAGCAGGTTGTGGTAAAAAAAGACTTTCGTAAGTCTTTTTTTTTAGTGTTTAGTTATCAACGGAAAATACGCATTCTAGTCAAAGGAAAAAAATCTGTAAAAATTCCACCAAAATGGAAGACCTTTCTTTGGAGAGCTTTGAGTGATATTCTCCATACCACTAACAAATTGCTTATAAAGAGGGTGAAGGTTGATCCTACATGTGTCATGTGTGGGATCAATCATGAAGACACTATGCATTATTTGGTCTTGTGTGATTTTGCTAGCTCCATATGGCGTGAATCCAACCTTCCAATCCCCAATTTTATGACAAATATCTTCACTCTTGGTTTGAAGAAGTTTTGAATGTTCTAGACACTAATCAAATGATGTTCACAGCTGCTCTCCTTTATTTTATTTGGAAAGCACGAAATGGGGCAGTGTGGGAATTCTTCTTGCCGACAGCGAGGAGACTGGTCGCATCCGCGCACCGCCGCCATGCATGCCTGGTGTTGTGCCCAGCCGGACAACAGCCGACATTCCCCTACGAAACAGCCTGCTTCGTCTCACGCTAGGGATGACAATTTCAATCCGCCCCGCGGATATTCACCCGAATCCACCCCGCATGGATCGGGTTTTTTTTGGGTGGTGGTGGGTGGTGGGTCGGGGTGGGTCTTAAAAAAGTAAACCCGCGGTGGGTCGGGTTGGATTCAGGTTCTATGTACAAAACCCACCTAGAACCCCACCCGACCCACCATGTAGTTATTTATAAAAGTTTTTATAAGTTCATGTAAATTTTTACTATTTTTATATCTAAACTACTAAAGTTTATTTTTAAAAATTAACAATTTAGTTATTATATTTAAATATTTCTATTATTTTATGTTTTATATAGCTAATGAATTTTATTATTTTATTATCTGTAGGTAATTTAAATATTATTTTTTGAAAAAAAAAATAATATGATTATAAGTGGGTGGGTACCCGTAGTGGGCACCCGCACCCGGTGGGGGTGGGGAGTGGGTTTTGAAAAAGTCCATTCGATGCGGGTTGGGGGTGGGGGTGGGTGGAGAAAATATAAGGTGGGTCGGGTGATGGATGTAGCCCTCCCCGGCCCACACTCGACCCATTGCCATCCCTATCTCACGCTGCCGCCCCTTTGCGAAGGTACTTGTTCGATGCCGGATATCAGCCTTCGACAAACCGCGCCACGGTTGGTGCCATGCTCTTCGGCGACGATGGAGGTTTTTTTGCAGCCTTCAACAACGGACTTCACGATTACTTCTCCCCATTGATGGCCGAGGCCCTAGCATGCAAGGAGGCATTATCATGGCTAAGGGATCGCAGAGAACACATGATAGAGCTTCACACAGAATGTTTGACCCTACAACATTACTTGGCCTAGATAGCCGGTCCTATTTGTTCTTACGCCGGCTATGCTATTGATAGTTGCAAATCATATATGTCTTCTTTCACTAGTTGCTCAATTAAATTTGTCCTTAGATCAGCTAATTTAATAGCTCATTTGCTCGCTTCTTCGGTTTTTGCTCAGACTACTGCTATGTATTGGGATTCTATCACCTGACTCTATTTTCGGTTTTCTCTAATATATGCCGTTATTGGTTGCTTAAAAAAACACATGCACACAATTAATTAATTAATTAATAATAAGATAAATACTAATTTTTTGAGTACTAGATAAATACTAATTTGCCAAGCATCTTGTGCTCAGATGACATGCAGTGACCTCTCCTATGTGGGAGGTCATGGGATTGATCCTTAGTGGAGACGTTATTGATTTCGTGTGCTTCATTAGGTTGAGAAAGTATGTTTGAACATATACTACAATGTAATAGAGTCATTCCAATATTACACTGTTAGTCTTTTGTTAAAACTTTTTAAGGAACATTTAAAAGTACATAATATATTAAGTATATTTATATAATTTGAACCATAATTTACAATATGCATGGTTGACCTTGATCCACAAAATAATTTGTGGGGTCAAGGACGCCGAGAGTGGGCAGAAATATAATAAGGATGGGTCGGGTGGTGAAAGTAGTCATCTCTTACCATTGCCAATTAAAGTAGGTAGGTGGTAAGTGTGATTGTGTGGGGGCAAATGGACAAATAAAATATGTTGAAGTATGTAGATATAAATAATGTGATTATTATAGTTGAAATAATACTAGTATTTTTTATGCGCGATGTGTAAAAAATAGGTGTCCAATATTAGTACTTTATATTAAAATTTTAAATTTATTTAGATTTTAAATATTTAAATTACTCTAAATAATAATAATAATAATAATAATAATAATAATAATAATAATGTAAAATATTTTTATAAATTTGATATTTATATTTTAGAAAATAACTAACATATAACTCCAATATATAATGTGTATATATTATTATTATTATTGAAAAATATAAGAAAATATATGGTGGATGCACGCGCAAAGTAACAATTGTGGAAAAGATAATGGAAGTTATAACGGTAGTCGGTAGGGGTATGTTTGTCCAAAATATTGTAAAGTACAACTTTTATAGCATAATGTATTAAAAAACTTAACGAAAAAATGGACATAAATAAAGGGTATAACCTTCATTCACACTTATTATGTTTTTAGAAATTATGTCTATTTTTATCATATTATGAAATCATAATACATTATTCATGAAAATTTATGAGACGTTACACATTTATGTCATTTTATCATATTATGTAATCATTATAATATTGCGTAATTTGAAATAAATACTCAAGATTATTATAGTTGAAATTATGTCTATTTTTACCATATTATATTATGAAATCATAATACATTACTCATGACAATTTATGAGACGTTACTTTTTTTTTTTTTTTTTTTTTTTTTGAATGTTACTAGCTCTATTACATTGTAGTATCTGTTCATTATGAGACGTTACTTATTTATGTCGTTTTATCATATTATGTAATCATTATAATATTGCGTAATTTGAAATACAATACTCATGACAAATTACGAGATATTACTCATTTATGTTGTTTTCTCATATTATTATAAAATTATTGTAAGATTGCATAATTCAAAATAACATACAACACTAAATAATCATTTAACATATTTCATATCAATTAATGAATATAAAAACTTAGTACCATACATGATACATTATACATTATACATTTATACATCATAAATTAACCTACATTATAAATATATCAATCATAAACTAATACACATTATAAATTTATTAAATACACAATTCGTAATCACAATTATACAGTTAATAAGATATAAATAAAATTTACAAATTAAAATTCGTAAATTTTATAAAATATTATTAGAATTACGAGTTATATTAAAAAAAATCAAAAAGATTTGGAGATGTAGTTTTTTTTTTTTTTTTTTTTTTTTTTTTTTTTTAATTCATAATACTAATACTAGTTAATAAAAATGAGTGGAAGGGGGTGGGGGAGGGCCGATGGGGCAAGTTGGAAAAATATATAAAACTAGTACTACTTTTTTAGAAAAAAATTAATGGGGAGGAGACAAACTGTACTCCACATATAGATAAATATAAAAAATTAATGGCGAGGGACAGACTGTACTCCACATATAGATAAATATAAAAAATTAATGGGCAAGTTGGAAAAATACATAAAACTAGTACTACTTTTTTAGAAAAAATTTAATGTGGATGAGACAAACTGTACTCCACATATAGATAAATATAAAAAATTAATGGTGAGGGACAGACTGTACTCCACATATAGATAAATATAAAAAATGAATGGGGAAGAAATAAAATGTACCCCACGTATAGATAAATAGGTAGGTGAAATACCGTGGTAGATGTAGGGTAAATAAATAAGCGTGATTTGTCAAAATTTGTAGATATAATTTAGGTGATTATACATGAAATTATGTTTATTTGTTTATTAAAAAAGTTTAAAGAATAAAACAAATTCAATTTTCAAAATAGCAAGATACATAAGTAATATATTTTAGAATTTCATTTTGTTTAAAAGTCTTTTAAGAAGTTGAGAAATTCTCTAATTAATAAGTAGGGGCTGAATGTTTTAACAAGCTTATGCAAAATATAATGGGTAGGAACTAGGAATGTTGGTCTGTTGGATGACACGCCCCGCATATTGCTATCCTTTTAAAAAATGCAATGCATCCAAACATGGCCTTTATGGATTAAAAAACGTTTTCACCTTTTTTTTTTAAAAATATTAATTTTATTATTATTATAATTATAAAAAAATAGGTGATACCAGATTTGTGAGACTAATCATAAGACCACTAAATCTAGAGCTATTTCAGAGACATATAGAAATTATAGATCTATAATATATAAATTATGAATATAGATTCGTGCACATAATGTGCATAGTGGGGGCTCACAACACCTATAAATCTAGGACCAAAAATAAAAGTAAGTATTATTATTATTATTATTAGTCCGTATTATTATATGAGTGGGGCCTAAGAAGAAAGCAATCTGCGTCTCTGCATTCCAGCGCATATATAATCCCCCGCCCACAGGCATAGAAAGATGCACACCGCACTGTGCTCTCTGTTCGTTCTTCTATTTGCTCTCTAAACGTGCTGCACTTTCTGAGCCGAGAGAGAGAGACACTCCGCCGTTGTGATCGGACGCGTGCCAGAATGGGGCGAGGAAACACTGGCGGAAGCTCCGCCGGTGGGAGAGACAAAACCCCTAGAGGCGGCAAGGTGGCGCCGTGGGACAGTGATGACATAATCAAAGAGTTGAAGTTGGAGGTTCCGGACGACCTTCGCTGCAAGAGGACGGACGGCAAGGAATGGCGCTGCTCAGGCTTTAGGATAACCGGCAAAAACCTATGCCAGAAGCATTTTCTCCAGCCTTACATCCGCCGCTTAAACCTGGAGAAGAGGGACAACACTGTTCGCTCTCCTCCAACCGCAACCGCTCCTAGGGCTTCCAAAATCGGCTCTGGAAGTCGTCAAGGGGATGGCTTTGCTGTTAGTAAGGTTCGGAGGTCGGTTCTGTCGGTCAAGAGGGAGAGAGGGAAGCGAGCCGAGGAGGAGTCGCCGGCGACGGCGTCTGATGATGGGATACCGACGAAGAAGCGGAGAATAAAGGGGAATGTAGAGGGAGAGACGGGAAAACCGGTGAGGAACAAGAAGAAAATCGAGAGTGACGGGGAAGAGGTGGAAAATAAGGAAGCAAACTTTGATAAAATCCCGATGACCACAAAAGGGCAGAGGACGAAGAGGTATGGAGTAGGTGTAGAGAGAAAAGGGGAAGGCGATGAAAGAGTAGAAAATGCTGATGATGAAGTGGAAGAATCAGAGGACGAGAAGGTTTGTAAATTGTACATGAACAGGAAAGAAACTCATAAGAATAAACTGCAAGGCCAAAGAAATAAAATTGAAAGGAAGCAAAGTGATAACGAGGAATTGGAAGAAAATGAGGGTTCTGAGAGTAAGAGGGTTGATTCTGAAGAAGAGGAGGAAAATAAGGGTTCTAAGTGTGAGAGGGTTAGTTCTGAGGAAGAGGAGGAGAATGTGGGTTCCAAAACAGGTGAAAAATTGAAACAGGAAGGGGTAGGGGAAACTAAGGAAGATGATGGGGACACTGGTGAAAGTGACCCTGGCAATTTGAAGAGTGTTAAAACAGCAAGGATAGGCAACAAGGATGGCAAGAAGGAGTTGAGGTTGGGTAAGGGGAAGGAAGGTAAAAACACTGTCACCTCTGGTAGCTCTGAGGATACTGAGAGTGATGAGTTGGTAAAATCTGCCAAGAAAGGTGTCACAGCTGCGCCTTTAACAATAGGTAAGATGTTCCAGGAAAAGGAAGGGGTAAAAATGAAACTAGATGTGAAAGAAGAGAAGAAAGATGTTATTTATCAAAGGAAAAAGAAGAAGAATCTTTATGGGCTTGCCCATGAAAGTGATTCTGAGAAGGGGAAGGACAGTGTAGCAAAAATGGGGGATGCAGGTGGCAGTAAGAAATCACAGTTTCTAGATAAGGAGTTACCAAAAATAAATTTTGAAAATTCAAGGAAGGGCTTCACTAGTTTGGAGAAATCTGCTAAAACGGGCTCTAGAAGTCAGTCACTATTGAAGACAAAGGATAAGGAACTGCAAGAGAATAAAGGGCTAAGGATAAAATCAGGAGAGGATAAGGGAGATGACAGGGATGGGCATGGAAATTTCTCCCTACATGAGAAGCGTGCTAAGGTGGTTAAAAATGGAATTGGAAGTAGTAAATACAATTCACAGGGAAAGAAGGATGACTTTGCAAAAAGAAAACTGGAGAAACTGGAGAAAGAAGGTGGCTCTGATGCAAATTCTGATTCAGACAAACAGTTTTCTGCTAAAATTGTTAGACATTGTGTAAAGGGTGTCCCAAAGGATACTTTATTGAAAAGAAATCAGAAATTACAGGATAAGATAAAAATTGAAGATGGAGAGGGATGGAAAGATGATTGTAATTACTCAGAGGATGAGGAGGGTCAAGGAAATGGTGCAGCTGGCAGGAAGAGGCCACGGTTAGAGGGGGTAAAGGAAATGGCACAGAATGGTGAGAATGCTGATTTTCTTGATGACTCAGGGAAGAAAGGTGGTGCTAGTTCAGTTAAATCTCCTGGAAAGAGTGTCGGAGCTGGATATATGGTGAACAGCAAAAATAAGAAGTTGCAAAAGAATAAACCTATCAAGGTAGAAAAGGCACAGAGTGGAAATGTAGCAAATTATAACAATGAAGAAGATTCAGGCTCTAGCTTTAGACCTGAGAAAAGGATGAAAGAAGATGGTAGGATAGACTTGTTCCAGAAAAGGAGGAATGACAGCAAGTCATCAACTTCAATGAGCGAAGGCCATAAGGAATGTGGTTTTCTTAATGAGTCAACAGGTAAAGGTAATCTTAAGAAAGAAAAGCTTGGTGGAGTAAAATCAAAAGTCGATCTGAGGAGGAAGCACTTCAGTAATGATGTAAGTCCATTTATCTGACCCTCTTTATGGTTCTCTACTTTTCTATTTCTTATTTACACATCTTGATATGATTTAATACACAGGATCCGTATGACAATTGCCAGATGTGCCATCAGTGCATGAAGAGTGATAGAAAAGTTGTTCGTTGTCGCAATAAATGCCTCAAACGCTATTGTATTCCCTGTATTACAACATGGTAATGAAGTTTTATTAATGCCCAACTTCCAAAAGTTTATCTACCTTAATCCTACTAATTGGATCTTTGCCCATTAAGTTTTAGTCCTTACTTTATTGAACTTCTAGAAGATTATGGAATATATTGTAGGATTTATGGTACAGTAGAGATTCCTAAATAGTATGAATATACAGTGTTGAAACGAGAATTGGCCAATGCTAATGAAGGGCATGGCCAAACTGGTAGGGGTCTTTAGGAGTCTCTCAATTCCTGCCAAATGCTTGCCATTTATGGGAAAAATGAGGGTGGCCATTATAGGCCTGTATGCTTCTGACCAGCTGTGTTAGATCTGCTTCTTACTTTATTATGTTTTTGGATTGTTGAGGTGGTCTTAGGTTTATTGTGCATCTTTGTGTAAGTTGACATCAAAAGTTTTATTGTAAGTTTGTAGTTTTGCGCACCACTATTTTAGGTTTGGTATGATGCATGCGTAATTCTGAGGGTGCTATAACTGGATTATATGTGGGGGTGTGATCTCTCTTTTAAGGAAACTGTATAACATCTTCATCTCAATTATATTTGTATAAGCAGTGATGGGTGAGGCTCTGAGAATATAGCCAATAGCCTAGGGAATCTGGGAATGACATACCTTATTGCATATGGGTTTTGGATTTACTCAATAGCCTGATAAGTTTTAAGAAAGTTGTCTAAACTCAAGAACTCTAGTTTAGGAAATAAAGTATTATTACTCAGTTGTTTTATTGCTTTAGATTCCTTCCATTTTAGGAACAGATTTGTAGGATTTCTAGTATCCCTATCACATGAAAGTAGAAAGATCTATCAATATTATAACCTTTTTACAACCCTATACATTCAATTATGTTGAAATGCATATTTTATAGTATAATATTTCTCTTGTCATTGTTGGTCTCTACGTGATTTCTGACAATTGGAAATATACTTTGGAAGGAGAAATATATTGATTACCTAAGAACTCGATCATACTTTTGGTCATTGGTTATTGATCACATTACTTTTTGTTCAAATACATTTGCAAAATACTTGCATAACTTTACGGAGGAAACAAATATTACTTTGGTCTGAAACTATGATTTTGTCATAGCTAAAATGCATGCTCATCAAGCACTAAAACCTATTTCCTGTTCTATGTCCAAAATTATTTTTTCTTAATGCTCAATATAGGTATCCTCAACTGACAGAGGAATCGATAGCAGAAAATTGCCCATTTTGTCGTGGAAACTGCAATTGCAAGGATTGTTTACGTCGACCTACTACATATAAGGTTCTTTTTCCAGCACACACATTTTAGCATTTTTTGCTGCATAAAATTTTTCTTTCTCAATATGCACATTTGACATTTCATTGTCCGTTTCACGGTTTATTACAGGGTTGCGAATATGTAGGAGTACCAAAAGATAACAATGAAAAAAGAAGCCGTCTTAAGTATCTTGTAAATGTACTCTATCCGTTTATAAGAAAGTTTGATCATGATCAAATGGCTGAAAAGGAGATAGAGGCCAAGATTCAAGGTATTAATCCATGTGATCCTATATCCCTACTCATTCACATGCTACAAAAGTTCTCATTTATGAAGCAATGCCTTTGCTTGTGCCAGTCTTATGTTCTGATGGGTTATGCCAGGACAATTGGCTTATAGCTAGCTGACCAGTATATCTTTCTTATTATTCTAAATTTCTACAGTGTCATAAGTGGTATAAAGATTTCTGGTGTAGAAGTTAATCCTTCCTTTACACAGTTCCCTTTGTGTAGACGCTGTTTTTTAGGGCATGGCTTCAATTTGGAATTAATACTTCTTGGGCACCATTTCAATTTAAGCTGTAACTAATTGTAGATAAAGGGCATTAGCTATTAGTGTGCGTGGTCTTTTATGGCATCTCAAAACAGAAAGGAGGCCAGTTCTTATGGGACATGGAAAAAATAGGCTATGGCCTTTCAAAAGGACTCATTCAGTGACGTAGTATCAGAGGCAAAGAAAGTGCTGTGTATGGGACATAGTACTCTAAGCAACCTTGATATTACTTTCCTGACACTGCTGCCATTTATCTTAGTTTTAGAACTTTATTACCTTAGTTAAAAATGCTTTTCTTTATTTTATATTATTTTATTTTTTGGTGTTTTCTAACTATGTTACTATTTTAGTCTTTAGATGTCCAGTTATGTTAAGGGCTTCAGTTTTGCAATTGCAATTTGGGTATTAGGAGAGTTGAATTAAAATTTTCCAATTTCGTGGGGCTTGGAAAGGTTTTCAAAATAAAGAATGTAATTGTTATGCTGCTCATTTCAAATAAATTTGCATATTTGGTAGAAAATGATGTACTTGATTGTTTATTGAACATGCTGACTTTTCTGAAGGGGTGTCATTGTCTGAGCTAAAGATATCACAAGAACATCATTATGAGGATGAGCGTATCTACTGGTATATTTCATTCCTTAAGTGATAGGCTCATTCCTTAAGTTATAGCTTATTCGCTTTGTTCTGGAGTATATCTTTATTGACGTCAAATATAATGATATCTTATTTGACAGCGACAATTGCAGTACCTCCATCGTTGATCTCCATAGAAACTGTCCTATTTGCTCATATGATCTCTGCCTGTCCTGTTGCCGTGAAATTCGAGAAGGTTGCTTGCAAGGAGGTAACGAAGAGGTCATGGTTCAATATCTTGATAGGGAGAAACCATATTTGCATGGAGACATCTCACACTCGCATGTAAGAGGTTCTTCAGAGCTATGCAATGATTCAGCAGCTGAGGATCAGGCCAGCAAGCTTCCAAAGTGGAAAGCAAGGGAAAATGGCGAAATCCCTTGTCCACCAAACGGAAGGGGAGGTTGTGGACATGATAGGCTAGAGCTTAAGCATTTTTTTGCTGAAAACTGGGCTTCTGATACAATGAAGAGAGTAGAAAACTTAGTTGAAATCAATGCCTTTTCCAATGAGACTCAAGTTCCTAAGGAGCAGTGTCCCTGTTTCAGATTTGACACTGATCATGGTGCTAAAAATATTAGGAAATCTGCTTCAAGAGAAGATTCTAGTGATAACTATTTGTATTGCCCATCAGCAAGTGACATCGAGAATGGTGACCTTGAGCACTTTCAGAGACATTGGATCATGGGAGAGCCTGTGATAGTTAGAGATGTTCTTGAATCTACATCTGGTCTAAGTTGGGAACCTATGGTCATGTGGCGTGCTTTTCGCAAAATAAGCATCAAGGAAGGTACATCAGATTTGGAAGTGACAGCAATCGATTGCCTTGATTGGTGTGAGGTACACTTTTTGTTCTCTATTTTATATTATTACCATGGCGTTCCTTTTTTGTGTAATTATGATCATGGTCCTGTTGGTTTAAACCGTCTTTCCTCATACTCTGTGAAAACACTGGCAAAACACACTTCAAAGTGGACACCCATATGGGGAATTCCAATTAAGCATTTAGTTATCTGGTTAAACCCCCCACCATCCCACACACAACTCTCTCTGGGCCCGCTTTTCTCTCTCTATGCTGGATGGGGTAATGTGCTACAGAGTATTTATTAAGATCATTTTTTATTCAATTTTACATCTTTGGGTTTAAGGAATTTTCCAGAATGTTGTATAATGATTGTAGTCTTGATCCATAGTTGCAAAGTAGTTAATTGTGCTTGCATTTATTTCTTAATTTCTATTGTGGTTTGGCATGCAACACCTAATTCGTATAGCTGCTGTTGGATACCTAGTATAAAAGTTGGTAATAACTGAGGAAATAAGAGGAAGGCATCATACTACTGCCAGGGGAAATTTAAATGTTTAATTGCTGGACCATTTATAGTTTCTGTATAAACCTTGCTTTAACTTATCTTAATTAACATCCTATAAGAAAGCTGTGTTTTGGGACTGGCATGCGTCATCACAAGTTAGTTAATACTTTAAGGTGAAACATAAGCACTGTAACATTGCTACTTTGCTTTCTGGACTTGCAGGTAGGTATTAATATTCACAAATTTTTTACGGGGTATGCTGAAGGTCGGAAACATAACAATCAATGGCCTGAAATGCTTAAGCTGAAGGACTGGCCCCCATCTACTTTATTCAAGGAGCGGTTGCCACGCCATGATGTAGAATTCATTAGAGCCTTGCCATACAAGGAGTACACTCATCCTCATTCTGGTGTTCTTAATGTTGCAACAAAATTACCAAAGGGAGTGTTGAAACCAGACTTGGGACCTAAAACATATATTGCATATGGGTTTGCGGAAGAGCTTGGGCGTGGAGATTCTGTGACAAAGCTCCATTGTGACATGTCAGATGCGGTACGCAATTTTCATTTTCATTTTCATTCTATTATATATAACAGGAAATCCCATGTGAATCCAGGATTTTCGGAATGAATCAAAGTCAATAATCTGATCCTGAAATCTAGGATATCTTTCATAGAAGTTTCCTTTTATGGAGTAAAGAAGTAGAGTAATATAGGTTGTAAACTTTGAAATGGATTGCGATAGGAAATGATGACAAAGATATGGAAGCCTTGAAGTAGTAGTGCCTAGCAAAGGAGTTTGAAATAAGAGACATAGGGAGGCTCTAGTATTTCCTTGGAATTGAAGTGGCCTGATTTAAGCAAGGGATGTTTATCTCCCAATAGAAGCATGTTACTGATTCACTCAACGAAACAATTACAATGGCTAGTAAACCAGTCGCAATGCCCATTGAACAAAATATTAAGTGGTAGATAAAAAGATGTGCCAATGATTTGTGTGGAAGCTTATTTATCTTGCTCATGCTCACCCAGAGATATAGCATACTTTATGAGTGTTACACTGTTACCGATCAACATGCATGATCTGCACAGCCCTTTTGTCAGAAAAAATTGACACATTTAGATGAACCTCTTTTAAAATCCAATTGCGTATGCTAGATGAACCCAATTACACTGTTACTGATCCTATAGACAGTTAAACTCTTTAAAAATCCAATTGCGTAACTCACCCCCCCCCCCCACCCCCCCCCCTCTCAAAAAAAAAGGAACAATTCTCAAATAGATGTAATTCAATCTCTGCAGAGTAGATGTGACCTCTTCTTCACACCATTACATTGTGTGTGCATGTAATTACATAACCTGAATCCATAACAATGATGATGCCAATAGAGAGGTCCATGTGTGTGCATTGTGTGTGCATGTAATTACTCCATTTCTTCATCATGTTTGTGTGTGTGTGTGTGTAGAGAGGTCCACTCTTTGACGTTTAAACTATGTTGAATCTTACAGGTAAATGTTTTGATGCATACTACTGAAGTGCGTTTAGAGGCGTCTCAGCTTTCTAAAATTGGAAAGTTGAAGAAAACATATCATGCTAGTGATCTAAAACAGTTGGTCACTGTTGGTGGAGATGAACAAGGAGTTGAGAACCCAGCTCAGCTGCCTGCACATAACTTCAAGTCTGAGTCATCCAAGAACGGGCCAACTGATGAAGTTAGCAGTGGTATGGTGAATGTATCTGAAAAGGACAGTGTGCAGGATGCTGTGTCTTCAGATGCTAGAAATGAGGCAGATGACACTGCTGATGCCTTAGGAGTGAAAGCTGATAACACTGCTGAACTACTGACGGATAACAAATCTGTGCAAGATGAAAAGGAATGTCAATCAAATGTGAATGATGTCATTCTTTCTGACATGAATGTGCAGCAGGCGGGCGAGCTATCTTCTGATCAGAATATTTCATCTGAAGAGAAACCAAATGGGCTAGATTTATCAGATGGAGGTGCAGTCTGGGATATTTTCCGGCGACAAGATGTTAACAAGCTTGAGGAATATCTTAGAAAGCACCATAAGGAATTTAGGCATACACATTGTTTGCCTGTGAAGAAGGTAATTACCAACTTAACGCAAAGCACACCTTTGATTTAGTCTTTTTTATGCTCAGGAAAAGTAATTTGCTTTTGAATCTCACAGTTTCATATTGGATATATGATCTTTTCTTAAATTGGGAATGTTGCACATGAGTTTTTTTTTTTTTTTTTTTTGGCAGGAGATTTCCCTTGTTTGTGAGATTTCGTATTTTTGTGAACTTCAGGTTTGAAGTTTCAGACTAATTGACACTATAATCATAAACTTTTTAAATTTAATCTTGTAGGTTGTTCACCCAATTCATGATCAAGTTTTCTACTTGAGCTCATACCATATGAAGAAGCTCAAAGAGGAGTTTGGTTAGTTTTTTATCCACTGAATATTAAATAGATTTTTTACTCTAAAGATCTTATTTTTGGTTGTCTACTTGTAGGTGTTGAACCTTGGAGATTTGTCCAGAAAGTTGGAGAGGCAGTTCTCATTCCTGCTGGATGTCCTCACCAAGTCAGGAATATTAAGGTAGGCTTTAAAATACTGCTTTTGCAATGCTAATGATTTGGTCCAATGGAGTATCTAACTTGGCTTTAGTAGTATGAGATGCACTGAGGATGCACTGTGGGTGCACACATTATTTCCCATTTTGCATTGTATCTGGTATTCTCAAAATTGTGTCTCAACTGTCCTATTCTTATGTTTGGCAGTCCTGTATAAAGGTTGCACTAGATTTTGTTTCACCTGAAAATGTGGGTGAATGCATTCGCTTGACTGAGGAGTCTCGTCTTCTTCCCCAAAAGCACATAGCTAAGGAAGACAAATTGGAGGTGAGCTCTTCTCATCATTTGCAATCAAAAGAAAAATAGTAGCATGCACTTGAATCTACTGTTTAATTTTATAATTTATTTATATATATTCCCTATTGCATCCTTTGTTAGGTGAGGAAGATGACTATACATGCAATCGAAAATGCTGTGGCTGAACTGGAGAGTCTAGAAATGTGAGCATACAGACACCTTTTGCTCTCATTATTTGCTCTCTTTCAATATTCACCATTCTTTATTATTACTTGAAACCTTCACACAATTCTGTGCCTTGATGAAAAGGAAAATTGAAGTTGTTGATTAATAAAACAAAATACTGAATGCACTTCCTTTCCACCTATACAAGACGACATATAGAACGATGCTTTTATTTTATTTCAGTACTTTGTTGTTGAAGCTTCTTCCATTTGATATTGGCATACAAGAATTAACGAGAAAGATAGTTTCAGGAATTGCAAGGATGAGGTTCAGCAATCAGATGTGGATTCTACACCTCCTCATGAGTCATGATTGAGCTCCTCTCTCGCCAAAGCATCGTGTGCTGGTGCTTCTCAACCAAGTTACAGGCAACCAACCGTGAACCATCTGCTCCAGATAATGTACTATCGATCATGCTTTAGATAATGAATGTAGTGGGGGCATCTTGTAAGTAACTTGGTACATTTGATAGTAACTTTCCTTTGCAACTCTTCAAGTGCAATAGTGTTGATATCATAAACTCTTCTCTTTTGCCATTTCTTTCAAAAAATCTCTGGACCCAAACCCCCCATATGATATGATTTCCCCCAAAAACTAAACTAAACTAAACTAAAGTTGACTCGTGAACATGTGCAAATAATGTGCAACTCTAGTGATCTACTTCAATCTAATTCAATTAACCGCTCCTTTGCACAGCTCAAAACATGCTAAAACAAATGGTATGACTTATGAAAGTCGTGTAACATTAATTTGAATTTTGAAGAATTGATTTTAACAATGAGCAAATTTCACTTTTAGTTATCGACTATTGTGTCATTGTCAAATTTAGTTCTATTCTTTTAATTTTGTTCCCTAACTTTGAACAACTTTCACTTTTAGTCCTTGACTATTGTGGTTTTGCCACATTTAGTCATATTCTTTTAATTTTGTCATATTACATCCATGACTTTGAATAACTTCCACTTTTAGTCCTTGACTATTATGACATTGTCACATATTATTTTAATTTTGTCATATTACATCCATGACTTTCATTTGATTGTCACCATTAATCTTCTGTAAAAAATTCTTACACATATCGTAACTCATATTTCGAACGTATTAGAAATATCGTAAATATCAAAGGATGTAATATCGTAACTCATAGAAATATGAATTACGATATGTGTAAGGATTTATTTTCCTTTGTTATATGAGTTGTGATATTGCAACATAGTGATATAAGTTACGATATTGCAACATAGTGATATCTTAAGTTAACAAAATTTTTAACGGAAGATTAATGGTGACAATCAAATGAAAGTCATGGATGTAATATGACAAAATTAAATTAAAAGAATAGGACTAAATGTGGCAATGTCACAATAGTCAAGGACTAAAAATGAAAGTTGCTCAAAGTTATGGATGCAATATGGCAAAATTAATAGAATATGACTAAATGTGGCAATGCCAAATAGTCAAGGATTAAAAGTGAACATTGTTCAAAGTTAGAGATGTAATATGACAAAATTAAAAGAATAAGATTAAATGTGATAATGCTACAATAATCAATGCCTAAAAATGAAATTTGCTCTTCCAACAATAGTCCTTTCACTATTGGATTTTACCAAGTTTTATCTTTTAGTAAGTGGTTGGTCCTTCTTTGACTAGAGTAGTGTTCTAGATTTGACCAAATTTAAGAGTAGTGA
Source organism: Ipomoea nil (assembly GCF_001879475.1). Lineage (NCBI taxonomy): Eukaryota > Viridiplantae > Streptophyta > Magnoliopsida > Solanales > Convolvulaceae > Ipomoea > Ipomoea nil. The sequence continues at coordinate 598,952 of NW_017619597.1, forward strand.
TTGTCCCAAATTTGTGTCGATTATATCATTTGTTTTAATACCCTTAAATATGTAATCTAAAGAGGTAATTTTGCTAATTAATATATTTTTTTTCATTCTTACCCTTAAATTTAATGTCTATTAGACAAATATTATATTTTTAACTAGATGATTAAATTTGAAACAAAATCATACTCAAAGAACCAATTACGATCAAATTAAAAATCAAAAATAAAAATTGATAAATATCAAAAGTCAATGAGCATTCTTGAAATTAACTCTATTTTGATTCATATTATTTCTTTACTGACATTGTAACTTAATATTTTTCATTTAAAACTCACATACATCACAAACCTCTAAGGTATGTGTGATATTCACAAACCACTATGAACATCTATAAAGACAAACAATCCCACTATGTAACCCTTTGAGCTGATGATCTTAAACCCACCAGGTACAGACTTCTTGTACAGCCACATATCACTATATATATACATCAAACTAACATTTGAGAGGGAAATATGAATCATATATGATCAGACATGATTTAAGGATGTAAGAAAGTATCAACCCTTGTGTTATCTTTCCTGGACAGAAACTTCATGCAAATAGGTGGCTTCACCCCAGCCAATGCAAGTATTGAATCAGGCAAGGTCCATATCCCATCTCCACATATTAGTCCAGAAGCCACAGCCGGTCCAAAGGCGTCGGCTTTTGCCCGGTTTATCTTCTGCCACACGAACAATATCACCGTCCCAACAAACATATCAATCGCGAAGTAGCTACCAATGTAAAACGGTATAGCCATTGCCATTGGAAGGGGAATGAACCGCGCCCACTTCTTCCCCACGCCATCCCTCACACCGTTTATAACAATAGCTCCAACGAAGAATATATAGCATAGTGTAAGGCAATTCTTTGGCAGAGCTGAGAAGCCTTCGACCCCGAGGATGGCCATGTTACGAAAGACAGCAGCGTTTGGGGCGGGGTACTCCGACCCAGTTTTACCCAAATTAGGGAAAGCGTTGTAGAAGATCCAAAACACGAGCGGGGAGATCACGCACCCCATGGCAGTCCCAATAATCTGGCTAACGAACATGGACCGAGGAGAAGCCAGAGTCATGTACCCCGTTTTGAAGTCCTGTGTGAGGTCCGAGGCGGTGGAGACAATGTTCATCATCACACCACACGCAGCTAGCCCCGCAAGAACCCCGCCGTGAGACGCCCCCGCCCATGCCCCGATTATGAAAATCGCGAGCTTTCCATAAGTTGACGCGAGTGACCAGTCAGTGAGGCCAGCCCCGTAAGCATTGCAGAAGGCTAGTAATGGTGCAAAGATATACATCACCAAAACGTGGTACCACTTGAGTTGATGGAAGATGTGCGGGATCGTTATAATGGAGATTATGGCAATCACTACATAGCCCACAACCGCAAACCACGTAGGGATTTGGTCCTTGAGGAAAAGCTGGGTTCTACGTTCATCATCAAAAGACACCGAAGTTTCCCCAGGAGAAGGGCGCCCGGCAACTGGCAAGACCGATTTATTTCTTAATTGGCTATATAAGCCATATAAGGTGCGGCTAAAGACTTTGCAGAAATTGTAAAGACCATCCCCGAGAATCAAAGCAATTGCTATGAACACCTGTATAGAATGCAATTAAAAAAGGCTACAAATATTTGCCACAATATAACAGAAAATGGTAAGGATTATTACCCTGTAACCTTGCAATCCGTTTAGGCTACCATCACTTAGATTTGCAGGAAACCAGTCGCCCTTTCTTTCCCGTAAGAGAGGCCACATTATCCCCCACGAAAGGATTGCTCCAAGTAGCACAGATACATTGACTAGATGTGGACAAATCATTCCCACACCAACATAAGTTGCCGAGAAGTCAAAGTAAAATCTGTTTGAATGAAAAACGAGCAAAGAACCTGTTTTTATACGCTTTTGTTGCGATTATAAATCGGACTAATATAAAATATAATATACCTGTTTTTATACGCTTCAAGACCAAATGTGGGAAAATTTAAAAATCCGCAGTCATCTCCTGCCTTGAAAAACCACTGGAAGAAACCCCAGAGGAAACTGAAAGAAAAAAATTTCCCAAGAGTTCTAACCTGTTTCCTGCAACAAATGATTGGAATTAAATTACTCGAAAAGATTGTAAGGTAATGGGGGCATAATATATTGAAATTAGTATTAGTCTCACTTTGCGAGCTTAGCTCCCTGTGGGGTATGGAAACTGTTGATTAGATGAGCAGTTGCAGTGCCACTTGGATACGTGAGTTTGAAGTCTATTATCATTACCTGAAACAAATTATTATACCGTAAGATCACTGCATAAAGCATAAATATGTATAATTCTATCAATCTGTACTGTCACGAATGTACCTTTCGAAGCGGAACAACTGAAAAGAGCCCAAGAAAGCTGACAACAAAGAGAAATCCAATCATCCATGCCACCCCCGGGTTCTTGATATTCTCGGGATTGTTAGCTATAGTCATTTGCTTGGCAACAGACTCGCTCATGCCAAACATGTAGCTTCCAAAGCCTCCTGTTCATCCAATTTGCCCACCAAGCCTTTCGATTAATGTATTGAATGGAAAACTAATACATGGAAATTAACTTAAACCAGACCAGTAATCAAAATTTGGCAGGTTTGCATCTATCAAATTCAGTGTTGCAAAAATCCTGCCTAGGCGCTAGGCACCAGCCGGCCGCCTAGCATATCACCATAATCGGTGGTCTAGGCATAGCGAGTCCCCTAGATGGTATGTAGGTTGTCCTAATAAAAACTAGCTTAAAAGTAAATACAAAAAGTGGTTACTTATTTGTTACAATGATCATATGATTCTCAACAAAATAATTTACTAATACGAAGATACTCATTACCATAAATAATGTAGATAATGACGAAGCATGAAGACTTGAAAAAATCATGAATTCCAAAAGTTTGCCATAGTGTACACGCCCGAGTGTCAAAGACGCAAACTTTTTACCAAACTAGAGCTAAGAGCATGCATCAATTTCCATAGTGTACGCGCCACTAAACCTATCTCAGAAAGAACTACATATGACTAGATGCTTAATGTTTTGTCCTCTAATACATAACACGCATTGTCTATTTCAGAGTTTGAAAGTTCAAAGAACAAAAATCGCTATCAATTAAGTAAAGCAACTAAGGTTGTCTATTGCACAAATAAAATAGAGTATAAGATGATTAAATGCATGGATAGAGGAAAGTTTTGAAGGTGACAAGTGACTAGTAACCATAAGATGCTACTTTTTTTTTTTTTTTTGGTCCTTTTTCTTTCGGTGAAAAGGAAAACCCGCGACCACTACCCAACCAGGGGTGTGCACAACTACACAAGATAAACCCACTAAGACCAATAGACCGCTCTTACTGAAAGTCGAACTTAGAACTTTCTAGTTACCAAACTAAAAGCTAACTACTAACTATTTTTGTAGAAAGGAAAAGTTGAAGGTCAGTCAGAACTAGGGGTGTAAACCAGCCGAGCCGAGCTCGAGCTCAAAAAAACAATAGGTAGACTCGAGCTTGGCTGAGTTGTGAAATGAACCCGCTCGAGCTCGAGCCTAGCTTTGACCGAGTGGCTCGGCTCATTTATACCCTAGTCAGAACATGTGGATTAAAGGGCAATTCTGTAAATTTTTACAAAGTCCATTCCTAACCAGAATGAACATGGAAGGAAATGAAGGTTGGCTTTGCTTGCTACACGTGGGTCCCACTACCTAAAGTGAAACAAACACAGTATCTCGTGGCCTACATTAATGGACTCTATACCTTTCTCCATGACTACATGCAAGTTGCAGACGTTGAAAGTTCAGCCACGGAACATTTCAATTAAATTTTAAAACTCGATCTGTATTAAATATTAATTAATTAAACAATGCCTTTCAAAGGAGTAGTAAATGATGAATCACATATCATAATGGTATAATTTCAAGAAATAAGTTTAAAAAAAAAAAAGAAATTATTTTTTATTACCATACCGCTAAAGGCTATGCCGGAGGAGGCTACAACGCAGGTCTGAATCACAGTATTTTCTTGCCTGGTAAAGGGGTGCTTCAAGAACCCAGATTTCTCAAGAAACTTAGTCCAAGTCTTGACAAAGAAGAAGCCCAGCAAGCCAGCAGAGACATTGAGAGAAGGGATAATCCCAGTGGTGAGGTTGAGCTTCATCACTATGAAAGTGAAGAGAACGCCCAAGACGAAGCTGACGCAGAAAGCCCTAAAAGTCAGCTGATTCCGCCACGAAGGCACCTCTTTGGACTCGAAAATCCTCTCCACACACTCCGACTCCGACGAATCCTCATTTTTCTTGGAATCAATGCCCAAATCCTCGCCACTTTCGGGCTCACCCCGCCTCGATTCTCTGCTGGGGCGATCCATGGATGGCGTTTCTTGAATCTGTGGGTGTATTTTGGAGTTTTTTAATTTGATGGAGTTGGACAAAAGTGTGGATAAGGATAATGATGAGAGCGTGCAGTGGGAAAGTGGGTGTCGTTATCACCACCGCGGGTTGCTTGGAGGATCTTTAAACAGATTCATGGAATCTAGCCACAGTAAAAACTGGATTATGATTGCCGGATTCTAGTCATCAACTCACCAAATAAAGACAAGTGCGATTAAACTGGCAAGTAGGATTATTACTTCTAGAAAAAAAAATAAAAATTACGGAGTATATGTTTTCTTCAATTATACAACCCGTTTGGTTCGCTGAGAAATATTTGAAGAGAAATGGAATTGAAATTTCATAGAAAATAAATTTCAAGAAAATAGATTTCATTGTTTGGTTGTTGAAAAAGAAATTACTGAGAATATGAATTCCATTATTTGATTGAGTTTGGAATGGTAAGGAATAATGAGTATAATGACAAATATAACCCTACACAACAATAATAATATAATAATAATAAAAATAATTAATAAAGGATGGTGAGGGTAAAATTATCATATTAGTTTTCTATGGAAAAAGTTTTTCATGGAAAACAAAATACCTAGCATAAGCTAGGAATTTGTTTTCCTTATTCTTAAGGAAAATTTTTTTCAATGAAAAATGTTTTCCATCCAACCAAACAACATAAAACATCATTTTCCTTCACTTTTAAGAAAATATTTTTCATCCAACCGAACACCCCCTTAATGTATTAATATTAGCTCCGTCAATTGTTTAAAAAATGGTGATTTTTGTTTTTCTTTTTTTGGTTGTTGTTTTTTGTAAATAATATTGTCCGGTTTTTAAATAGTTCAAATTCAATAATTATTTTATTTTATTTTTTTCAATTTAGAATCGAACTAAATCATACTCCGTAACTGGAACCATCCTTACAGCTTTTGTTCCGTTGTTATAATGTCCAATTGGATTGAACTGAACTGTAATTATTTCTACATATTTTTTAAGAATAATAATGTACATTTAATATAAGGAGAGACTCGCGATTTTATAAATTTCCCTAAAAGTATTACTCCACTACAAAATTTCTACATGCCATATGGTGCCACGGCGGTGGAAGCTAATCATCTCTCCGGCACCAGGAATGAAATATTCAATATATATTTAAATATATTCATTTAATATGATCAATAGGATTTAATATCACTAGCGGCAGTGTGGGAGCAACCTCTCAAAGTGAGGGGGCTTTTTGTGCGCAGTGAGCACCGGTCTAGCCTCTGTGGTTCATGCTCAGTTAAATCACCATGATTTACATCCTCCCAAAATACTCTGTCAGGCCGAGGTGTGGGGGGCCCTTAAGGTTGGAGTTCAGCCTTTTGGAAGAAAATTTTAAAAGACAGGACAGGACAGGATGCAGCAAACGTAGACTTGACTTGTGAGTTGCGACTTGCGACGATATATTTGAATTGACTTCTTTTATGAAAGTATAAACTTGAGGAGGTGGTGTTTGTTTCCGATTGTAACCCTACAAAATGCTATCACCTTATCAGGTTAATTAGGTTACTTGTAATGCCATTAATTAAACAAGTGTTGTGTCTTCATGAGCATAATTTAATTGGTTAACCATGATTTGAATTTTATCAATGACTAAAATGTACTAATACATAAATATTTACATTACATTCGAACCACTATAATTCTTGTGTTCTTTATTACTTTCATTTATTTACACTTTGCATACACATTCACATGAGAATCACACAATCACCACACAAATATTTATTCATTTTGTTGTGTACAAGACACTAATAAAATTATCAAGTGTTTTATTCTCTGTCGTCTAACAAATTTGAATTATTCTGAATTATTTATAAAAGTCTATTCAACCTCCCTCTAGACTTTTATCTTACTCTTTCGAGAAAAGTTGTTAGAGGAGGTAAATCGCGAGTCGTCCAATCAATTTATGGTCACACTTCCGTCAACTTAAAGATCCCAACCTCTAATCTATGTTTATTTTTAGTATATTGCAAGTTTATTTTTAGTAGAGGTTCATTATTAAATAATACACTAAAAATAAACTTATAATACATTAAAATGATCTTGTTTCAAAATGTAATAAATCTATTAAAAATAAATCTATAATACAATAAAAATTAATATGTAATATATAAAAAATGAACATATATTTCAATAGTTTTGCTTATAGTGTGACGATAATCCACACTCCACAGTCCACAATATAACAATTACAATCGTTATGCTATGGACCCATGTCCAGCATACATGGTGAACACGGTAATGATGTTGTAAGTGGTACTGTTATCTTTCACCAATTTTTTTTTTTTAAATTTCATACCGCTTATTTCCTGATGATAAAACATCCATTTTCACGAGTTTCCTGTCGATCAAGCTTCCATTTCTTCTTCACACAAAAGCTCTCTTCAACGCTCATTTCTCCCATTTCATAATTATAGGAGCATATGTTCATAATTTTATCACTATATGTTCATAATGTCAGAGCTCTGTATTCATAATTCCATAATTGTACATTCATAATTCCATAACTGTACATTCATAATTTCATAACTGTAAATTCATTATTTTTGAAGCTCTATGTTCATAATTTTATCACTATATGTTTATAATTGTAAGTTCATAATGTCATAGCTCTGTGTTCATAATTTTATAATTGTACATTCATAATTGCATAAATGTACATTCATAATTTTATAACTGTACATTCATAAGTTCACAAACGAATAATGCTGTTAACGGCGAAACAAAATCATTTTTTTTAATTGGAATGTCGTTGTTTTGAACTCGTTTCCACAATGCATAGTGGACACGAGTCCACAACATAATTTGCCATAACAATTGTCTTTTACGCAAAAAATTTGGAGTTTTCAATGGCAAATTATACTGTGCATCCGTATTTTTTTTAAAGAGAGACGCGCGTTTTTAATAAAACGACGTCATTTTTGCATCCGTATGCACAATTCATTGTTTTGAATGGTACATACGGATGCACAGCATAACTATCCGTTTCCAATATTACTGCCACACAGGGCTGCCGATTTTCATAACCTTATTGCGGCCCAATAAAAAGCCTATAAAGGATGGAGGAGGCAAATTACAATCATTATAGGGTGGACCATTGTTTATATAACTATGTTACTATATGTACCATATTATCAAATAATATATATTCAGTATATAGATAATGTATTTTTAATATATTAAAAATGTATATTATATTATGAAAAAGTACATTATTTGAGTACTGAAAATATATTATTTTATATAATATACATTCAATACACGAATAATGTACTTTTAGTATATTTAAAATGTACTTTTTGTTGTGGTCCACACAGCACTGTGTGGACCATGATTTAAATTATTGTGTGGATAGTGGTCCACACAACTGTGATCACGGTCCAAAACAATGTCGTTGAATTTTATGAGTTAGAATAATGTATATTATGTGTTAAAAATGCTATTTGCATAATTTTTGAGTTGTTAATGGTCTAATTGCACAATGTGTAAAAGTTCAGTGGCCTATTTGACACTTTTTCTTTGTTTAATTATTATCATGTGGAGTTCAAGTCAATTAATTTGATTATTAAATAGAGTCAACTTTGAGAATTTAATAATTAGTTCGAGTAGTTTTATTTTAAAAAGTTTTTATTTGAATTGCGTTGTATTTCTTATAACATATATTTGTTAGATAATAAGGCCTTTTTTAATATATATATATATATATATATAGAATAAAGTTCAAATGCGGCGGGGTCTTCCCGTGCGGTGGTGCGGCGGAATTCCAGAATACACCAACAGTGTTAACAATATGCACCAACAATGTAATAAAAGCACACCACAATTAAATGTAATAAAACATCACAAAATACACAACAGACTCAAAAAAATACACCATATAACTCACCACCCCAATGGTGTATTTTCGAACAGTGTATGGTGTTTTTACTCACAACTAATGGTGTGTGTTTGGTGATGCAGGGCTCTGTTTACTCTGTTTTGTGTGGTGTATTTTCCTAACGTTGATGGTGCATATTTGTTGAACTATTGGTGTTGCCGCACCGTAAGAAATCGCCGCACCGTAAGACACTGCCGCACCTGAACCCGCCTATATATATATATATATATATATATATATATATATATATATATATATATATATATATATATATATATATACACACTAGTATTTGTCCAGTGCGATGCACGGATAAAAATTTATAAGTATATTATTGTAATGTTATGATACAAAACAGAATTAGTTTTATTAAAATTGTAAATATAGCTATATAATATAATATTTAATATTTTTAAAAGTTTAATTATGTTATTACTATATTGAGTCAAATTAATTATAATTGGGGTTTAAATAAATATATACACTTTATATTAAATATAAAACATTATTAATAAATGTGAACACAATAATGTTAAAACAATAAATGTATTCATATTGTTAATCTCATTTGCAATAATGAACTTACAAAGTTAAACAAATAAAGAAAGACCCGTACCACCTTGTAATTTTCACAAAAAAATAATAATAATGAACTTACAAATTTATTACTTCGTAATATGCAAGTAGAAAAATTTTTTCCCTACTTGATTTTACTTTACCTAATTTTTTTTGTAAATTATTAAAAAATTAATGAAAATTACAAACTATTAAAAAGTTAGTATGTATAAAAAGTTAGGACTTGGAGACTTTTTGCCATGCACGTACTCATACTATAATGATTTTTTTTTGAAGGGTTTCTATAATGATCTTTTTTGAAGGGTTTCTATAATGATTTATTTCTATATAAATGGACAATTTTGCGATGTACTGTTTCTTTAAACACATACTGCTACTCAAATATTCAACATTGAAACACATAAAAATAAATCATTACAATGTTATTTTATAAGATTTTAAATATATATAATGCTAAATATAAAAAATTCTAAGCCCAGGCTTTAAAAAAAATCAGCCCAACACTAATCCATTGCTGCAGCCCATAACCCGAAACTCAATAGACCCACATATAAAATCTGTTCTCATAACCCTAATCATTATCACCAGACCTTTTGACTTCCCACTCCCTGCGCTCCGGCTTCTCTCTAATGCGGCTGGAGTTGCTGCGTAGCTTTACCAACTGGATTATATTGCTGCTACGACCTCTCCCGGAGGAGTTCTGCACTAAGATCTCAGTGATCTGAAGGGACGGTGTCGGATCTGCAACGCTGCCACTGAGTTCGGCTGCCCTGTGGTGAACGCTCCCATCGCAAACACCATGTTCAATCAGCTAAGTTCATATTTCCCGTAATTAATTTTCAGGTAAATAATATGGAAACACAATTTTATGTCTTTGTTTTTTTTTTTTTATAGAAAAAACGAACGTGGCTAGGTATGGGTTTCTTTTGATAGAGTCAAAAAAAAAAAAAAAGAAGAGATTATTGGAGAAATCAGTAATTTATTTGAAAGATCTTGGTTACAATATACATGCATGTTTGATACATCATCAGATCTGGGATTTTAATCGTGATGTGGTCAGATTTCAAACCTAAAAAACATGGATCTAAGCTAGTATATATTAATGATGTATTTTGTTTTTATATATATTTGAAGTATAATTCCAGTGTTTTTATTACTTACAAACGATTTCAAACCTCACACAGATTTGGATTAATGGGTAACTATATAAACCCTAAATTGTATATTAATTTAAAATGAAAAATTTTTAAAATTCTTTAATTTGTAATTACATATATTATTCTTTTATTGATTGATTTTTTTCAATGCAGGTATGAAGCAGTATAGTAGAAAACATTGTGGAGTTACAGAAAATGCATATAGATCTTATGAATAGTATAAGATAAGTAAAAATCACATCTTCAATAATGTATATTTTTTACCGTAATAAAGAATAATAGAATGTGTACTAACCTTTCCATTTGATGGTTGTTTTCTCTTGTTGCCAATAATGGTTGGTGTTGTTATCCTCTTCATAGCTGTGATTTTTTTTGAATAAGAAAAACCAATAATTCTGTTGGGCGTAAGACTATGTATTTATAGGCTAGAAAAATGTAAATAATAAATTTGGTAATCAATGCATCTTTTCAGATACCAAAGAGATTGTAAATGTAATTGCACAGGCTTGTCTAATGAACAGCTTGATAATAAATAGACACCAATTAATCTACTAATTATTAAGATGCTTCGTATACCGTGAAACTTTTTGAAATCTGAAAAGTCGGCTCCCAAACGCAGTAAATACCGGTAATTTTGCAAAATATATATATCATTCTCCTAAGGGGGCGTTTGGTTCGGGTTATATAGGATAACTAAGGTTATATTGGGTTAGTTATCTAACATTCCTATGTTTGGTTGGAGTTATATAACATTCCCTTGGAATCAAATATTGCCTCCACATCAGATTTTTCCTTGTTTGTGAGGGAATGTGATTCCCTTGTTCATCTTAGGTAATGTTAGATTCCCTTGCCATTTTACCTTCCTTGCCCTTCATGTTTGCAAGGTGATTTGTAATATGAGGGTATTAAGGTAAAATAACCATTATAACATAAACAACAAATCATCAACCAAACAGGTTTATATTACATAACTCAGTTTTTACCAAACACAGGAATCTAACATTCCCAGTAATCTAACATTCCCAACAATCTAACATTCCCTAAGGTAATCTAACATTCCGTGAACCAAACGCCCCCTAAACGGCAGCGTTTTGTGTGGCGGGAATTGTGGCTGAAATTTGGCGGGAACTATGGATTCTGCTTTATATTATAGAAGATTACGAGTAACATTTATTGAATTGTTGTTACGGTTTTATTTAACACTAATGATTATATTGTTTCAGAGTTAACTTCTTTTGTCACAAATAAATACAACATTTGTTACCATGGTTGTTGCCACAACAAAGTCATTATCTGTTACCACTTTTTACGTCACAGATGATCACTTTTGATTCAACAACAACTCTCACAAATAAGTACAATTATTGTGACTAAAGTATTGTTACAGTAAAATAATTAATTGTAATGATTTTAGTTGTCATTATATCATTTTTTTCTTTTGTAATATGGAGTAATATATTTGGTCACAAAATGTAAATTTATGTAAATTTATTGTGACCCTTACAACACGTTTGGTTCACGGAATGAATTTTGAGGTAATAGGAATGCTATTCCATAAGGAATGGAATAGGCAAGGAATAAAATAAGAATTGTATTCTAATATTTGGTTCGCGGAAGGAATAGACTTTAGGAATTATATTACAGTGTTTGGTTGATATAAGGAATAGAAATGAAATATGTTTTAAAAGACATAAATACCCTTATAAAAATATGTGATGGTGGCGATGGTGGTGGTGGCAGCGATGGTGATGGTGGTGACGGTGGTGGTGATGGTGGTGGGGGGCGATGGTGGTGGTGGTGGTGGTGGTGGTGGTGGTGGTGGTGTTGGGGTGGTATTGGTGGTGGTGGCGGTGGCAGTGGTGGGGGCGACGGTGGCGGCGGTGGTGACGGTGGTGGTGGTGGCAATGGTGGTGGTGTTGGGGTGGTAGTGGTGGTGGTGGTGGTGGCAGTGGTGGCGGCGACGGTGGTGGTGGTGACGGTGACGGTTGTAGCACTAGAGGTGGGGGCGGCGACGGTTGTGGCGGCGGTGGTGGCGGATATGGCGGCGGCGATGGTGGTGGCGATGGTGGCAATGGTGGTGGTGGCGGTGGTGGTGCTGGTGTGGTAGTGGTGGTGGTGGCTGGGGCAGCGACGGTTGTGGCGATGGTGGTGGCGGCGGCGGCGGTGATGGTGGTGGTGGTGACGACGGTGGTGATGGTGGTGGTGGTGACGACGGTGGTGAAATATGATAAATTTATATATAGGATAAAAAATTAGGTTAAAGAAATGGGTAAAAAATAAAATAGATTCTAAAATCTATTCTTGAGCGTTCAGTGGGGCCTAGTAATAGCTATTACCTTATTTGAGGTAATATGCTATTACTAGGAATATTATTCCTGGTAATAGAAATGGTTACCAAACAAAGGAATAGGACTATTACTGGGAATGCTATGCCATTCCCGGCCTATTCCGTGAACCAAACGGGCCATTATAATTATCACTCAAATAATACTTTCAGTGTAACTAAACCTTGTGACAAATGTCTTGAATAATTGTGACAACTTTTTAAAGTTGTTACTATTAACGCGTTGTCTTTTTAAAATTAATTTGATGTATATGAATGAGACTGAAAATGAGATACAAATATAAAACTCATGCAGGAATGTTAGGCAATCAAATATGTGTGTTTGTTTGATTTAGCTCTTCGAACAAATTGCAAAATCCAAATAAAAAGAATTAAATCTTTATAAATTATAATCACTTGATTAAAATTTTGAATTAATTTGAGTTAGTATGTAAACTAAAAGGCTCAGCAACCATTTTTCTATTTTAATTATCTCCAAATATTATTTTAATTTATGTAGTTGTTTACGGATTGTTTTATAAGTTTTTTTTTCCATCAATAAAAGTTTATTTTAATATTTGCTTAAATTAAATCTAGAGAGACAAATACTACAATGTAATAGAGCTAGTAGCATTCAAAAAAAAAAAAAAAATCTAGAGAGACAATATTTAAAGTTGAATCTTGCCTATAAAGGCAAATCCTCACCCCAACGGGCACCTCGACTCTACAGTATTGTTAAATCTAATATTAGTGGTTCATTTGTTTACACATATAGTAAGTAGTGATTTTTATTTTTTTTTTTTTTAATTTTTTACGGTTGGTGAGAGAAATAAAGGTGGAATTGATGAAATTAATATGAGACAGATACACAATTGAATTGCATAATGAATATTGCAGGGTATACTAGTGTACTTGTTACTTCAATATTAGTAAGTACACGAAAATTATATGAAATTTCAATACAACCAATTGGAGAGCTGAATAAAAATATATTCGGAAAATAAATAGAATAAATAAATAGTAAAACTAATTGTGTATAGGTAGCATTTTATTATTATTCTTTTTCTTGTGATCCTAACTAGTAAATGATCACAATGAGATAAATCAGTCTAGGTTGCATATAGCTAACAGTCTCAAACCATGAAGGTTAATAGACAGTTTTAGTGGTTGAACTTGTAACATTATAGTTACAAAGTGGGGTAAATAATTTGAAGTTGAATTTTTTATAGAAATGAATGTATAGTAGATAAAATTAATGAGTGACAACCACCTTAGCAGACTCCATATGATATGATGTTGTTGGTCGGATCTGATCCATTAGTGAATTACATTCTACTATTGGTTAATGTCCCCATCTTCTTGGCGATCCCTCTGAGAGCAAATTTTTGAATTTTTCCGGTGGCTGTTTTTGGAAGCTCCGCCATGAAAACCACCGTCTTGGGCACCATGTAATGTGGCAGTCTTTCACGGCAAAACTCTATCATCTCCTTCACGCTGGGCTGACGATGATTATTGTTATTGTTGTGGGTGAAACTTACAAAAGCGCAAGGCGTTTCTCCCCAGAAATCGTCCGGCCGCGCCACCACCGCCGCCTCATTCACCGCCGGGTGGGAGTAAAGAACCGACTCCACCTCCACGCTACTCACATTCTCGCCGCCGCTGATGATAATGTCCTTGGACCGGTCTTTTATTTCCAGGTAGCCGTCCGGGTGCATAACTCCGACGTCGCCGGTATAAAGCCACCCGTTTTTCATGCATTTTCTGGTAGCTTCGGGGTTTTTAAGGTACCCTAACATAACGCAATCTCCTTTTAGTATTATCTCCCCCATTGTCAACCCGTCTCGCTTCACGCTCTTGCCGGAATCCGCCTCCACCACGTCCACCGCCGCCGTCCCCAGCGTTCTCACCCCTTGCCTCGCCTTCAGTTTCGCCCGCTCCACCGCCGGCAATTCGTTCCATTTTGGTTTCCACACGCACGACACCACCACCCCCGCCACCTCCGTCAGCCCGTACCCGTGGCTCACGATGAACCCCAGAGACTCGATGCGGAGGACGACGGCGGCGGGCGGCGGAGCCCCGCCGGTGAGGAAATGGACGGGGTTCTTGAGAGGCTTAGCGCGCGGAGAATTCGCCAACATGTTGAGTACCACGGGCGCCCCGCACATGTGCGTAACGTTGTATCTTACTATGGACTCGTAAACGCCCTCGGCGTCGATTTTCCGCAGGCAGACATTGGTGCCGCCGACGGCCGCCATTCCCCACGTGTAGCTCCACCCGTTGGAGTGGAACATCGGCAGCGTCCACAGGTAAACCGGCCGCTCCGGCACGAACCAACCGATCAACGAATCCACCGTCATGACGAAGATTGAGCGGTGAGAATGCACCACTCCTTTGGGAGATGAAGTGGTGCCGGAGGTATAATTCAGCGTCATCGCCTCCCATTCTCCGGCCGGCCGGATCCAATTGAACTCCGAATCCCCATTCCTCACCAGCCCCTCATACGTATCATATATCAAACTATTCCTCGAAAACGTCGTCCACGCAACATCGTACCCGTCTTCAATCAGCACCACCGTCGGACGTTTAACCCGCGGCGGGAGCAAAGAAACCGCCTCAAGAACCAACGGGCAGAACTGAAAATCCACGAAAACCATCTTCGATTCCCCGTGGGCCAGAATAACAGAGATCGTCCTCGCATCCAGTCGCGTGTTAATGTTATTAATAACCGCGCCGGCCATGGGAACGGCGAATTGGAGCTCGTACGTAGCCGGAATGTTGGGGGCGACGACGGAGACCACCTGGGCCCTCCCGGGGCCAATGACGGCGGAGATGGACGAACCCAGACGGCGGCAGCGAGTGTAGGTTTCAGACCACGTGTAAACGGTGGAGTTGTGTACCACGGAAGCGCATTCGCCGTAAACAATGGAAGCTCTTTCCAAGAACGATAATGGCGTCAAGGGACAGGAATTGGACATGGTTGCTTTCAATTGGTCCATGGCTAGCTCAATAATCTCTCTAAAATGGGTGTATGTATAGTTACTGCACAGTGCACAGAGAATTGAAGATTGACATAAATAAGCATGGGGACTGGGCTGTAACGTAACCCGGCCTTTTATTACCAGCCAACAATACCAACATTTATGTGTGCCGGCAAAACAGGAGATCGGAGTATTATTACATTCATGGGAAGGTGAAGTGAATTTGCTGGAAATGACAACGCACCTCATATATATATAATTAATGAAACAACCACTAATATTATTGGTTCTAGAATTTATAATTCCTTGTAAAATTGTAGGTATACGTAAATAAGCAAAAAGTTCCAACTATTGAGGAGTTGAGTTGTCTTTGTCAGCCAATGAGTAGCTTCCACTTGTCAAAATAGGATTAATGTGTACTCTTTGGAAATTAGAAAAATGAGTTATTTTTCAGAAAACATTTTCATTTCTCGTGTTTGGTTGCATCCTAGAAAACTGTCTTGGAGTGTTTGGTTCATTTTTTATTTTTTTAATATTTATAATATACAATAATTGTGGTGGCGGCAAGTGATTGGCTGCTCCACTGCTTCTCCAAAAAAAAAAGAGAAGTCAATTTTTGAAATATCCCCTCTATTTTTCATTGACTTCCATTTTCTCTCTCTAACCAAATACTGAAAACTCGGAAAATGATTTCTAAAAATCATTTTACGGGTTCCCAAACGCACCCTTAATTCAAAAGAGTTCTACTAATTTGATTCCCAAATCTTACCCCCTAAATTTTGTTCCCTGATATAGCACTATAATTAAGTTACTTTTTTTTATTAGGGTTCCAATACAAGTGTCTACATCAAGATTTTGTGTGTTGAGTAAAAGTTGGGACTTGAGAGTAAAAAATAAGAATACGTATAGTATTTTTAAATTCAAAAAATAACTTTTTGTAGTGCTTCTGATTAACATTATTTTAGATTCAAAACGTCTTTTCCAAAAAAAAAAAAAATTAGAAAATTAAACTATTGTGGTTTGGAGCCTTAAGGCTCATCTTATAGAGTAGCTAAACACCCCTTTTTGTTTTTAGGAATAAGGTTCAAATTGGCCACTGAACGTAACCTAAAAATGCAATTAGGCCACTGAACGAAAAAAAAGTGCAATTAGGCCACTGAACACTCCAAAAATGTGCAATTTCACCTGATAGCAGGTTACCCTCAATTTTAACAGGTTATCTGCTTACGTGGCAGCTGAGTTGGCATTTTAAATAAATTTTAATTAATTTTTAATAAATTTTAATAATAATTTTTTATTAAAAAAATTTTTTAAAAAATAAAAACGACTTTATTTTATTTTTTATTTAATTTTTTTTCAATTTTTATAAAATTTATTATTAAAATTAATTATTAAAAATTATTTAAAAATTATTAAAAATGCCAACTTAGCTGCCACGTAAGCAGGTAACCTGCTAAAATTGATGGTAACCTGCTATCCGGTAAAATTGCATACGTTTGGAGAGTCTAGTGACCTAATTGCACATTTTTTGAGTGTTCAATGGCCTAATTGCACTTTTTTTTCGTTCAGTGGCCTAATTGCATTTTCAGGTTACGTTCAGTGGTCAATTTGAACCTTATTCCTTGTTTTTATTTTAAACGTGGGATCAAGGATCCATACAAAAGGGAGCTTGTACGCATGCAAGCTCCCATTTGTATTAATACCGTGCAATTCTCTTGTCAAAATCATTGACGAAATTCACTATCAGCTATCTGTTAATCAATTCGTTAACTTAATTATCACTGCCAAATTAAACAAGGCTGATATATGTTCATAAAGATATGATGTGATTGAATATTTGAATTGAGTAAATATGTATTTATGTGTATTTTCTATAGATCGTACTACATTTGATCTAATAATTAATTGGTGTACAATATAAATGAAGCGTATTTTTTAAAAAATGAAGTGAAACTTAACAAGTTATAGGGCGTTTGGTTGGAAGGAAGGAATTAAAATGGAAAGAATTATTGAGAATGAGAATGAAATAAGTGGTATAAAGACTAAAATATCTTTATGTAATAATAATAATAATAATAATAATAATAATAATAATAATAATAATAATAATAATAATAACTACTAAGGGCATATTTGTCATTTCATCCCTTTCTTCCTTTCCTAGATAGAACTATAGAAGCAACGAATTGTAATTCTTGGAGGTATACATATAAATTGTAATTCAGATATCAAATTGTAATTTCTTCCAACCAAACAATGTAGTTAAAACTTTCATTAAATTTCAATTCAATTATAGTGTACCAAACGGGTCATTATTGTTTAATACAGTCTAGCTGTTCAATTCCTTTTTGTTTGTGAAAGTTATGTCACATGCATGCACTGTTAAGCTTTATTTGGTTCATGAAAAAGAATTGAAAATTAATTAAATTTAAATTATATTACATGAAAACAATTACTTGGAATATTGATTCAATTGTTTAGTTGATAAAAAAGTTATTAAGAATAATTATATTAGTATAAAGACCTACTCAAATTTTCTACACAATAGAAATTAAATATGTGACGATAATATAAAAATTTATGTTGTAATTTTTCTCAAAAAAATGTGTGAATAAAATATCATACAAAACAATAGCGAAGAATTCATTTTCTATTATAATAAATTATTCATCAACCAAATAAAGTTAAAATATGCTTTTTCCAAATTTATTGAAAAAAAAAATCAAAAAATTTATTTTTCTAAGAACCAAACATGCCATTACGTTATTTCATGTCACAAAGATCTGTGTGAAGTATATATTATGAGGTATAAATCTCAAATATGTAAAAAAAAATTTAAAAAATATAATATTTTTATAGATCAGATCATCACATAATCTATACATCTAATAATGATAATATTTTATCTAAATAAAAAATTATTATTGGATATAATGACTACTATTGTTATTAGCTGTTAAATTTTTTTGAAAAAATATGTGCCTAATAACTAATAATAATTCCAAACACACTATTATTGGTAGCTGTTTGATGGCATTATTCGAAAATAAAACACAACATATCCATATATATCTCCTAGAAGCAAGCATTTATTTTTGCCAGCAAAGAAGATAATTTAACAAATGCAGATGCATCCACTATCTTAGACATTTCAATTCATTCCAACATTAAATATAGACCTACATTCAACGATAGTTAATTACTACCTCAAAACAACATAAGAATATTCTCAATACGCACAGATTTTGAGAAATTTTTGTAGTTTGCACGTTAATAGAAGCGGGCACGAGGAGTATACATGCCAAACTGGGCACATTTTGGTGCTTTTCACACGACAAGGGACAAATCTTTTTTTTTTTTTTTTTAAGTGTGTATGGAAGTCTCACTTTAGAGACAAAAAATCAGGTGATTCTTGATCAATGATCAATTTTATTCTCTTTCCTCTATGTAAGCATTACAACCTCAAAAAAACTTCTAGAAAAAGCATACTAAGCAATTGGACCAAACTTTTAGTTGAAACAGTTAGTAGTTATGATGACAGGCACAATGCATTAATTATTCGACTTTTGTGTTTGGCACACTCGAGGATCCCATCATTCCATGTAAAATAGTTTGTATATTTAATTTCTTGATTTCTAAAAATCATTCAACTCAATATCTATTTTATTTAAAAGAAAGTGTGTTGCTATTTGTATCACCTTCTAGTAGAAAGTGAATGTAAATAATATTAGAATAGTAAAAAGTGAAATTTTTTAGTAATTACATAGATGATGTAAATATGGCTATTTACACTAACTTAATCAGGATCGATTTATTCTATGGTGAAACATCCAAAGTATAACTGCACACTCAAACGATTCCTCAAGTAACTAAAAGGCAAGCGATTTTTGATAATTACAACATGTCGCAAAAAATGTAATTTATTAGATTCATCTTACTTTCCGTTCTTGCTCTTATTGTCATTCCAAGAATTCTTGTCCCATATGTGAGCTTCATATCTCCCACTCCACCCATGCCTAAACAATTTTAAAAATTTGAAGTAAAAATTAACGAAACTAAATTTTTTGCATGCAATCAAAATTGACAAAAACTTCATAAAACCCATAAAAAAATTTTAAAAATTTGCAAAAATAATATTCATGCATGCAATTGGAAGTGTCAAAACATAGAAATTAAGGACCCGTTTGGTTCGCGGAAAATATTTTAAGGGAAATAGAATTAAAATTTCATGAAAAAAGTAATTACTAGGAAGATGAATTTCATTGTTTGGTTGACGGAAAAAAAAAAAAAATTACTGGGTATACTAATTCTATTGTTTTGTTGTATTTGAAATTGTAAAAAATAACGAGTCCATGAATCAAACATTAAAAAAAAAAAAAACAACATTTTCCTCCACTTTAAGGAAAAAAAATTTAATGAAAAAACTTTTCCATCCAACCAAATATCCCAAATTAAAAAAAAAATAATAATCATAAAACCAGTTAAAGGGGATTTAGAACCAGTTGAGCGCAAAGTGAGCACAACCAACAATTAAAGACAAATTCTACAATTTCCCAATAACTTAGAGATGAAAAGTGTAACTTTCGAGTTCATTCAATATATACATAAATAGATTTTTTTTATTGGCGAGACACATGCCTAAAGGTATTCACATCTTTACAACACCACCGAGCGAATTAGTTGGAATTTTAGATGATGATTATTATGGTCTACCGCATTGGCGTAGCGTGTATAATGAACCTTAGTTACAATATGTTTTCTTTGGGTTTACCCCTTCCTAAATAAATAAAAAAAATAGATTTTTTTTTTAAAAAAAATAGGAGGGAGACCAAAAGTGTAATTTATCTATATTATAATAATATATACATATATATTTACTAAAATTTGTGGGAGGGGGGGGGGGGGGGGGCTACCCCAAGGGGTAGCTCCGCCCCTAAAAGCAACATCTCCCACTGGTTTGTTTTTAATTACCTAGTATGCCTGTGCGGGTATACAAAATTCTCCCATCCCCGCACGCATTATTCAAATTGTGCGGGTATTTTAAAACTCATAAAGGCGGGGATACGGAGAACTCATACGATGCGAGTAAGATTGTCATCCTTATTTGTGACTTTATAATATGAGATTTATAATGTAGACTAATTTGTAATTCATATTATTGAAATTTATTCTTAGTTGAGTAATTACTTGTTTAGTACTTATATTTATAATGTGCAAAAATATTCTAAAAGAACTTTGACTTTGATAAATTATCTAACCACTAGAAATTACTATTCCATGTCTTCGTATTAATATTAATATGGAATACTTACCTTAAAGTTTATCCAAATAAATAGAATAAAATATTTATAAATATTATATTAATTACAGAAACCTTGTGCAATTTATAATATATTTTCTATTTGAACAAAATTTTCCAATTAATAATGTTTTATTCTTTCTTCATGAATATCTTTTACTGTATGTGTTTTAAATTGGTTAATTTTTTTGCTTTGATATTGTTCAATAATATTTCTAGTTCCATCCTATGTGTAAATTATTCCATTTTTGGGTTACATAATATTGTAATCCCTAGATGGTCGAAAAATATAATTGTAAAGGTTAAATTTCAGGTGAGATCGTCTCATGTGAGAAATGTAATATTTTTTTTAAATAAAATGTAATGTTGTTCTATAATGTAATAAAATCTGTTACATTTTAATTATTACGTATCTCATATTAGATATTCATATTCTAATATATGACTTATTCAATTATGAGTAATTGGTGACAATATTCAGTATTTGAAAGAAGAGACAAAGTTCGAAACTCGACATCGAGTCATCGACAGTATGAAAATTATGCTTAAAGTGACAATATCCTTTATGCATACTGATATTTAACCATGTTTGCTGAATCAATAAATCACCATAATTTATATACTCTTACATATGTTATCGAATCAAGATATAAGAAGCCCTTGAAATTAGGGATTCAAACTTTTCAAAGAATTTGAAGAATAACAAAGGTTAAAAGAGGAAAAAGAGACATAAGTAAACGAATTAGGACAGTGAGCTGAGGCCTGAGGGCCTGAGGCGGAGCGCATGTGACCATATTTAAGGATCGGACGGCGGAGATGAATTTAAGATTTGCACGCATCGGCTAAATTAAATATTTAAATTCCAAGGTTCAAAAAAAAAAAAAAAATTAAATTCCACTTACAACATCATCCACAACCGCCTCATTAAAGTTTTTTTTTTTTCCAAGGTTAGATCTAGACCGGTAAATATGGACACGACCCGAAACCGGACACGAAAATAACGGGTTAGTGTTTAGCCTTAATGATGAATGACGTAATTAAATGAGCAACATCTCAAAGTGAGGGGCGTTCCTTCACTTCCTTGTGCGCAGTGAGCACAGGTCTAGCCTCTGTGGTTAATGTTTAGTTAAGTTATCATGATTTACATCCTCCCAAATGCTCTGTCGGGTCGGGGTGTGAGGGACTCTTAGAGTTAGGGTTCAGCTTTTTGGAAAAATGAATGACGTAATTAAATGAATTGTTAATTGAAATAAATTATCATTAAATATTATGTATTTCATTATTTCAATATATCTCCATTTTTTTAGTACGTGTTAGACAATAAAACTCTTGAGTTGGAGGAAGAAAAGCGTTGGAAGGAAAAAATAAAAATTAAAACAAAAAACAAAAGAATAAAAAGCAAAAAAACAGAAAATAAAAAACAAGGCCACTTGCTTTCCCTGGAAGTGGCACGGGTCAAATCTCGTCTGCCACTTCCTTAAATTATTTTTATATTATATATACAAATAAAACAAGTAAAATAATATTATATAGAGAAAATGGTCAAATAAGTCTTTAAATTTTACTTGAAAGTGCAATTAGACTCCTGAATTTTAAAAAAATTACAATTAAACAATTACACTTGTCAAAATGAGCCAATTAAGTTCGATTTATCGGTAATTAGTAAAATTATAACCGTTGACCACTATTCACGGCCGTTAAAAAAATTTAATTGCCATTAGCTTTCTCCGATTTTTTCAATTGGAGAAGAAAACTGGCGACTACAAAATTTGAAATGTTAAATTCAAATTTAGACAAAATTTATATTTTTAAATATTAAATTTGAATTTTAAAATTAGTTTTATTTAAACTCATATAATAAAATATAGATGATGTGAAAAAGAAGACGTCAACAAATTTGAAAAGAAAAACTAAAGAGAGTAGCATTGGAAGGAAAAAAAAAAAAGATATTGATTGAGTGGTGATGTGGAGTAGTAAACCCCACAAATATTTGAGATTTGACTATTTGAGGGATAGATATGGAGATGCCCTAATGGCTAATTGACTTATGGAGCTTTTAAAGATGTTATGAATGCTTTTTAATATATCAAATTAGTTATTTATATCAATATTAGTATATATAGCATTGTTTTACCTACTTACCCGTCATCATTGAAGTGATTTTGCAATAGTGTAATCCATATAAAATGACTTAAACTGACATGCTTTTATTGAACCATAATAGATACGTATCAACAACTCTAATTAAATAAGACAAAATACAATGTAAAATGATTAAAAGGGAAGTAAAAAGTATGTCATGTATCTCTCTCACACACACACATATATCATCAAACATGCAAATTAAAGTATGTGAAATTAGGACAATTTTTAATTTATTTTTAATGCAATTTGAGTTAAAAACATCTCACTCTTTACTCCCAACATACTATTATGTTAGAGGAAATGACAACTCCTAGTACATACCATGTAACCAATATGATCTAGTTGTATTGAAAGAATTTTTTTTTTTTTAAAGTCTCAAAGACATATATTTTGCTTGTGTGATTGTTTGACTACACATCCTTTAAGTTCAATGACTCATCAATTGCACAAAAACAAGAAGTTTAGTAGCCTATTTGACATTTGTTTACTATATATATCTAAAACTTTCAATTAGAAGGAAGAGATTCATGTCCAAGCTAAGTGTCCAACTGAACTCTCACGGGTAGCTCAGTTGGTTCTCAAGTGACAGATTACACTCAAGAAGGCAAGATTAAATCGTGACAATCACACTGCACGAGTTTCACATTCTTGTGTGGGTGACTTCTTTTGGGCATTATATACTGATCATTCTGCTTAAATTATTACTGAGTCACCGTAATTTAATTATTCTTCGATTTTTATAAGATTAGAGTATGTGAAACTCGACAATGAATTTGTAATTTAATGGCACGAAGTGACTCTCGTGTGAATGGGAGATCATGGATTTAATCCTTTTGAGGTAAATGATTTCACTTTTTTTTTTTTTAAAACAATTTCACTTTTTGCATCGAAGATTTATATCCAACATAAAATTCAACAAGGAAGACATTCATGTCCTGTAGAGAGGGAGGTTGAAGTGATGGTCGCGTGACATATGCTGGTGAAAGATGGTACAGAAAAGAAAAAAAGGATTAATTCATTGAATAAATAATAAATTTAATTAGTCGTTTTATCTGTCATAATCTGCTGATTAAAGTATATAAAGACTTATTTCAAAAAATATATATATATATATTTATGGGGTGTTTGGTAGGATGAAATTGTAATTCCATCCCTACCAAACTCCATGGAATTGTAACATGCAATTTCATTTTTACTTCATCCAGGAAAGACTAATAAGTTCATTGCAATATGCAATTTCATTTTTACTTCATCCAGGAAAACGCCAAAGAGGTGGTTGTTAGGAGTTGGATTGGATTTGTATACTTCTATTATTGAATTCCAGGTAAAATCAATTGTTGTTATCGTAGTCATATGTGTGCTTTAGTTCATTAAATTATTTCCCATTTGTTTTTTTTTTTTTTTTTTTTTTTTGAAAACATTTCCCATTTGTTCTTATAATCTTATCTCAAGACATTTATTTGGAATTTCGAATTCTACTCTCGATTATATCTCTTAATTTTCACATTTTTATTTTGATCTTTAAATGTGAACATTAAGAAAGCAAAATAACATATATCAGGATTTGCTTGATATATATAAATTAATCAAAGAATAACACCTTAACATGGAATAAAAAATAAAGTAGAAAGTGAGAATACATGACTCAATCTTAAGAGTGATGGAATATTAAAGGGATAAAAGATAACCTAAATTTAGGCTTAGACAAATTAGGTCAAAGTAATGTTCCTGTTACTAATTCCTAATCCCATCCACGATTGTCCTGATAAAAGGAGAATGGGGTGCAATCCCTAATCTCATCCACGAAAATCTGTACTTGTAGACTGTAGTTCAATCGTTGACTCAAAAGGAAGCGCCGGCCGCCGGAGAGAAATCAATGGAGCAACTGAAGCCAAGTCCGCCCAATTCAACTCCACTAACTCCTCTCTCTTTCTTGGAGAGGGCCGCCAACATATACGGCGACGCCGCCTCCGTCGTCTACAACGACGTCACCTTCACCTGGTCGGAAACTCATCTCCGCTGCCTCCGCCTCGCGTCCTCCATCGTCTCTTTCGGCATCCGGAGAGGCGAGGTCGTCTCTGTTCTCGCCCCCAACGTTCCCGCCATGTACGAGCTCCATTTCGCGGTCCCCATGGCCGGCGCCGTCCTCAACACCATCAACATCCGCCTCGATGCCCGGACCGTTTCCGTCCTCCTACGCCACGGCGAGTCAAAGCTTATGTTCGTTGACAGCCAGTACAGGGATTTGGCAATCGAGGCTCTGTCTCTGTTCCCGCCGGATTCGCCGCGGCCCGCTCTTGTTCTCATCGCCGATCGTGAATTTCCGGCGGAGCGCAGCGGCGGGGAGTTCGTTGAGACGTATGAAGGTATGGTGGAAAAGGGCGACCCGAATTTCAAATGGATTCGCCCGATATCCGAATACGACCCGATCGTACTGAACTATACCTCCGGCACGACCTCTGCTCCCAAGGGGGTGGTTCATTGCCACAGAGGAATCTTCGTTATCTCATTAGATTCCCTAATGGAATGGTCCGTTCCGAAAAAACCGGTGTATCTGTGGACCCTACCCATGTTCCACGCTAACGGCTGGAGCTTCCCGTGGGGAATGGCCGCCGTGGGGGGCACAAATATCTGCTGCCGGAAAGTCGACGCCGCCAACATCTATTCCGATATTCGCAACCACAACGTGACGCACTTGTGCGGCGCTCCGGTGGTGCTCAACATGCTAACAAATTCCGGCGACGGTAAGCCTCTGCCGCGTCCAGTTCAAATCCTGACCTCTGGAGCGCCGCCGCCGTCGGCGGTTCTGTTGCGGACAGAGTCGCTAGGGTTCGTAGTCAGCCACGGCTACGGGTTAACAGAAACCGCCGGGATCGCAGTCTCGTGCTCGTGGAAGGACAAGTGGAACAAGCTCCCGGCGACGGAGAGGGCGAGGCTGAAAGCTAGGCAAGGGCTGAGAACCCTCGGAATGGCGGAAATGGACGTCGTTGACCCGGAAACGGGAGCGAGCGTGAAGCGCGACGGGTCAACTCTGGGCGAAGTGGTGCTCCGAGGCGGCTCCGTCATGCTGGGATACCTGAAAGACCCCGAAGGAACCGCGAAAAGCATGAGACCGGACGGGTGGTTTTACACCGGAGATGTGGGGGTTATGCACCCGGACGGCTACCTAGAAATCAAGGACCGGTCAAAGGACGTGATCATCAGCGGCGGCGAGAACCTGAGCAGCGTGGAGGTGGAATCGGTGCTGTACACGCATCCCGCCGTGAACGAGGCGGCGGTGGTGGCGAAGCCGGACGAATTCTGGGGCGAAACGCCCTGCGCTTTCGTCAGCTTGAAACCGCACATCAAAGAAAAACCAAAAGATACAGACATTATAGAGTTCTGTAGGGCTAAACTGCCGCACTATATGGTCCCCAAGACGGTGGTGTTCAAGGAGGAGCTCCCCAAGACATCCACCGGAAAGATTCTGAAATTTGTGCTGAGGAAGATGGCCAAATCCATGCCCGCCACCTCAACCTTTAGCAGACTGTAGCGAGTGGTGACTGGGATTCCGGCCGGGTTGACTCAGATACTCATTTCAACTTAACTCGTTTGTTTTTTTGTGTGAGTTGTGCATGCATGTGATTGTGGACAAAACAGTCCATATTATATGATTATATCCACGTATGTAGGTCCCACTTGGGCGCTTATATGTCGTTTTTGAAACTGATATCTTGCCAATAAGTGAATGATAAATAAGGGAAAATGACACTTTTTCCCCCTGAGTTATATACTTATAGCACTTTTTCCTCCTATATTATTTAAGTGGCAATTTCCCCCTCTGATATATTAAATAGACATATTTACCCTTAAAATAAATATTTCCTTTATTTTACTTCTCCAACAAATTATAACCACAATTTGAAAAAATAAAATACATTAATTGTTGAATTTAGAATACTTTAAAAATAAAAAAATAAAATTTTAAAATAATGTTTGAACCAACAGTTCAAATTGGATCCGAAATTGTGAAACAACGATTCAAAATAAAAACCAAATCGCGATTATATATACTTATATGTGAGAGTCAATATAAATGCGAAAAAAAACATACACTATTTGCAAATATTATAATTCTAATTTTAAGCTATTGCTAGTAGTTGTCCCGATTTGAACCTCTGGTTCACGGTTCAGAATCTATTTTTCTCCACTTCACAATTTTAATAAACGGAAACCCAAATATTGGGTTATGTTATGAATCATAACCGAATTTTTTTTTATTTGATTGCTATAGTGTTCGGTTCAGTTCGAACCGAACCGTGGCCATCCCTACGTATAAATAATAATTTGTTGAACAAGAGAAATAAATAAAATATGTATTTAAGGGTAAAAATGTCTATTTAATATTATCAGGGGGAAAAACCGCCACTTTTATAACAATTGAGGGGGCAAATGTGGATGCATGAATAACTCAGGGGGAAAAAGTGCTATAAGCATATAACATAGGGGGAAAAAGTGCCATTTTCCCGATAAATAATTAAGGAATAAGGTTCAAATTGGCCACTGAACGTAACCTGAAAATGCAATTAGGTCACTGAAAAAAAAAGTGCAATTAGGCCATTGAATACTCCAAAAACGTGCAATTAGGCCATTGAACTCTCCAAACGTATACAATTTCACCGAATAGCAGGTTACCATCAATTTTAGCAGGTTACCTGCTTACGTGGCAGCTTAGTTGGCATTTTTAAATAATTTTTAATAATAAATTTTATAAAAAAATTGGAAAAATTTAAATAAAAAATAAAATAAAGTCGTTTTTATTTTTTTAAAAAATTTTTTTAATAAAAATTTATTAAAAATTAATTAAAATTTATTAAAAATGCCAACTCAGCTGCCACGTAAGCTGATAACCTGCTAAAATTGAGGGTAACCTGCTATAAGGTGAAATTGCACATTTTTAGAGTGTTCAGTGGCCTAATTGCACTTTTTTTTTTCGTTCAGTGACCTAATTGCATTTTCAGGTTACATTCAGTGACAAATTTGAACTTTATTCCAATAATTAAAGATACCATGATCCCTCGATAGGGTTCACCACCGTTGACGCCATATATTGTGGGGTAGGTCACAATATTTATAGAAAAATAAAGTTATATGAATTTAGCTTTATTGTTGTGAATACTATATAACTTACAATTATTATTTTTTGAATGATGATAAAAAAAATTGCAATCACTATTTAAATACCTATGCTGAGTAAATCTCATCTTCTGATTCTAGTTAGTAAAGTGTCACGATGAGGTATATTAACCTAAGTTATTTATAATTAATCGGTTCAAATAAAATTAAAAAAAAAATCGAGTCTAGGCAATTATTCTGTGGACCCGAGTCCAAGATACACAATTTAATATAAAATGTTTACAATTTAATTTTTAAAAATTCATAATTTGTGATAACCATGTATTGTATTCACAAATTTTCAAACTTAAAAACACAATTTATATTTTACAAGTTCACGATTTCAATATTAAAAACACACAATTTAGAACTAGGATCCACCTTATAAGGTGGACTTGGTCCATTGGTATAACAAATGGGGCAGGACCACTAGACTTATTTATAGTATGTCTTGTAATGTTACTTTCTTGTTTTAACGTTTTATGTTTTTCTCATTATCTAAAAAAAAATACATAGCTCTTTATTTATGTGTTGATATTGAAATAATGAATACGTTGAACTTTTTATTGGAATATTATTCTCATACAATTGCACTTAAATTAACTATATATATATAGCAAGTTCTGTGTCATTTTTTAAGGTTTTAAAATTGGTAAGTATTACAAAAGAAAGTTTTATAGTACTATACCCTCATAAAAGTATACTCCGTAGTATTCTCAAAATGAAATTAAAAGTGACGAAATATATTTGTAAGTGAATGGTTGATTAAAAATTCAGAATGTTAATCTCTTCAAAAATAAAAAATTTTAAAAAAATCAGAACGTTAATCTTTTTTTTTTTTTTTCTACTTTTTTGTCTACTTAGAACATTTATTAATATTGACTCTTTGACTCTTTTTCTCCAGCGGCTTATTCCTTTTCATAACATTTATTAATATTGAGTCTTTCACCTCTTTGTGGGAGCGACTTATTCATTTTCATAATTTGAGATGGTCAATTATGAACAACTTAGTTGGTTTAACTTATTGTCTTCTTTTACTGGTTAGAGTCACACACTCTCAACTCTCAAATAGTGATGACAAGTTTCCTTCGTCACTCAAAAAATTAATATGGACTAGTTCTCATTATTAAATTGAGGCAGTTTTATTTTTTTTGACAACAAACTGAGGCAATTGATTAAAAAGTTTATAAATTGGAGATGATCCATTTGCATATGCACGGAAAAGTTAATATTTGTGTAGTGTCAGGGCCGTTCCAATAAAAATTGGGGTCCTGTGCAATATTTGAATTTGGGCCCCTTTTTCAATTAATTTTTATATATAAATAATAATTGTTCAAAAAGTTGTCTTCAAAAATCCAGATGAATATTTTCTAGAAGACATAAAATCCTAAGGAAAAAATAAAAATTTATTTAGAAACCTATGAATAGATAATTAATCAAGAAAACAAATTCTTGAATATATTATTCTGAAATCAGAATTATTAAGTCATGTAAATAAAACAATAAACAAGAATTGTAAAATAATACGTAATTTTAATTACCTATCAAGAGAATTGAAGAACTTGAGAGTTTGAGAATTGGAGAATCAGTATCACACGAGTAGAATCTGTCATCTTTCCCAAATTTAAATTACCTAATCTAGTTCAAATACACAAATATTCAAATTAAAAAAATTCAATATTTGAATTAATTCAAATACCTAGAATTCACAAATAGCACTCTCAAATTAAAAGAATAAAAGTTCAAATACCTAAATTGTTAGGCAGTAAGCAATTTGTTGTAGTTTGAGTCTCGTCTCTTCCGTGATTTCTCTTTCCGACTTTCTTTTTTTTTTTTGAAAATTTCTCTTTCCGACTTTCTGTTTGTGAAACTTTAGAATTTTGATTAGGTTAATATAGGTTATATAGTTAATAGGTTCTAGATTAGGTTAATTTAGATATTTGTTACGTATGTTGGTGTGAAAGTGGCCAAGTGGGCTTTGGTTTTTTAAAGAAAGGTTCACTAACATTGGGCTTTCTTTAATTGGTTGAAGTCCAAAAGCAAAAGCCTATATATGCTATATTTTTTTTTTAATTAAGGGGCCCCCAAAATTTTGGGGGCCCTGTGCGCCTGCCCTGGGCAGACATGCCCAGGGACGGCCCTGTGTAGTGTCTAATCCCATCTTGTGACCTTAACTGTCAAAAGATCACAAAGAAGTAAACTAACATAGGTTACCTATAGTTGATTGGCTCAAACTAAGGGGGCAATGATTCGAACTCGTGATCTTGTGGTTACAAGTGTGTGGATCTCTTGTTATCTTGACTGAGGTTACTCTAATATTGTGTAGATTTTCTTCCCAAAAGGTTGAATCCTCAATCCCAAGGGCCCCTACACCCCGGCCCGACAGAGCATTTGGGAGGATATAAATCATGGTAACTCAGCTGAACCACATAGGCTAGACCTTTGCTGCGCACAAGGAGCCCCCCTCCCACATTGCCGCCGGTGAGACTCGATCCCGTCTGGTCATTCTTCCCAAACTTCACCCATATGACCAACTGAGCTGCCCCTGCAGAAAAATATTGTGTAGATTTGATTGCATAGCATGAGGATGGCCTTACATGTTTTTCACGATCCCCAAGATGGTATTTATTGGGTAAATTATATTGTGAACGAGAGTCCACCTTGACATGAACATTATATTAAAATAAAATAAAATAAAATTTAATGTACATAAATATTATGCTACAAATACACTATAATTAATAACTTCATCAAATACTATGTCTATAAACTTAAACCTTGATGTACAGAAACAATAAAGTAAATGTACATCTCATTTACTCTATAGTAGATTCATAATATTCTTTCTATATGTTCATAAAAACAAAACTTAATGTACATAAACGTTACGCTAAAGTAATGAATTTTATGTACTTATAGATTTTTGTAAAAAATTTAAAAATATTAAATATATCAAGATTGGTGTCATTTAAAAGATCTCAAATAGGGTTTTTTAGTGGTATATATTTTTATATTATAAAAAAATATAAAGAGAGAGAGAGAGAAAAAAAAAAAAAAAGATCTGTTAGGTGTATGTAATAATATACAGCCTGATTCACAATATAACCATCTATATTAAATGGCTTTTCAATTATAGCTAATATGGTTAGAGTAGCTTAGTCCACACTATGGGGGAATCCTCTTTTTTTTTTTTTTTTTTCTTTTTTTTTTTTTGTGGAAGCAAAAGAAAGAAGGGTGATGGATATTTCTGAGTAGGGTACCTAGTCTAGTATGCAACTTAGTGCTTGACGGCTCGACTAGGCGACCAGTGTAGGTAACCAGTTGGGGTTCCCGAGGCTAAATCTTTGCTTACTGCGCACAAGGAGCTCCCCTCACTTTGAGAGGTAGCTCACACACTGCCGTTGGTGAGTCTCGATCCAAGGTCATTTTTCCAACTTTTCACCTCTATGACTAATTGAGCTACCCATTCGGGTGGAATTGTTTTTTTTTTTTTTTTTTTTTTCAACATTATGAAAGAAATGTGGCAGCTTGGAAGGTTGCCTAAGTTCAAATTTGTTAGTTCCTTCTTTCTTTCCTTCCAAAGCCCATGAATCATGTATAAATACCAGTTGGGGTCACATTGTAAAGGGTTTTGAATTCAATTATAGTGTAATTACTCTGTCTACATTCTCTCCCAATTTTTGTTAATATTTTTATAGTTGTATTGACCCACCGTCCGGCTACCCTGTGACCATAAAATCAACAATATTAATCCCATTTGCAAACCTTCTTGGAATTAGTATGTTTAGCAAATTATTTTCTTTAGGAACATGGACAAATTACTATGAAAGTTTTGCACTAGTCTGGATTTCAATTTTGCTAAACCGATGGTGTTTTATTTTATGTTATTGTTTCGTGATTAATTGTGCTGAAACTTGGTTGATTCTAGCATAGGTTAATCTATTGAGGGGAATTATGGAGTATACATTATGCTTATCAATTCTATGCTCTATAGGATAAAAAGATGAACAGTTTATACTATCTTGTTAAAATTTCTCATTTGGTTCATAAATCAAGGATATGTAATTCTTCTTTACTTAATGGATTTTAATTGTTTAAATAATACGTGATTGTCTCCAAATTAAATGCCTTATGGAGCAGTCATTTAGCAGTTAGCTCGAACCAATTCTTAATTGGTGGGCAATGTTGAACTTAAAATGAAAAATTAGTAATGGTGTTGAATTTATGTTCTTAGTCTCTATTTTCTTGTTAATTGGTTTTTCCTTTTGCTTTTTATTATTTTACCTTCATAAATTCTTTCCATAGCATTTATTTAGTTCATTAAGCTAGGTTGGTGTTTTGGGTGGTTGCTTCGCAACATCACGTTCAATTATTTGTTTAACTTCAATTTCTTTTTGTGTTGTATCAATTCTTTGTAGGTCCAATTCTTACTTGTCCCAAACTATATTACAATTAATATGTGTGCTTGTTATAGCATATTAAAATTGTTCATCAATTTTTTTTTTTGGATTTTTTTTTTTTTTTGTAGATTGTGATATTTGTTTATCATAGTATATAGGAATAAGGTTCAAATTGGCCATTGAACGTGATTTGAAAATGTAATTAGGACACTGAACGATAAAAAAGTACAATTAGGCCACCGAACACTGTAAAAATATGCAATTAGACCACTGAACACTCCAAAATGTATGCAATTTCACCGGATAGCAGGTTACCATCAATTGTAGCAGGTTATCTGCTTACGTGGCAGCTGATTTAGCATTTTAAATAAATTTTAATAATACATTTTAAAAAATTGAAAAAAATATAAATAAATAAATAAAACTGCGGGCACCTCGTAGTTTTTTTTTTTATTTTTTTTTAAAATTATTATTAAAATTTATTAAAAATTATTTAAAAATTATTGAAAATACCAACTCAGCTGCCACGTAAGCAAGTAACCTACTATTTAGTAAAATTGCATACATTTGAAGTGTTTAGTGGCCTAATTGTATTTTTTTTTTCGTTCAGTGACCTAATTTCATTTTCAAGTTACAGTAGCCAATTTGAACCTTATTCTTAATCTTAATATATAAATGTTGTACTTATGAATTTTGTAACTGATTTGGATAATTTTATTGTTTATGTAATTTGTGATATTTATTTATTTATTTATAAATACCAAATTGAGAGAACTTAGAATGAACTAACCCCACGTAATTCCCTAAATTTATGAAATTCAATGAGCAAGTCCAAGTAAGAGATGTTTTGTAACACTGGAGAAAACAAGGAATCTTTGGGTGGTGTATTTGTCATTTCACATTCGGAATCTTTGCTTTTTGGGTTGAATTTGATGGGCTACTGCTTATTATAACTTGTAAGAACTGTATCCATTGGGTCTGTACCCATAAACCCAACATGCCTAAACTGGATAACCATTCTCGATCTGCCACTTGAATTCCAACCCTTGAGAATGGCAAATTTTTCCTTTTACCATAAATGCAAAGTACATTTTTAACATATTAAGAGGCGAAATGTCTTGTGATCGAGCCGCATAGCTGTGACTCTCTGAGACTTTTTATGCTTCAGCAGGTTGAAAAAATATATATAAACATATACTACATTATAATCGAGTATTAAAAAAAAACATATTAAGGGTATATTATTTATTATTTATATATTGAATGTACATTATTTGATAATATACGAAATAATATATTTTCAGTACTCACATAATGTATTTTTAAATATTGTATTTTAATATATCAAAAATGTATTTTTTTAAAATTTACGATCCATAGAATAATAATTGCATGAAATAGGGACCACAATTTCAATCCGATTCATTGATATTTATAAAAAAAATTTAGATCGAAATTTGTTGGGTGATAACAAGTGTTAAGTCAAAATAGAATATGTACATGAAAAGTATTTTGGTTGGGTTTTGGTAAACAATTTTTTTTTTTTTAACAACTTTTATTTGTTTGATTGCAACTAAAGAATATGTTTGGCAATAAATTTTTTCATTAGATACTCGTAACTGTTACTTTTATTAAACATTTTTCTTATAAAACAACAAATATTATCAATTGTCGAAAAAAAAAAAAAATTATATAGAAGGGGAATAGTTGGGACACGTGCATGATCACAAGTTACCGCAGGTAGACCTGATCACACGTGATCATGGATATATGGATCACGAAATTGCATTTCTTGTTTGACATTTTCTCATCTACGAACGGAATTTCTCTCTCTCTCTCTCTTTCTCTCTCGCTTGCTCGCGTCAATGGCGACCTCACCGACCGTCTCTTTCCTTGCCCTAGCTCTGGCTCTCCTTGCTGTCACCGCCACCGCCCGCCCCTGCAAGACCTTCTTCTTCTTCTCCTCCACCTCTTATTACCCCATCACCACCTCCGTCTCCCAAACCTCTAACCTCTACCCTAATTTCCACGCCCAGAACCCTAGATCGCTCACCCTGCTTTTCACCTCCACCCGGATCCGCGATGGGGACTGGAAATTCGGCTCCGCTAGGCCCTCTTTCATCTTCCGCGACCCGTTCAGCGGCGTGGAGGAACACGTGGAGGAAACGGAAACGGAAACGGAAGCCGAAGCTGTGCCCAAGCGGTTGTCTTCCTCCGCCTCCATCATCCCCGTTGAATTCTACTCCTCGGTGAGCAGCTCGATTCGTGACAGGACCAAGGATATCATGAGCGTTGTCGGTGCGTTGCTATTCGGTGTCGGCTGCGGAGCCCTGACTGCGGCCACCATGTACCTGATCTGGTCCCTCTTGTGGCCCCACGGCTTCGATTTTGAGGATTCCGATGATGAGTTCGACGATGACGATATTGCCGCCCAGAAGAAGGCGGGGTACGTGGCTATTCCCACTAAGGTCGTTGATGATGACCTCAATAAGCCTGCCCCGCCCCCTAAGGAGGTGGTTTGAGAGTGAGTCTGTAATTCGTAAGTGTGTGGTCGATGAGACAAATGTTAACATTTGATGATCATCTGTTCGTTACCTATAATTGCATATGAATCGCATATATAACTGCTCTTCGTATTGTATAATCATGTTTAAATGCAAATCGTGCTTTCGTATTCGTTCTATATATACCTATAATTGCATATGAACTGCGTATATAATATAACCTAACCACTATTGGTATTGTATCATTATCTTAATTAAATGTAAAGCCTACTTTCATATTCGTTCTATGTGGTTTGATTATTGCAGTTGTAGCGTGCAGATGAGACATAAATTTTGTGTCAGTTTCTGTCTTTTAAGGATGAATCTAAAGCATTTCAATGCAAAAATGTTGGCCAGTAATGGGAGCTCTTTTCTTGAAAACTTTGATCAAATTACCATGTTCATCTAGATGCTAATATGTCTTGGGCTGAAATTGCTACTCACCTAACTCAATCGTTGTGTATGTGTTGTCTTCCACGAATCACTCTGTGCATATGTTTTTGTAATTCAGACAATGTGACTCCTATTTTGGAGCCATTAGTTTGAACTTACTGGTAACATTATTAGTTTGAAGGTATATGTGTGTTTAGAATGCCTGGCTTGAGATGGAAGGTGGCGTGTGTTGTGAGTTTCTCCATTTCTGTGATATCGTATTTTCAACATTTCTTGGGGGTTAGTGCTCTCCAATTCTGTGATATTGTATTTTCAATATTTTTTGGGTTTTAACCAAATGCTTTTTCAACTTTGGGTTGATTAAGTAGTTGGTGTTAGGTATTCTTTGAAATATATTTGAACATGACTTATTTGTTAAGATTTATGATAGAGCATAGTGGCACTAGGGAAAGCATGGTATTTTGTTTTAACCATAGCCTACTTTGTGTGCTTGGTGGTCTTTATATGAAGGACATGGGCATAATTCATAATTGGTGGAGAGTGATTCATTCATTGTTTTGCTGGGTGGTCTGCACCCAGTGTGGTGACATAGAAATGCACCACCAGATGAGAAAGGCTTTACATGATCTAATAGAGATGGGTCAGATTCCCATGTTCCCTGGTTGGCTCACAGCTGGAAGTTGACCTGCTTGTTCCAATAATTCAATCTAATTATTATGTGCCGATAAGAGTGAAAACAAAAGCATAAGTATCAAGAAACTAGAACTATTTGCTAATTCCTAAAGTTAAAGGCTTTGTTCTCTTCTGTTTGATCTGCAGTGTAGCTTGATGGTTCTGTTGATATCTACAGTCTTGGATGCTAAAGTAGTGAAATCTCAGAACTGTTGTTATAGGAAATCAATCTGCTTGCACAAAAGTGATGTCTATGTGAAAATAAAAATGGTTTCCCATTCTGTTTCCTTAATGGAAATGGATTCATTATGGTGTTTCCATCATCTCTAGAATATCACTTTATGAATTATTATCAAATTCAAAATTTTCCGATGAAACATCACAGCTTGTGTTTTGTGTTAGAAAAACATGTACAGTTACACACTAGTTCTGTCAAATATGCACTCCTAGGAGGACCTTTATGAAGTAGCATGATTAGAATGGTGGTGGCAACCTGACATCATGTAGCTTTTTCTACTTGTGCCACTTTCATCACTAGCATATTCTGTTATAGTGTTATGCTCTCATTCCCCCTTTGTGGTAATCTACTATTCTGTGTATATAAATATTTGGGTGTTTTGATGAGGATTGTTGTGAAGATGGGAGTGGAAATTCCTAAATAATCTGCACATAATGAGCTATAATTGCAGTGCTTTTTCTCACCATGCATGCTTTGAGCAAGACTGGGGCCTGATGTTGTCTCTTTTATGGTTAAGTGTGAAGGGTGATCTAAGGCATCTTTTTTGGAGGGTTCAAGGTGGTGTTGTACGAGATTGCCGGAACTTTTGGTGTGTAGCAAAGGTTGTGCAGAGATGATGTAGAATACAAGATTTTTTAATTTTTTTTTTTTTGGGTCAGACCATGAGGTGTCCTGAGCCGGTCTTAATTGTAGGAAGCACCTTTAAGCCCGTATCATACTCAGATTGAGTCAAATTAATCCTTGTTTGCACTGGGCCGGACTAATTAAGGGATAAAGTGTTGGTCAGATTGATTTTTTCATACGAGAGCGTGTTCGAAGTTCGACCTCCCCGACCTCATGCCAACCAAGCTGGTTACGGAGAATATAAAGATTTAGAACATGGTAAAGCATTTATGAATTCAATGGCATAATGATTGGGGGAATTTTTAGAAGAGGTGGTGGTGATATTAGACATGCCAAATCTTAGTT
This sequence comes from Ipomoea nil, assembly GCF_001879475.1. Lineage (NCBI taxonomy): Eukaryota > Viridiplantae > Streptophyta > Magnoliopsida > Solanales > Convolvulaceae > Ipomoea > Ipomoea nil. The sequence goes on from NW_017619597.1 coordinate 636,135, forward strand.
TGGTCGGGTGATGAAGCTGCAAACCCAAACCCCATCACACCATTCTTGCTCAGCCTGTGAACGACCAAACACCATGCCCTCCCTCATGCCCATCATCATAGTATGATCAACAATAGATAATGGGTTTTGTCCAAACCTTAATCTCAGCAAAAAACAAACATCCATCCCTCACACAACAAACCACTGTGCAACAAATGATATATTTGAGCCAGCAGACATGCTTTTTTAAGGAGACACTGCTTTGTCTTTTTAAAACTTTGTATAATTTTCTAACTTGCTTAGACAAAAAGCATTTAAAACCACAGTATCACTTTATTAATTTTCCATTGGAATATTCAAACTTGACATCAACTATTGGCTTTACAAACACCATTTATTTCTCTCCTGCTAGATGAAGTTTTGGTACACACATGAAATTGATTATGGATATCTAGTAATGAGTGATGTGTCCTATTCCCATTGATTAGACACCCCATGTTTTCTTGTAACAATGTTTTTTTACCTACCTACCTTGTTACTACTAGCAATTTGGACTAAATTTCTTGTTTGGTAATTGGTATACAACTATACATACATCAGGTATCTATACTTCTTTTCTTGAGGAACATAATCTTTTGCCACTTTCCACATACCAAAATCTTGCTAACTAGATTCTTCATCCTCCTCCTCTGTCTTTTTTATTTTATTTTTCTAAGTAAATAAAACGTTTGTAACCTGAAATTGTTGTTAACACGACATATATTATTACCTTATTATATTTATCTTGTCTTTAAACTGTCGAACTGGTTAGTGAGGTAAAGTTACATCAACTAATACAAAAGTCTAGTAAAAAAAAAAAAAGTAATACTGAAGTCTAATATGATGCGGTGAACATTATTTAAGATTTTTTATTTTTATTTTTACTAGTAAAGGGGATTAAAAATTAAAAAAATAAATATAAAAAGTGAGTATAGAAATTATACCTTAAAATTAACGAGTAGCCAAAAGCATATCCTATCTAATTATTTAAGGTCATAAAGTTGAACACAAGTGGTGTACTATTTTCTTCCTTTCTTTTTCTTTTTCCTTATATTTTTTTCTCCCACTTATGTGCTTTAACTATTCAGCAATCTTTGAAAGCGACCAAGACCAAATCTTAATAAATTGTATTTTAAATATTCTCATCCCTTTTCTTTTCTTTATTTTTTTCTTTGAACAAAAAAAAAAAATTAAAAAATTCTCAACCTTGAATCAAAATTGAACTTCAAATTTTATTCTTCAATCATTGAAAATCTTCTTCATAACACCATGATAGTAACGAACTATCACAAAAAGTTCCAACTTTGATGTATATAACAAATAGCATATATAAATTGGGCATCGAAAATAGGAAAACATTAGTGTATAATGGGTTACAATGTCATGTGTTTTACAAGTTGTACTCTCCCTTGTGTATTTTTTAGTAAAGTACAATGTACAACTTTATAAAAAAAAATGCAACATTATAAATTACGACATAACTTTTAAGAGCCAATGCAAGTTATATTACTGAATTATGTTTATATGTTTTGTATTTGTGAAATTGTATATCATATTAAAATTATTATCCTTCAGTTTTTTCATGCAAAAAATAAAAAATACTTTTACAAGGTTAAATTCTACGTAAGTTAAGTATTAAATACTTAATGAATTTACCTAATTGTATTTACCTTAATATATAGCTTATCAAAATAATTTACTTAATTAAATATTATATTAAATGAAGTATCATTCACATATTTACTTAGACAAACATATCTTCATTATATAATATATATATATATATATATATATATATATATATATATATATATATATATATATATATATAAACATAAAATTAAAGTTAATAATTAATCATTTTAAAATAGTATAAATTATGTGGTTTGTGTTATTTTTTATTTATTAATTTTTGAATTATTTTAATATAATTATGATTCTAATATTAAACATTAATATTAGACACTTATTTTTGTGCAATGCACATATGAATACTAGTATTAATAATAATTGGGAAAGATATTAGTACCTCCTATCCCACCATATTAAAAAAAAAAAAAGGAGATAATTTTGAAAGAAATCACATTTTCTTTAATTTCTTTTTCAATAATTTAATATGATCAATATACTTTTCCTAAATCTTGTTGAGACTTGCTGTAAGGAACTAAATCGGCATAGGGAAGTCCAAGTGCAACATGTGTTGAGAGAATAAAATAAGGTAATAGATTTTCTAGATAAGGCATTGTTGCTATGGAGAAGAGGGATGATTGTTGTTGTCTATATTTCGATAATTTTGTAGGAATCCTTTAAGAAAACGATGTTGATAGATCTTACATAAAATGATGAATTATCGTTAAAGTTGAATTCGTAGTTTGAATAGTAGCCTTTTTCCCTAATCAAAATAAAATATATCTTTATTCTTTCCAATTTAAGAAGGAAGCAGTGAAGTAGAACCAACCAATAAAATTTTCATAATAATGCTAAAATGAGGAGAAAAAAATGGTCCCCTTGTTACTAGTGAGGGTAGAGCTAGGTAGGGGAAGGGACCATTCCACCATGCCCAAAACCCACAAATGTCCACATTTTAAATTCCTTTTATTACCATTATTTAATTTCACCCATGCACCCCCCTATCCTCATCCAAATTCCCCACAATTATTCACAGCAATTATTTTACAGCAAAAAGGTACAGTCCCAAGTATGGCCGAAAAGCTACACATCAACCCTTCTGCGTTCTGCCTATGCAAAATTTCACTCCTTCACGCTCACTCAACCTACTAATTAAAAAAAAAAAAAAAAAAGTGTTTGGTTGAACATGTATTTTTAAGTAAGGTAACATTTTCGAAAATTTTACCTAGCTTAAAAATGTGAGGAATGTGATTTTCATAAAAATTTTCAAAAGTAAATAAAATCACAATAATCTTAGGAACAAACAAGGAAAACTTATATTACCATATCAACGACGTCTTTAAAGTTATATGTGATAACTTGAGCCAAACACCACTTTAACAGATGAGTGTTCAACTAGGGATGACAATGGGTCGGGGAGGGCTACATCCATCACCCGACCCACCTTATATTTTCTCCACCCACCACCACCTCCAACCCGCATCGAGTGGACTTTTTCACAACCCACCCCCACCGGATGCGGATGCCCACTATGGGTACCCACCACTTATCATCTTATTATGTTTTTTAAAAAATAATATTTAAATTATTTACACATAATAAAAAAACAAAATCCATTAGTGATACTAAAACATAAATAATGGAAATATTTAAATATAATAACAAAATTGTTAATTTTTAAAAATAAACTTAGTAGTTTTGATATAAAAAATATTAAAAAGATACACGAAGTTATATAAACTATTATAAATAACTACATACTAGTACTTATTTTACTATTATATATATATATACACACACACATGGTGGGTCGGGTGGGGTTCTAGGCGGGTCTTGTACATAGAACCCGAATCCAACCCGACCCACCGCAGGTTTGCTTTTTTAAGACCCACCCCGACCCACCACCCACCATCACCCAAAAAACCCCGATCCATGCGGGGTGGATATCCACGGGTCGGATTGAAATTGCCATCCCTATGTTCAACCATTACTATGCACGTAATAATAGTTGTGTGAATTTATGAATAATTAATCAATATACAACCAAGTTGCTTTCCCATATGGGAGGTGGTGCGTTCGAGGCTCAGTGGAGGCAACATTGACTCTTTGTGCTTCAATAGGTTGAGAAAGTAGTTATGAACAGATATTGCATTGTAACAAGAGTCAGTGGTACTAAAAAAAAATCAATATACAAAATTATTAAGAGTAAAAAAAAAAAAGAGTAAAGTGAATGATATAATTAAGTAGACAAAAAATTGTTTTTTTTTTTTTTTTGTTTTGTTTTAAAAAATTATGTGATGACACTTTTCGATGAACCTCCCAACTCACCAGACCTTGAGCTGATACTATTATGGTTATTAGACTTGTTGAATTATCCAATAACTCATCCGATGGAATACGGACCCGAGCTCGGAAGGTTGAAGTTGGCGGGCGGCACAATGAAGATGTTGGATGAGGGAACTGATTGGAGTATAGTAAAGGGAACACAACCAAGACAGTCAAAGGGACAGGAGAAGGCACGAGTGAAGGAGTCGGACCATCCATATCACCACTCATCTGGAAGTAAGAGGCACATGTTACGGGTGCCGGATGAGAGTGTTAGTTGGTCTACCTGAAGGGGTTGAGTGACCCAGTCAGTCAAGCAGTCAGAGCAAGTAGAACGACTGGAGAGGTCAGTTTGATAGAAGGACAGAACAACTGGAGAGGTCGGTCGGATAAAATGGCAGAACGGTTGGAGAGGTCGGTCGGATAAAAGGGCAGAACGGTTTGAAAGGTCGGTCGGATAGAATGGAAAAACGGTTTGAGAGGTCGGTCGGATAGAATGGCAGAACGATAGGAGAGGTTAGCTGGATAGAAGAGCATAACCGATGTGTTAATCAGCTTTGCAAGGCTTAAGGAGGACCGACTGAGTGATGGGAGGAGTAAGCTAGAAGGGATAATTGGAGAGCAAATACCAATTTTGGTCCCACGTGTATTAGCAAAATGACAGTTTTGATCAACATGTTTAATTTATACCAATTTTCATCCACGACTATTATTTTAGTATCAATTTTCATCCACGATTATTATTTTAGTGCCAAAATTCATCACGACGGTCATCCCTCCGTTTAGGGCATGTTGAAATCTAAAATTTTTTATACTTATTTTCGTCATTTTCAACTTAAGGTTCCAATTTGAGCATGGATAAATGGAATTAAGCCATAAGGTCGATCTCAATTCGCAGTTCTCATCCTCATTCTACCTTAATTTGAGGAGGAGAACCGCGAATTGGGATTGATCTTAGGACTTAAGTCCCTTTATTCATGCTCATATTGGGATCTTAATTTGAAAATGACAAAAATACCCTTAATAATTTCATATTTCGGCATGCCTTAAACGAAGGGGTGACCAGCGTGATGAATTTTGGCACTAAAGTAATAATCGCGATAAAAACTGGTACAAAAACAATAGTCGTGGATGAAATTGGTAGAAATTAAATATGTGGACCAAAACTGTCATTTTCCTAACACTCGTGGGACCAAAATTGGTATTTGCTCGATAATAGGGAGAGTAATCTGAGTACTCGGCGAGAGAGCAGTAATGAGACAATCAATGTGGAGTTAATAACAATGATGAGATCGGCTGTTGTGGGAGACAGTTCCTCGCGAAGGAAACAGAAAGCTGGCATAACTTATCATGAATAATGTCATTTAAAGCATTTATAGCTTCATTTATGACATTAATGATAGGCTAAACGTTTCAATCTTCCTAGCGTATATAAAATGTTTGATAAGGCTTTATAAAAAAATTGAACATTTTAAATATATACACGAGCATTTGAGAGCAAAATACATTTTTCTACAATTTTAAATACTTTTTTCAGTAGTATCGACCCATCGATTGACGACACTTCCACAATTTTAAATACTTTTTCAGTAGTGTCGACCCATCGGTTGACGGCCTAGAGTGGTCAAGAAACCAACACCATAAAATGGAATCGTAATATTTGAGTTTGGATAAATACGGAGTATTTAATAAGAGGTTATGTGGTGCTATGAGAATGAATTAAAGTTTGAATAATAATTATTAAAAAAATGTATTTATTTATGCAATAATAATAATAATAATAATAATATATTTGAAGGTCCGTACTCTGACAACGATCACTGGAGGATGGTGGCACATGTCTCCTGTCAACTCAGAGGTGAAGGGACGGTGGTGATGAGCCCGTACGGTGGTGTGGACGGCTGGGATTGGGGTTTCCCCAAACCCCCTTCTCCGATAGAGCTCGGACTAAGAAAGGGAAGAATAAAGCGAAGAAAGAATGAGCCATTACTATACTACACTCTACACTCTATACTGCTTTCTCTTTCATCGGTCATCGCACTTTCTCTCTCTACTGCTACCAGGTCGAGCTTGGTCGGGTGGGCTATAAAAAGAGGGGAGCGCCCAAACTCTCTCTCTCTCTCTCTTCAAAAGCGTCGTCAGTCAGACAGCGATAGCACACGAAAAGCTCTGAGTTTCAGCTCGGGACTACTGGGAGCCTTCTTGGCTTAGCTTACTGTACTGTGCTCACTCATTCAAGGAAAAAAAGAAAAGCCAAGGGATTTGCTCTTCTCCTGCTTTCATGGAGGTTTTGGAGAAGGAGAGTTGAGTTAATTGGGTTGATCTTTGGTGGAATTGAGCTCCTCTGCTTCGCTTTCCGGCTTAATGCACTCCAGATTCGGGTTTGAATTGAGGATGGGGTTCAGCAGGGGCGTTGGCGCGAGGTTCAGGGTGTTGAATCTGGTTCAGAGTTTAGGGTTTGATGAGATAATGGTGTTGTTGAGGGTTGGAAGCCGGGATCTTATGCGCTATAACTGACTGGATAATTATAATTTTTAAGGTAATTATACAACATATTATATAATAGGGGGGGTGGAGCCTGGAGGTGGAGGAAAAAATATGAAGCTTTCAACATCAGGAATTGGTCAGCAGCCTCATGAAGGTATCTATCTACTATCTACTCCTACTACTACTACTACTACTGCTCTTTTTCTCTCCAAATTCTCCTTTTTCTTTTCTGCTTAGGCTTTTCTTATACATCCTTATCACTCTCTTTCTCTTCATCCTTTTCATTTTCTGGTCATTATGATTCTTTATTTTATTATTATTATTATTACTTCAACAAGCTTGTTAATGGACTAAATTATTCTGCTGATTGGATCTCTGTTGTTCTTGGATTGTGAAAGGAGAGAACAAGTGTTTGAATTCAGAGCTATGGCATGCATGTGCTGGTCCTCTGGTGTGCCTTCCCTCAGTGGGGAGTCGGGTGGTTTACTTTCCTCAGGGTCATAGTGAACAGGTCTGTCTTTTTCCTTCCACCAATACCTTTATTTTACATGCAGAAATGTATGTATATGTATGTGTTTAGGTGATTCATGATAATGAGAGTGTGTGATAGAATGAGTGAATGGATTGGATTGGATTGCATAAGTGATGGTCCCCTGTTGGAATTGGGTTCCAGGTTGCGGCGACAACTAATAAAGAAGTTGATGGCCAGATACCCAATTATCCTAACTTGCCAGCACAGTTGATCTGCCAGCTCCACAATGTCACAATGCATGTATGTTTTAGCAACCGTCTTTTTTCGTTTTTGTTTTGGATTACTTGACTGGTGGTTATTGTAAATGTTAATATGTGGAATTTCAGGCAGATGTTGAAACTGATGAAGTATATGCTCAAATGACATTGCAACCTCTCACTCTGGTACTCATTCATAGATTGCACTGTTAAAGCAACCTTTAGTTCTATAAATTGGGTGCTGAATTCTTTTTTTTCTTTTTGTGCCCTCAGGAGGAACAAAAAGATACATATCTTCCTGTTGAGTTGGGAATTCCTAGCAAGCAGCCCACTAATTATTTTTGCAAGACACTTACAGCAAGTGATACTAGCACTCATGGTGGCTTCTCTGTTCCTCGTCGAGCTGCAGAGAAAGTTTTCCCTCCTCTGGTAATAACTTTTCTTGTGCTTTAGGTTGTTCTGGTTGAATTATCATCATATATTGTGATGGCATTCTTATTTTCATATCGGTTCCTTCAGGATTTCTCACTGACACCACCTGCCCAAGAACTCATTGCAAGGGATCTACATGATGTTGAATGGAAGTTCAGACATATTTTCCGAGGTTAATTATGAATTAAAATTTTATTTTGGGCAGAGTGGTCCAACTATTGACATGTATTGTACTAATAATGTAGTAGCCTTTTGAGGTTGCTAAACTTGTCTGCGTGTGTATGGGGGTTATTAGTGAGAGTCATCAATTAATACTGTTTGACTGATCAAAGAAATTCCAAAGCTTTCGTGCTTTGGTACACCATTCGGGTGGTACATTTAAGTACTTGACTTGCATTTTGCCTCACCTCACCTTTGATCAAAACACTATACAGTATTTAGTAAGGTTAATTACATCTCTTTGTGTCTCACAGGAATAATCAAATAACTGTAATAATTTAAGTAAAGGTGGGAAAACCAATCTTGTAAACTTGTACTTCTGTGCCTCAAGGCGAACAACTTAACTGTGAGCAGAACTGATTATGGATGGGCCAAGAAAAGTGCCCTTAAAGATATATTCGCATGTATTCTATGTCAATTATTCAAGTTATTTCTTATAGGGCTTCTTCTGTCAGAAGTGGTCCTATAGAATCAAGCATCTTACTCTCAATTGGAGAATTAAAGAGATATTGGTAAAGCCATAGAATCAAAAGATTAAAATTTCAGTGTGTTCTGTAACCTTTTTCTCTAAAAAAGGAAATAGGAAACAAATGTTTGTAATTGTTTTTCTTGCTTATTATTTCTCCTTTCATGTCACTATTGTTCTATTGTTTTCAGCCTTGGTTTGGTGTTCTGATAAAGTTGGATTTAAATTAATCATGGCTAAGTCTCTGTAGCTCTATGCTAGACTAAATAATGGTTTATCATTTGCTTCTATCTCAAAGAATAAAATAAAACACTGACCCCCCTTGCTATCATTGATTGTTTTTCACTTTATTGCAAATGCAGGGCAGCCCAAGCGGCATCTTCTTACTACTGGCTGGAGTGTGTTTGTCAGTGCCAAAAGACTTGTTGCTGGAGATTCTGTTCTTTTCATCTGGTACTCTTTGGCTTTGTCATCATCTTGTACTGATTCTCCAAGTTGCGTATTTTATCTGAACTTTGGATCTGCTGATCATGGTATCACAATGATTCTGTTTCAGGAATGAGAAAAATCAGCTGTGGCTGGGAATTCGTCGTGCTACTAGACCACAAACGGTAATGCCATCATCAGTTCTGTCAAGTGACAGTATGCACATTGGACTCTTAGCTGCTGCTGCTCATGCTGCAGCTACCAATAGCTGTTTCACTGTGTTTTACAACCCACGGTAGCAAAATCTACTTTATGTTACTAATATATTTCATATCTGAGCAATTCTTCACTGTTTCTATTACTCCCTTGTCTTGTCAGGGCTAGCCCATCCGAGTTTGTCATAGCTCTTTCAAAATACATTAAAGCTGTATACCACACCCGTATCTCTGTTGGAATGCGTTTTAGGATGCTATTTGAAACAGAAGAATCAAGTGTTCGGAGGTATTTATAGGGTCTTTTTTTTTTTTTTTTTTTTTTTTTTTCCCTTAATCCTGTTTTCTCCCCAAGTCACTATATTGATCTTCAGGATTTGTTTTATTTTCCTTCTCTTGTTTGTTTGCTATATCATTATTTGTGATTATGCATGCAAAAACTGCTACTGTAGCCATTGCTTGATGCACATATGAATCTGCTATAGAGTTACATACCCTGTAAAATATGGAAATGAGACATTTGTCCTGTATGGTTGCAAGTCTCTGATGTCTATCTCATCTATCACATTCTAACTTTAATATTTGTGCTTTTAGTTATCATAAGCAGTAACATTTCCATACATTTAGGCAAGCCTAATTTTTTCAAATACTTGTCTACAACATGATTAAGCAGTGGGACACAATGCATAACACTCTTGAGTCTTGACACAGAATAAAATGTTCAATATCAGGCTTGATGCTTGTTTTTGAAGGCAGACGTAATGGATTTACTCTGTCATAAAATGCTTCACCTAAATGCTATAGATAATGGCATTCTATGGTTGTCATATCTATAAATTAATATTTTGCTACTGCATTAACCATTGAAAGTTCCCGTGATAAGTGCATGCTTGCATTGTCCAGATACATGGGAACAATTACTGGCATTGGTGACTTGGATCCTGTTCGCTGGCCAAACTCTCACTGGCGGTCTGTCAAGGTACTTTCTATTGGCATCCATAGTATGCCTTTGAAAAGTTATGACTTCTGTGTTTCTTCTCCACCCATCATTGATATGATGTTTGTTTTGGTCCTTGGTTTAGTCACCGACTTTTACTCAAATTCCAAGTGTTGGACTGTCTCTCCTTCCATTGGAGAATGATTCAACAATGGCACTCCTCATTGCATGCTGACTTCTTAATTGTTTTGATAACATGTAGGTCGGTTGGGATGAATCAACTGCAGGTGAAAGACAACCAAGGGTATCATTATGGGAGATTGAGCCTTTGACTACTTTTCCCATGTACTCATCCTTATTTCCCCTTAGGCTAAAAAGGCCTTGGTATCCAGGACCCTCGTCTTTTCAAGGTACAATATAAAACTAAAAGTTTGCTCACAACCGTTTACCCACTGAGATGAAGCACTGCAGGATCATAATTTCTACCTTATTAATAAACTCCTCGTAGTGTGAATACCCATGTCCCTAAAAGGAGGATGAAGAAAGAAAAACAATCTGTGGTGGGATGCAAAAAATCCGAGTTTTATAACAAGATTCCACCTCCCCCTTTTTCCTGCCCCCTATGGAAAAGTACATATCTTAATTTAAGTCAAAGGTCAGTTTCAGCTGCAGAAATGTCATTTATTTTTGGTAATCATTTCCTTTTGATCTTGTTGCAGACAGCAATAATGAAGTTATTAATGGAATGACATGGCTAAGAGGAGAAATTGGCGAGCAAGGAGGGCCCCAATCCGTGAATCTTCAGTCTTTTGGTATGCTTCCCTGGATGCAACAGAGAGTTGATCCAGCAATGCTCCGGACTGATTATAATCAGCAGTACCAAGCTATGCTGGCGGCAGGCTTGCAAAATTTTGGAAATGCGGATCTGTTCAAACAGCAATTAATGCAGTTTCAACAGCCTGCCCAATATCTTCAAGCTTCAGGTAGCCATAATCCCTTGTTACAGCAGCAGCAGCAAGTAATCCAGCAACCAATGTCTTCACACATGCTACCTGCACAAACCCAAATGCTATCGGATAGCCTGCAAAGGCATCCCCAACAGCAAACCAGTGGTCAGACCGAGGAACCGACCCAGCAACATGCTTACCAGGAAGCTTTCCCTGTCTCACATGACCAGCTTCAGCAAAGGCCACTGTCAAATATTCCTTCTCCATCATTTTCAAAAACAAATTTTGCGCCACCAGTTTCCCCTTCAAGCATGCAGTCCATGCTGGGTTCCCTCTGTCCTGAAGGGAGTAGTAATCTGTTAAATTTCAAAAGAACTGGTCAGTCTGCACTCAATGAGCACCAACCCCAAGTCCAACAGTCCTGGTTGCCAAAATTCGCTAACTCACATATCAGCACTTGTTCCAACTCAGTGTCAACCCCATCATATCCTGGGAAAGAGGCATCTAGTCAGCAGGAGACTTGTGCTTTAGATGCTCAAAATCAATCCTTTTTCGGTGCTAGTATAGACTCTCCTGGACTTCTCCTTCCTACTACATTATCAAGTGTTACTACTTCAGTTGTTGCAGATGTGTCCTCTTTGCCATCAGGGGCTTCTGGATTTCAGAACTCTCCATATGGTTATGTGCAAGACTCTTCTGAGTTGGTGTCCAGTGCGGGACAAGTTGACCCATCAACCCCTCGTACATTTATCAAGGTGCTGATCTTATAATCATGAATCGGACATCTTAATTAGATATCCCCTGAATAGCTAATGCTATTTGTTTATTTAGGTTTATAAATCAGGATATGTTGGGAGGTCATTGGATATCACCCGAATAAGCAGCTATCATGAGTTACGACAGGAACTGGCTCAGATGTTCGGGATTGAAGGGTTACTTGAGGACCCGCAAAGATCAGGCTGGCAGCTTGTATTTGTTGACAGGGAGAATGATGTACTTCTTCTTGGAGACGACCCTTGGGAGTAAGTAGTTATTAAGCGCTTAATTACAGCATTTAGTAAACCCTTGGGAATGGTAATATAAATGATATAATTTTCAGGGCATTTGTGAACAATGTCTGGTATATCAAAATCCTTTCTCCCGAGGATGTGCAGAAGCTGGGGAAGCAAGAAGCGAAATCCCTTAGCCGAAACACAATGGAAAGGATGAATGGCAGTGGCGCTGATGGACGAGACCACTTGTCTGGATTTCCATCTCTAGGTTCGCTCGAGTACTGAGTTGTATTTTGTGACTTTTTCTCGATTCCCTACATGTTCCACGACGTTTTATGATGCCATCCATCTATCCAGACTCTATTAACTTTATGCCCCCATTTGTATGGTGTAGTGTTCTTGAAACCATTTCTTAGGAGCTAAATTTTCTTTTTTTACTGAATTCTCAAGTACCCAGCATCAGATTTGATCTAGACTAAAGAACTTGAAACCATTGCAATTCCTAGTTTAAGGAAGCAAGCTATGTAATGTTTTGAAAATACCAGATAACTAGTTTCTTTCTTTCTTTCTTCTATCTAGCAATTCCCTGGAATCCTGGTTAACTCATGATTTGCTTCATACATCATCACCATCTTGGCAGATGGCAAATTTCCAGACAAACAATTCTAACCTGTGACAGTGAACCAAGGCAATAACAGCTGTGCATTTGACTACCATGATTGACCATTACATCAAATTGTGGGGACATAATGTTTTAAAGAGTCATATTACATATTACATGGTGTGTCAATGAAAAAAAATCACTTCATACACCAATTTATGATTTTCTTTTTTGGGTTAAATTTATGTGGTCAATCATATTCATGGACATGTTTAAGTACAAATCTCTCTACCTATGTGTCACATTTTTTCTTTTCCTTAGAGCATCCATAATAGTATAAAAATGACAGATCTGGGCGTGTTAGATGAAAACTGAATACTATTGACTCTATTACAATGGAGAGCACAGAGAGCCAATATCATCTCCACTAAGGTTCGATCCCACAATCTCCCTTATAAAGGAGCAATTTGGTGTCATTGGAATACAAGATTCTTGGTTGTTAATTATATAACATAATGAGTGCATAATAAATTATTTTTGCATTTAAGGGTGTACTGAATATATGATTGACCTCTTCATCACCAAAACAAATTTAAAAAGCCAACAAAAATAAAATGATTTTGTTGCGATATAATTAATGATGCGGATAAGACTAAGTCATGCCACAAAATGTCAAAAGACTTGAGATTTTTTGTGGTAATGAAAGGATCTTAGTTTAGTATAATCTAACTTAACCAAGTCATTGCAGGCTACTAGTTTTGTCTTTGGACTGTTGTAGCAGTACAGGTACGTTAAAGATCATGTGGCCTCTTTTATTCTTCAAAAATGAAACCATTTTGCTTTTGCATGCCCATTGGCATCAAATCAATCAACCCTATTGCTCCCAACTTGTCAATCTCTTTCTTCTACATACTTCAATTAAAATAACAAATCAACCTAGCAATAGGAATTGGTAAATACACGGTTAATACAACTATAAGATTATAAGTTTCATTATGTTAGTTTTTTTTTTTTTTTTTTTTTTTTTCCCGAGTAATGGAATGTTAATACAACTATAAGGTCGGAAATTTCATTATAAGAACTTTAAGTCAAATTTTGTTATGAGTAAGAGTCAAACTTTGTAGACACAATATTGATCAAATCGATATTAATTTGTTGATTTTATCTAATTTATTTTTTCTCATCATATATTACTCCTCCCCATCCCCCCCCCCCCCTCTCTCTCCCTCCCTCCCTCTTTTATTTGTTTCAAAATTATACTATGGGTGGAAGCAACTCCAGCAAGAGCGATTTATTCACCTTTTTAGTTCGACTCGTAGTGACCGCAAATTTACTTCGTTACTAAAAAAAAATACTAAAAGTCTTAATTTTTGACTTTTTACTCGCTAATGAGAGATAACCATGGTTGTCAAGAGTGACAATTGTTTCTTCTCTTTTATTTTCTCTTTTCATCCGACCACGGAGCAACACAAAAAAAAAAAAAAAAAAAAAAAAAAAACATTACTCATTGAAGATTTGAAGGAATCCTATAATTTGCCTAATTTCTCCCAACCCCCACACCCCTTAACTTTTAGCTGTTGGTAGTTGTCCTTGAATTGTATAACTTTTTTGGGGAGGGGATCAAAATATATGATTGTAATATAATTGATTAACACATTTACTTAATTACATAATTAAATGACAAATTTTTTGGTCAAGGAAACTTATCGCTACTATTTGAGAGCATATATTAAGTAAATTATATTATTGTGCAATATTTTAAACTTTTCTAATGAATTCTCCATATTGCAATTGAATGCCTAACTAAAGATTAGTGTGCTTAAATATTAACCAACTCAATTAATTTCAAAATCTATGACTTAAAATAAAAAGATACAAGTATGATCTTTCTTTCAAAAAAAAAAAAAAAAAAATTGGTTGCAAAAGGTAAAATTCTCTCGTCTCGAGATCCCACAACTCGTCGACTCGATCTACATAAATTATGGAGAAGTTAAATCACAGTAACTCAACGTCTCTTAGGTGGAAAGACCACTGTTTTAAGCTTACAAGAAGGTAAAACTCTCATATTATGATCGCAAAAATTAGTTCTTTGGCGTTAAAAAAAAAAACTAATTATATATTGGCGGATGAAATGTTGTAAAAGATGATGAAGCCGGCTTGGGCGGCACTGAGCTGTGCAGCAAAATACGTAAATTCCAACTTCACACAATTGACCATTGTTGTCTTAAATTACATTTATTTCATAATTAAATGGATTTTCCCCTGCCACCATCTCATACAATTCACAATTGTTGTCATAAATTGCATTTATTTCCTAATTAAATGAATTTTTCCAATTATAATAAATTTTCTTAAAAATATCTGAAATTAACCCCACCCAAATAAAATGTTATGGTGTCCAGCCAACAACTTATTGTTTTAAAATGCTAAAATTAAAAAAATGCTCCAAACAGCTTTTTTTTGATTAGTTTTTTTAAAAAATAAATTATAATTTAATCAGATATCAGCTAACAACTATTTTATCAATTTTTTTCTACAATCAGCTAATGCTATCAACTAGTCAAACTCACTAACTGAGTCAACTATCAAATATTTGCCAAACACTTCCCGATATTTGATGCATTCAGTATCAATACCGATAAACACTTTAAAATTTTCTTTTATATATAGTTATCCCTTTCCAAAAAAAAAAAAAAAAATGAGGAACAGTTAGCTGCCCTTTTCAAGGGTAGCAAGTAAGTCACATGACCACCCTATACTATCACTTGTATTGCTCCTATACTATACTATACTTCTTCATATGCTATTTTAGTACGAATTGAATCACACCTCATGCATCTGTCGTATACCCAAGGGTATCACTGCTTCCTTCCCAATTCTTCTCTATTTTTTTTTCATAGCGCATCTTCGAGTAGTGGTCACCGATTTTCTCGTAAATCAGCGTGTATTGAATAAGGGTAAAAAAAATTGCATGAGTTAATAAGCATTACTAATTGATTGTTTAAGGAAGTATATAATGTATTTTTTTTTCGATACTAGTGAAATAAAAAGAAAGCTACGTCAAAGTATGATAATGTCACACCAATACAATTAAATATATTGAAAAATTTTAAGGTATGTATGAATCAACATCGGTGCCTTCTACATCCTATATCGTCATGCAAATGCATGTATGTTTACACAATTGTACTGGATATAATTAAAAAAAATGATCATTGTAGCTTTTCATTTTCATTATTTTCATTCCAAAGAAAATTTAAAAATTCAAGAAAGTCAAGCACCTTGTGTTCAGATGGCAGTTTTATGACTTTTCTTGAAAGAAGGTTACAAGATCAAACCTCGATGGTGGGTAAAAAATTGAGGAACATGATTGTTTGTTGCTACTACATTTCTGGTAAATTATTTTAGTGATATTTTATTTCTAATCTAAAAAACATAATAATTCTTAATCAAAGTTATATCCCTAATTTATGTCCATATTTTTAGTGCTAATCATTTTAATTTGTACATTATACTTTTAGAGTTGTACTATATAATTTTTTGAACAAAAACAACCATACCATTATAACTTTCGTTATCTTTTTCATTATTGTTACCATGTATATGCATCCACCATATATTTTCTTATATTATTTAATAATAATAATATTTGTAGACATTATATATTGGATTAATATAATACATAAATTTGGTTTTAATTAGTAATGATTTATTAGTTATTTTTAAAAATATAAATACTGGGCATATATTTTTGTGCATTGTGCATAGTCGCATAGAAAAGACTAGTATTAGTGATAAAAGGCTAAATAATGTGTGATTTTATTTTGGCGAAACTAATTAAATTATATAATTTAAATTTTAAAAAGCGCAATTAATGTTTTGATTTTTTAAAAATATAGCGATTAATGTTATGAACTTCCACTCTCATGCAATTATGTTCCAATATTGACAAATTTTGTGAAATCATGTTCAATATTGATAGAACAACAAAAATTTGTTTAAATAAACTAACTTGAAATTTAACTTTTTTTTTCATTATCAAAAGAATAATGATAATATTACACCCAATTGCAAGATAAATAGATAACTCATATCATGAGTCACACTCGACATAGTCAAATTAGCTGTAAGAAAATCACTAGTATCGATCCAATTAACCCTAAGCATTATTCCATACTTATATATATACCACAATTATTTAGCATAAATTCCTCACATTATTATACTATGAAAACTCACAAGTCGCCATTATCTTACCGCCGTAATAAATAGCCATTTACAAAAAATACAATTAAGGAGTTAAACCTTTGACATCCTAACCCAAAGTTAAATATTGATGTCACTACCCCGAAATGGGAGGTTAAGTGGATGAAACATGATTTTCGTTCCTAATAGTCATGAACTTGCTAACACCATCTCAGTCAAGCCCCTCACACAGGGTCTTCCTAGTGTGGTTACCTCTCCTGTGTGGTGCACTCGCTCATGTAGTGAGTTAGTGATTCGTTACCTAAAAAAGAAAGACCAATATCACTTGACCACAAATAGCTATTATCTTACTGTAAATAGCCATTAATCTACCACGAATATCCATAAATGTTTGGTCATGCATGAATACTACATTCTCTATCACTTGCTATAAAAGATTCCACAACCAATGAGCGAAGGAAATAAACTCTACGAGACGTTTGGTTCACGGAATGTTAAATTATTGAGAATGTTAGATTTCTGATTTAAAACTAAGGTATGTAAAGATAAGAGAATGCGAGATTACCTAAGAAATTGAAGGGTATCTCACATTTCCTTCCGATAGCTAAAAACTTAATGTGGAAGTTATGTGACATTATCTGAAAAAATAACATAACCTAAACCAAACATATTGAGAATCTTAATTATATTTCCAAGCAAATATAACATTAATTATCTTATATAACTTGAACCAAACACCCCTTACGAGTTATCAACACTCCATTATAAACTTTACAAACTATTTGTTATTCTACCACTACAATATAACTGTACCAACACATGCATTCTAAACTATTGTGAAATTCGACTTGATTTACCTAAAAAAAACCGTCACTTTCACCGATTCAATTTTGACCTTAACATCCACTTGTGTTATTTACATTATATTATCTCAATACATGCATGCATGTGAAATCAGATCATAAAGACGACCCCTTGATTGAATTGGTTCTATTGAGATATCAAATTATACATTCGAGGTATAATGACATATCTGACCATTTCTCATAGTATCATTAGTATCTTCTATAATGATACAGAGTAAGAAATATAGATACTTGGCCAAGGACTATATGACAACTACTACGCATATATTGAGCTCCAAATTGTCAAAAGAACCCCAAACTTTTTCACTCATAGTCAAAAGGACCAAAACTTTTTTTTTTTTTTTTTTTTTTTCACGTATTCATCCAACTCCCTTTGATCTAACAAAATCCTACTAGGATGGGATATGATGATAATAATCCCCAAGTAAAATCTAAATCCACTCAATATCAATCATATAAATTTAGGTGATTTAAAAAAAATCATAAAATTGTACTTTCTTATTTTTATTATTTTTAAAGTTGCATGAGTGGTTGTCTGGTAGGTTCATAGTTTATGAGTGCATGATCACGTACGGTTGCGTATATGTTAACGGGTTAAAAAAGATTTTATTGCGTAATAACTAATTTTGTTTGTCTCGGTGTTCTCATTTATGATCCGAAAAATTATTATTTAAAGTTTTGAAATTTATTTTTCTTGCTCATTGTATAGTTGTATAATTTATTTTTACATTATACACTCAAGGCCGGAGGAATGCGGGTGGTAGGGGGCCTTGGCCCCCCCCCCCCCCCACCCCACTCATCCATCCTGCCATACCCTACCCAAAAATGTTAATGAATATTTATGTATATTTTATTATATTAAGAATAAAAATTTTCTTTTGGTCCCTCAATTTTTTTTTTAAATTATACTATATATATATATATATATATATATATATATATATATATATAATAAGCTCAAAAATTATTGAAGTCTAACTTTACCAAATAAAAATAAATAAATCAAGTAATTAATTAGTTTTTTTTTTGAAAGCCAAGGAAACCAGATTGCATTAAACTGTAAACGAGACAAAGGGGGGAAGATAATCCCTTCAGACCGAACGAGTGTCTGTCACACTAACATGTTTTGCTAAGGCATGAGCTACCAAATTGGCATCTCTGCGTACAAAATTAATGGAGCAATAATGAAAAGAACGAAACAACTGTGAACATGAGTCTAAAGTAACACCTAGATACGAACGATAGATAGACGTATCGCGGAAGCAAGAAATCAGAACCGCACAGTCCGTGAACACCGCAACATTATGGAAGTCGTGATCTTGTAGCCATGATAGGGCCTCCCGTATCGCCATTGCTTCAGCTAGTAGGGGATCATACGGACATATAAGTGGTCCATTAGCAGCTGCGACGAAATCACCTTGTGCGTTGCATACATAAAAGCCATAAGTTGGAGTGGAGCCGTCGAATCCCGCATCAGTAAAGCAACACACACCTCCGGGCGGCAGTGGCACCAAATCCGAAGCTGTCGACAGCAAGGCAGCAAGTATAGCAGCTGCCGGCGGGTCTAGGGGAATAGCTTGATTTTGGGAGGCAGCCGGCAGTGAGGGCGCAGGCGGTTTGGATAGCTTGACCGGCACGTTGGCTGTAGTCCAGGAAGTCCAAACATTGTGAAAAGCAAGACATAAATGCGAGGGGGTTGGTAGAAAAGAATCCCAAACAGCCATATTCCGGGCTCTCCAAATTTCGTAGAGTATTCCGCAAATTTGATCTTTTAGAAATCCAGCAGATGTTGCTGAACTTCCCAACCAAGCCTCCACCCATTGCATGAAATCATAGCCATCAACATTAGGAATTAGAAGTCGTGAAACATTCCACACACGTCTAGCATAAATACAAGTGCATAAAATATGCATAATATCATCCTCATAAACTCCACAAGCTGGGCAAATATTAGGAATTTCTACTCTCTTTCTAACCAAATTGGTAATAGTTGGCAAAATATTAGATAGGGCCTTCCATAGAAAAATCCTCCACTTGGGAGGGACCCTAAGCTTCCAAATGTTGTTCCACACTGCCTCCGGGGTGATGCTCAACTCCCCGTGGCATCTATAGCCATCTTTAACCGTATATTGTCCCCTGATATCCCCCTTCCAAAACCAGTCATCTTTGAAATTAATACTCACAGGAATTTGTAATATTAATTCAGCATCCCTGGGATCAAACAATTGAGTAACTAGCTCGTGGTTCCATTTCCCCTGATCATGATTTAATAGGTCAGCTACCAAAAGATCCGGATGTTGGGCAACTTGATCAGTTAGCACAAATGGATTCTGAGAGTCAGGCAACCACGGGTGTGACCATACCTTGGAAGTTCTACCATCACCAATCCTGCGCCTGCAGCCACTACGAATCAGGTTCTGACTCGCCATAATGCTCCTCCATACATAACTCGGATTACCACCTAAGGATGCCTCATAGAAGGTAGTATTACGACAATATCTTGCCTTAAAAATTCGGGCCATTAAGGAATCCGATTTGGTTAAGAGCCGCCAACCCTGCTTCCCCAATAGTGCCAAATTAAATTCATGCAGCTTCTTAAAACCCATACCACCATACTTTTTAGGTACACACATTCTATCCCAGGCCATACAGTGTATCCCATCTACAGTGGTACTCTTCCCCCACCAGTACCTATTCATCAATCTTTCCAAAGAAGCACATAATGATACAGGCAACAACAAAAATACTCATAGTATACGTAGGCATTGCTTGTGTCACGCTCTTAAGTAGTACCTCTTTACCTGCCATAGAAAGCAGCCTCTTATTCCACGAGCCAAATCTTTGCCTCAGTTTCTGTTCCACATAGGAAAAAACAAATTTCCTGTTCCTACCAACAACTGAGGGGAGACCCAAATATTTGCCAAAATCCTCCGCCTGCTCCACCCCCAGCCCCATGGCAATAGCACCCCTATCCAACAAAGTAGTATTACGACTGAAAGAGATGTTAGATTTATGAAAATTGACAGATTGCCCGGAGAATTGCTCATATACTTCCAAACAACACTTCACTTCCATAGTCTCCTGCATGTTAGCTTTAAACAATAGTAGGCTGTCATCAGCAAAGAAGAGATGAGAGATGGGCGGGGCCCCACGAGCCACCCTACAGCCATGGTTCCGTCCTTTAGCCTGGGCGTCCTGCAATAATAAAGACAATCCCTCTGCACAAATTATAAAAAGATACGGTGATAGGGGATCACCCTGCCTTAGACCCCTTGTGGGCAAAATCTCCTCACTTGGCTTCCCATTGACTAGGACCCTGTACCTGACTGTCCGCACACATAACATGATTAAATCAACCCACCTAGCATCAAAACCAAGCCCCAACAACATACGCTCCACAAACCTCCATTCCATTCGGTCATAAGCTTTGGCCATATCTAACTTTAGGGTTGCCCATCCCACTTGGCCCAACTGTTTCCTTCTCAGGAAGTGACCTACTTCAGATGTAATAAGAATGTTATCCGAAATAAGACACTCTGCGATTCTGAGACAATACCATCCAATAGCGGTTTCATACGGTTAGCTATCATCTTAGCCATTACCTTATACACTACATTGCATAAAGCAATAGGCCTCAGATCAGTAACTAACTCAGGGGCAGCCTTTTTTCGGGATTAGAACAATATTGGCATCATTCAATTCAGGGGGAAAGAAAGATTGAGATAAACAAGCAAGAACAAAATCAGTAAAGTCCTTACCAATAAGATCCCAGAAAGCCTGATAGAACCCCGGATTCATTCCATCCGATCCTGGCGATTTATCTTTACCCATGGCAAATAGAGCATCATTGACCTCCGCAGGCTCGAAGGGTCGTAATAAGTCATCATTCTGAGCACGAGTGACACGGGGGGATAAGGTATCCACCTGGAAAGTACCCATGTCTCCATTAGTCTGGAAAATCTGCTTATAATACTCTGTCACCAGAGAGACAAGCCCATCACCCTCCTGGTGATGGGCTTGTCTCTCTGCTTATAACCACCGTAAACGTGAGTTAGTTATAAGCAGATTTTCCAGACTAATGTGGAAGAGAGCTTTGTTTACGGTGCGTAGCATACTGGTGATAGAACTTTGTGTTCCGATCCGCTCCTTGTAGCCAGTGCTGCTTCGCCCTTTGTTTCCAAAAGGACTCCTCCTGCAACAAGACAGTAATCAATTGCCCATCTAGCTGCCTGAAACGCCCCAAGGAAATCTGATCCATCTGGCCTCTTAAACTATTCATCTCCCTTTTGATCGCCTCAATTCTGGAACCATATTTGTGAAAATGTTCTCCCCCCACTTCTTGAGACTCCGACCACACAACAACAACCTCTCATGGAAACCAAGCCCTTGCATATTAGTCCACTCCTCCACCACCACATCCTTACACCCTTCATCTCTTAACCACGCATTCTCAAAGCGGAAACCACACGCCCGCCGCGGTGAACCCGAACCATATACATCCAGGAAGAGTGCCGTATGATCCGACCACACAGTTTGAATGTTATATAACCGGGCATTATCATGTAAACCCCTCCAGGCTGCATCCGCCACCGCCCTATCCAGTCTTTCCTCTACCCAATTCGAAGTCCCCTTACCCCGTTCCCAAGTATAAGGATAACCCAACATAGGTAGATTAGACAAACCACAGTCCTCCAAAGCATCCCCGAATCCCTCCAGCCACCGTTCAGGATGCGGGCGTGTCCCCCTCTTTTCTGCTTGTGACAGCAAGTCATTGAAATCCCCCAAAACCACCCAAGGTAGATCGGATTCGTCCTTGAGTGATTTTAAGAAATCCCATGCCTCCCTTCTCCTTGAACTCTGAGCAAAGCCGTAATAGCAAGTCAATCTCCAATGATGCCGGTTTGGAAGGGACACCACAAGATCGATATGATTATGAGAATACTTTATTAAACGTACACTATTATTCTTTGCCCAGAGAAAACCCATGCCACCCTTCCGCCGCACACTATCCACACCAAAACCACCCTCAAATCCAAGTTTTACACGGAGCCTCTCAACATGACTCCTATCTACCATCGTTTCCATGAGATACACAAATCCAGGCTTCTTCTTGGACACAAGGTCCATAATTTCTCGAACTGTCTGTGGATTGTCCAAGCCACGACAGTTCCAACTTAGGACACTCATTGAGGAGGGCGGACCTGATCCACAGGTCTCGCCAAAAAAGAAAAATCAACCACCATAACTCCCTCACCTGTCCCCACACTACCCGCCACCTCTCCATTCTCCCGCCTCCTCCGCTTCGGATCAATCCGAACACCCTCGTCCTCCCCTGCCCGAACAACCCCAGCACCCCCCAGCCCCGGCCGCACATCACCCGAGAGTGGCAATCGTCCGGCCACCCGCCCTTGTTGCAATCCCGCCCCCCGGATTGCGAAATCAGCCGACTTGCCAAAGCCCAAACCACGGTGCACCATCTCCCCTCTTTGTAACCAGCTCTCCCCCACCGCCTTTGCCGGGGAATTACCCCTCGCCTTCAAGCTTGGTCCAAACGGATACTGAGCCGGTTTCAAACCAGACACACGGGCATCTAAACAAAACTTATCCGTATGCCCTAACTTCCCACAGAAGAAACAGAACATATGTAAACGCTCATATCGAAAATTTACCCATGTCCAAGAATTATCCCGCAAAACTCTTCAGCGGAGCCGAAACCTCCATCGTAACCTTGACCCTATAGAAAGTTGTCCAGGGCCTAACAAAATTCCTCTCATCCAACTCCACAAACAGCCCAAGAAAGTCCCCGACTTTCTCCAAAACCTTGTCCGTTCGATACCCGACTGGCAAGTCGTGCACCTGTACCCAAAAATTAATAGTATTCAGCAACACTTGGGTAGGATGTTCACCTAGACAAAGCGGTTGACAGATCAAAGTAGCATTCTCAAACGCCCAAGGGCCATTGTCCAACACATACGCAATATCAGTATCATGATAAAACGTGAATAAATATAGATTCGGTTGAATCTCAGCAACTTGTATCCCCATTAAAGGCCTCCAAACAGACGCCATGACCTGCCTCATCACGTCAAACTTAATGGTTCTATCCGTTAGAAAACGTCCAACCATCTACCAGTATTGTACCGCCACCCCCTCCGCAATCTCCGTTCCATCCTCCTCCCCAAAACGGACCCCCGCTTCTTCCTCTTCGAGCGTGATTTCCGCACAGCTCTGTACTAAGCCCTGAACATCCATGTCGGCCTTCGGACAGATGCGGCGGACTGCTTTAATATCAACTCCTGGCTACGCAGAAAAACCAGCGAACCCCCAGCGCACCGTATGAGAAGCTTCCGTAAGTTTCGTCAATCAGCAACGTGGATCGATGATAGCAAGCAGCACCGTCCCAGCAGTGCAAGCAACGTAACAGGCGAGAAACACAACTGGAAAACTATCGAT
Organism: Ipomoea nil; assembly: GCF_001879475.1. Taxonomy (NCBI): domain Eukaryota; kingdom Viridiplantae; phylum Streptophyta; class Magnoliopsida; order Solanales; family Convolvulaceae; genus Ipomoea; species Ipomoea nil. Next base: position 660,080 of record NW_017619597.1, read on the forward strand.
CGTGGACGAAAATTGCATGCAAAAACTAGAAAAACCCTAGATACCAGGGAGAGAGATTGAAAACCCTAGATACCAGGGAGAGAGATTAAGTAATTAATTAGTTAGTTATTATGTATTTATATTTTTAGGATGTACATTTACTAATTCAAATTAAAAGACTAGTTTTGAAATTGAAAAAAACTAATTTTAATATTGGTTCTTTAATTTATGATTTTGAAATTCGTCTTCATCCTTCAAATTCTGAAATATTAAGTTAATTAGTAAAATGAATATCATTAAATTATGTAAAAACAAATTATTGCCAACAAAATATATGACAATTTTTATTTGATAAAATAGTGACAAGCAAGATTATTATTACATATATTTTGTGTTATGTGAAAAACTTTAAACTATCGATTGGCATTGATGCCAATTGTTACATAAATTATCATTAAAAATTATTATCGATAATACATAGTATAATTATGTATATATATATATATATATATATATATATATATAATGATATCATGTATAATCACTACTTGATTGGAATTGTAAATATTTTATGTAATTTTAGCTCTCTTGACATAAATTTTCTGGCTCCATCCAGATATACATTATATACACTATGCGTGTGTATAGTAATACATCATCTGCAAATACTTATTGTTCGAAATATAAAATATAGAAATAAATTTTCATAGTTTTGAGTAAAAAAAAGAACATAAGCATATATTAGAATGTTATTAGTACATTAAATGATATATTTCAACTTTGAAGTCAAAAAATGATATATTTCAACTTTGAAGTCAAAATAAAAGAGATATGAAAACTTTTAGGGGTAGTTTACTTCATTTCTCCAGTTTTGTAATCGAACGACATAGCTGTGCCTCTTCAAATGTGGGATGAATCAACCTCGTGTCCAAAATTACTGCTCACCCGTGCTTTCCATTCCTCCATTTGGAGAATACTTATTCTAAATACTCCAAAATTTTATAAGAACGAAAAGAATAGAGATGAGATTGAAATTAGAAGAATAAATTTAGTAAACAAGTTCTTCCATTTTTATTTTTTCACTTCTCTAATTTTCTATTTTTTTTCAAAAAATTCTCTATTTTTTTAAGTCGGTAAATCACATTTTTTTTTCAAGTACACAAGAGATATAGAAACTTAGTACGGAGTATTATTATTATTTTTTTTGTTTCCAAAAAAAAAAAAAGAAACTTAATTTTTTGAGGATATAGAAACTTAAATTATGTCCGAGATCTTGAAATTATTTAAAAAGTGCTCGTGACCCTCTCTCTCTCTCTCTCTCTCTCTGTGCATCTTCTTTATCCCTCCTTCACTCCAAAGACCAAGTAGGCTCACCATCCCTCCATTCCCACTTCTTTTTTTCTGGTGCTGATCTTTCATTATAAGGAAAGCAATCTTCCTTAAGGTATAATCCCCTTAGCTTCTTTCTGATTCTGCTAATGTAAACGCAGCACAACACACATGTATGTGTGAATAATGAATGTAGACTTAGATATAGACGGCAATGTTTGAGTTGAGCTAACGTTTATGCACCCTTTTGTTTTTGCGATAAATAAGTGTCCCTTTAATACCCATTTTGCGTTTTTTTGATCTGGTTGTTCTTTTCATTCTGGAGGGTTCATATTGGGTTTGATTTTTGTGAACTCTTCCTGCCAGTTTTAAAGTTTCCATTTTTGTAGATCTCTGGTACTTGGGCTTCAATGTGTCTTGTCTAGTGGAGAAATTTTTACTCGTGGGATAGCTACTTGGGAATTGGTCTTCGATTTCTCTGAGTAGGTTTGAAATACTGGGGTCAATATGCTGATCTTCTGTCTATTTTTGGTTAAATTTTGAGGTTTTGAGCTTGGTTGATTACATTTTGTCTTATATGTGTTTTTAGTTTTGTTTGCGCATTTGAAGGTTAAATGAATGCTTGGTTTTGAAACCAAGTTATGTGCGTTGATATTCTTTAATTTATGTTCTATTTCAGTGAAAAATCAGCTATTGCTGCTTATCTGGAGAGAATAGAAAGGTTTTGAGAAGCTCTAGGATAAGTGGTGTTCAACTGAGGGGCAGGAAGGCTATGCTTGGTAGAGAAGTTAGATAGAGTGAGGCTTTATGATCTCTGATATGCCACCAGTTATGGCCCAGAGCATGAGGTCAGGCAGGTCTTCTTTTGGCTCCAGTAATGGATATGAAACTCCTCACCATTCTTCTGCTACTTCAAGGGAGGAGGATTATGATAGTGATGGTTCAAATTTTGCTCCATTGTAAGTTCTGCTTTATCAATTGTCACTACATTTTTGTATATTGACATCATCATTGACTGGATGGCTGCAATATCCTGCAATGAAGGTGTGCAAAATAATTTCTTTAATGTATCATATCTTTCTAACTCATAGCTGTTTTACAATGCATCGCATGGGACCCTGCAGCACACCAACTGCACTTCCATCAGATCTTTCTCGTGAACTTTCCGGTGCCATGCCATATATTGATAAGTTTCAGGTGAGGTTTTTGTCTACAAACTAAACAAAAGTCTCTTTTTTTTTTTTTTTTTTTTTTTTTTTTTTTTTTTTGTTAGCCTAATGAGTGATGGGTAAACATTAATAGTAATCTTCTTTGAACTTATTCTGCATATTACAGGTGGAGGTGTTTCTGAAGGCTATGCAAAAGCAGATTCACTCTGCTGGAAAACGCGGTTTCTTTTCCAAAAAATCCGTGGGCCCTCAAGTTCGAGAAAAATTCACATTTGAAGATATGCTCTCTTTCCAAAGGGTAAGGACATGAGTTTAGATGCTAAGATGTGATGATTTGCTTTGCAATCACTAATTCAGGACAATTCTTAAATTGCCAGGAAACTATCCCAACATCAGTTTTGAAGATAAATGGAGACCTTGTTACTAGGGCAGTTAAGATTTTTCAGATCATTTTGAAGTATATGGGAGTTGACTCCTCTGATCGGGTGATTGCTATAAGCTTAGATGAACAAATTGAGCTTATTGGCAAACTATATAAGCTGGCATTGAAGCGACCTGAGCTTCGAGATGAACTGTTTGCACAAATTTCAAAGCAAACAAGAAAGAATCCTGATAGGTATTTGAATATCAAGTTGTTTAATTGAGGAAGAAAAACTGATTTTCCTCCTTAGTCTTCTTTGATGTTACTTTTAGCTCTCAATTTAATGCGGGTAATCTGTAATGTGTTCACCCATATAGGCAATGTTTGATTAAGGCATGGGAGCTGATGTACCTCTGTGCATCTTGCATGCCTGCTAGCAAAGAAATTGGTGGATACTTATCAGAGTATATTCATACTGTGGCACATGGAGCGACTACTGATTCTGAGGTCCAAGTCTTTGCATTGAACACATTGAATGCTTTGACACGTTCTGTTAAAGCTGGACCTAGACGCACAATTCCTGGCCGGGAGGAGATTGAAGCTCTATTGACTGGAAAAAAGCTAACAACAATAGTGTTTTTCTTGGATGAAACTTTTGAGGAAATTACGTATGACATGGCCACAACCGTTACTGACGCTGTTGAGGTATTCTTGTATCTTCCTTAAAATATTTATGAATTCGTTTATTTTTGGTCGAATGTATAAGGAAAATGAAATAAATTGACTAGACAATTTGAGACTTTGTTTGGAATGACTCTTTGCCTTCTGGGTAGATTTGAACCTTCATCGAGAATACTGTTTCTGAATTTTCTTATATGACAATGTAATTCTATGTGAATATTTGTGTCTTAGTAGGCCATAATCGCGGAGTATTTTCCCTAACAATGTGCTATAGACTTCCTTTTTTCACCTCTTTAAAAGGTTAACTTTATGTCTTCTAGACTTCTTTAGGTAAGTTTGATAATTATTTTTGGTTAATGGGCTTATAAATTCATGTAGCCAATTTAATTTCAATTGTTAAAAACTAAATTGTTGCTATGAATGATTGAATGCTATCTCAACCTAATTCTTCTTGCAATTTCAACCTCATTTGTTTTGTGTCTCATCCGTACACTGATTGTGGAAAGTAATTGATGCTGCATCATTTTACCTGTCGTTCAAAACTATATGTGCAAACTACTCTGCCTTCAAATCCTGAGAAGTTAGTTATTTTAGGTTATTGTTGCATTTCTCCTGTTATTGTTTGTTTACGGAGCACCTCAAATGCTAAGTTTCTTAATTCGGTAATTTAATTGTTCATCATGGCATAATTACAAGGATAAAAGTTAATCTTTTTTGGGGGTATAAAATCTGGAAGATGAATTGATGGAATCTCACATGTGCTGATGCATGGGATGCTTCACTTTGTATGCTGTACCTTTATTAAGAAAGCTGATGTTTTTGCTAAAACTATGCTGATCTTTTGTTTACCTAGTTCTTTTCTCACATATATGTACATGCATTTCAGGAGCTTGCGGGGATAATTAAGTTGTCAACATTTTCTGGCTTTAGCCTATTTGAGTGCCGTAAGGTTGTTACTGGTTCTAAAGGGCCAGATCCTGGAAATGGTACACTTTGCTGACTCCGTTACACTTCATGTTTTAGTTGTTTACAAAATTTTCTGTATGGTAATAAAAGCATCTTCTTATCATGCAGAGGAGTACATTGGTTTAGATGATAACATGTATATTGGAGATCTACTTGCTGACTTCAAGGCATCCAAAGACAAGAGTAAAGGAGAGATCATGCACTGCAAATTGGTATTCAAAAAGAAGTTATTTCGGGAGTCGGATGAAGCTGTAACAGACCCGATGTTCATGCAATTGTCTTATGTTCAAGTAAATTCACTTTTAATTGGTTACTTTCAGTGATCTGACTTCTCTTGTGCATTTTAAGAATTGGCGTATTTTTACAGTTACAACATGATTATATACTGGGGAATTATCCTGTTGGGAGGGATGATGCTGCGCAGCTATCTGCTTTGCAAATATTGGTTGAAATTGGATTTGTTAATGGCCCTGAGTCATGCGTGTAAGTAATTTTCATTGACTTCAATTATTTCTCTATTCACGTCATTGCATTACTATATACGTTATTTGATTTGATCAAGTGGTTTCTTACGCTTTCCTTCTCAAGTCTAAATTTGCCCCAGTATAATGTTCAACCTGTCTAGTGTCTTTTTCTTGAAGTCTTTCTCAATGAGTAAACGTATCTGTTATTTACTTTTTGAAATTATGTAATTTCTAGTGATTGGCGAACACTTCTAGAGCGATTTCTACCCAGACAAATTGCAATTACTCGTGCAAAGAGGGAATGGGATTTGGACATCATTTCTCGTTATCAGTCAATGGTAAAACCTTTGAGCTCTTACATTTGAAATGGCAAAAAGTTACTTTATGGAAAATGAATATAAGTTTCCTTACTTCCTGCTTTCACATATGTCATTTTCATTGCTGTCCTTGGTCAGGATTTACATGATGTATGATTTATTCATTTATCCTTTCATGAATATCTCAAATCCTCTTGTTACAACTCACGAGTTATTATTGTATTCAAAATACATATTGTAAATATGGTAGAGATAAAGATGGCTTGGCCCATTCACATTGGGCTACACTTATACAGTGACACCTCTTTTTATTTGTTAAAGAGAAATCCTCCTAAAATGTAACACATTGCTTTCTTCTATGAGTTCTGTTCTGGCTTTCTTTATCTTTTATTTTTGCATATTATTCTTATTTGTGTGACATTACTTCCTTCTATGAGTTATTTTTCTGCTATGTTACCGTTATTGAGAACTTTTTGAGTAGATGCGAACTACAATGCTTTGAACTTCAATTACGCATTCTGTTCTTATGAAGGAAGCTCATCTTATGCCAGGAAAATCTGACAAAAGACGATGCCAGGCAACAATTTTTGCGGATCTTGAGGACTCTTCCTTATGGAAATTCAGTTTTCTTTGCTGTTCGTAAGATTGATGATCCAATTGGACTCTTGCCAGGAAAAATTATATTGGGCATAAACAAGCGAGGGGTAGTGTTTCTTTTCAAGTTGAGATTGTGTATCACATGAATGTATTTATTTTTATGTAATCTTTTCAGCCTCCAATTTTTCGTTGATAAATTTCCTTGTTCATTGCAGGTTCATTTTTTCCGTCCAGTTCCAAAGGAATATTTGCATTCAGCTGAGCTAAGGGACATAATGCAATTTGGTAGCAGTAATGCCGCTGTATTCTTTAAGATGAGAGTTGCTGGTGTCTTGCATATATTTCAGTTTGAAACTAAACAGGTTTGAGAGTATAATATTGAATTAAGTGTTATAAGATGCATGCATAAATGATATTTTCTTCTGCCTCACTAATAAATGTGGCTTCACTCTTTTCCAATAATTCAGGGAGAGGAGATATGTGTTGCCCTTCAGACACATATCAATGACGTGATGTTACGCCGCTATTCTAAAACTCGCTCTGCTTCAAATGGTTCGGTTAATGGAGATCTTTCAAATAATTCCAAGACTCCAAACATGGATGTTTATGAAAAACGTATTCAGGACTTAACCCGAGCCCTTGAAGAATCCAAAAAGAAAGTCAATGAAGTGAGTAATTTTGAGTGGTGAACAGTCTTCAAGCACTTTATGGGAGTTCTTTTTCCTAACTTAACCAGTATATGGTTAACTAGGATGTCTTGTCTTTATCCATGGCTTATTTTTAATGAATTGTCTGGTTTGTAGTGGTGGGGAATGTGTGGTCTTTAACTTGAATTTGTTTGGACGTAAAATTGATTGGTTTTGGCAATTTATTTCTCTTCTTTCTTTCCACTATCTAGTAACTGAGTTTTTGGCCTGTGATTTGGTGTGTGGATTGTGTGCTCATCTGCAATTTCCTTGTATCTGCGAATGTTTGATTATACTTTTTTCTGCTCATTTTACCCGCAACACTCATGGTCTGTGAGTTCTTTTGCAGTTGCTGGAAGATTCAAATGAAAGAGAAAATCAAGAATTGAAAATACAAGAAGAGCTGGAAAGCTTGAAAGATTGCTTGAGATCAGAGAAGCAGAATTTAGCTGCGGTGGCTAGTGATTGTGATAAATTCAAATCATTATTTGAAGAAAAAGATTCGGAACTTCAGGTAGGTTATGGTTGAGAACAGTAAATTTTGATGCCATGCAAATGTATCAACTTTTGATCTCGAAAATCTTTTGGTAGGCTACCTTAGCAGAGAAGCAGAGCATGGAAATGAGGCTTGCAAAATTGAGTCCTCTAGGGTTGGAGAACAATATCAGAAAGGAATTGGTAGAAGCAAATAATCAGGTATAGGGTTGATATCTATTTTGAAGAACTTTTTTTTTTTTTTTTTTTTTTTTAATCCTAAATATATTTTGTCAACTTATGAAGTGGAACATTTTATATATCAGTAAATAAGCTACAAGTTGTATTCGATTATAGGTCTTACGCAAGATCCAAGATGAGTTAAAAGCACGGCTCATGGAGTTGCATGCTGCAGAAGAAGCAAAGAGGAAGCTTTTGAATGAAAAAGTGTCATTAGAAGAAAAAATTTCGAGGCTTGAAAAGAAGAAATCTGATGAGGTATTCTCTATCTCTGTTTCTTGTTATATTGATTCGACATTTTTTTAAAGTATTACATGAAATAGTTTTTTTTTTTTCCTTATCTGATTTTTAAATGTATTTTGAAACCTTTCAGAAAAACTTTGAACATGAATGCAAGGCATTAACTGCTCAAGTTTCTGAGCTTCAATATAAACTGGAAGAGGTTAAACAGGATTTGGCAGTTGCACAATCCACTCTTGCCGCAAAGGACAGGGAGTTGGAAGTGTTGCAGAATAATCTAAGGGAGCTCGAGGAATTGAGAGAAATGAAAGAGGTAACAATTTTATAGTTCTTAACTTTTGTAAGCAGTTATGTTTTGATGTAATAAATCTAATAATTACGGCCTTTGAGGACATGGAGAAGTGCGACTAGGACTTTATTTTAGCCTTCTAAATTTTGTTGTATTTATTTACTCTTTTATGGTTTTCATCCTACTTGTATTAGACTCCTCCATAGTCTAAAGTCTAAACATATTATGCTTCTATCAGGATATTGATCGAAAGAATGAGCAAACTGCGGCAATTTTGAAGATGCAAGGGGCACAGTTGGCTGAGATGGAAGGACTTTATAGAGAGGAACAACTATTGAGGAAAAGATACTTCAACATGATAGAAGGTACTATACCATTGACTAGTTCTAGGCGTAACGTAAAATTAGAAACTTTTGGTGTTTTTTTTTTTTTACTAAGAATAGCAAGTGCCTTATGAAATATCTCAGATATGAAAGGAAAAATCAGAGTTTGCTGTAGATTAAGGCCACTTAGTGACAAAGAAATTGGTGCAAAGGAAAGAACTGTGGTCACAAGTTTTGATGAGTTCACTGTTCAACATTTGTGGAAAGATGAAAGAAAACAACATATATATGATCGTGTGTTTGACGGAAACTCTACTCAAGAAGATGTATTTGAAGATACAAAGGTAAAGCATAAGAAAATTTTGAGTCTTCACATATTTAGAAATATTTTACCGTTGGGGTTACTTTTTTTTTTTAAACCTTAAATTGATGCAGTTTTTGGTGCAATCTGCGGTTGATGGATACAATGTGTGTATCTTTGCATATGGACAAACGGGCTCCGGGAAGACATTTACAATTTATGGATCTGATAGAAATCCTGGACTAACACCAAGAACTATCTCTGAACTTTTTAAAATTATGAAGCAGGATAGCAACAAGTTCTCCTTTTCCTTGAAGGTAACACATTTTCTAATGCTATTTAAGGTTTTTATAGTTTGATGTAATTAATAATTAGAGCTACTAGTGACTTTATAATGATGCTATACCTACTTGTAATAGGTTTTAAGTTCTAATGAATTGAAGTTTGTATGCTAGGTTTTGCTTTTTCTATTGTACCTCTTTTGGTGCTCCTAATATTGTTTATGTGCACACAATTTTGTTCCATGTGAAATTACCATCATTCGTTTACCGGTTATTTTGAACAATGCAGACTTACATGGTGGAACTTTATCAAGATTCATTGGTAGACCTCCTTCTACCAAAGTCTGCAAATCGTTTGAAACTGGATATAAAAAAAGATTCAAAGGTGAGTGTTAATTGGGAACTTATTTTGACCATAATCACATTAATATATTTATGGGTCTCTGATATGTGGTTTTTTTCGAATAAATAGGGCATGGTTGTTGTGGAGAATGTGTCTGTTGTAGCTGTTTCGACATATGAGGAGCTAAAAGCTATTATTCAGAGAGGATCTGAGCAACGTCATACAACTGGAACCCTTATGAACGAACAGAGTTCTAGATCTCACTTGATTCTTTCTATTATTATAGAAACTACAAATCTTCAAACACAAACTATTGCTAGGGGAAAGGTATGAAAAATGATTGCTATTGTTCTTGAAATAATTATTTGATACATGGGGGTAAACCCCAACCAAGATGGCTAAGGATACAAACTTGTAACCACAAGGTTATGAGTTCGAATCCCAACCTTCTTGGTTTGAGCCAGTCAGCTATGGGCAACCTAGGCTGGTTTACCTCATTGTGGTCCTTTTCTTGATGCAGCTAAGTTTTGTGGATCTCGCTGGATCTGAAAGAGTGAAAAAGTCGGGCTCTTCTGGTCAACAGCTAAAGGAAGCTCAAAGCATTAACAAATCACTCTCGGCACTTGGGGATGTCATTAGTGCATTGTCTTCTGGGGTCCAACACATCCCTTACCGAAACCACAAGCTAACCATGTTGATGAGCGATTCACTTGGTGGAAATGCCAAAACGCTTATGTTTGTGAACATATCTCCCGCTGAATCAAACTTGGACGAGTCTCACAACTCCTTGACGTATGCTACCCTTCTCTGTACATTTATGGACTAGATTCTTGATGTAATTTTGTGTCACTAACTCCACTTGTCATGCTATTCAGGTATGCATCAAGAGTGCGGTCTATAATCAATGATCCCAGCAAGAACGTTTCATCCAAGGAAGTGGAACGTTTGAAGAGATTAGTGGCATATTGGAAAGAGCAAGCTGGGCAGAAGGGGGAGGACGATGATTTGGAAGAGATCCGAGAAGAGAGACCTACCAAGGATAAAACCGATGGCCGTGTTTCCATGTAAAACACACCATGTTTCTGGTTACCAACTGCTGGTTGGGAAGAACGCGATACACTGCACGTGAAGTGGATTAACCAAACCGGCATTTGTAAGGTAGCAGATGAACCAACCCCTTGTCTGTATTAATTTCTTATGGGGCAGGTTGCTCTCCAGGGTTTTGTTGTTAGATAGATTAGAGAAGTGTAATATGATGTGTATATTTAATATTTTACACGATGATGACTCTCTACCTACCATGTTTGGGGTTAGTAAATGAGAAAATTGTCAATTCTTTCTTAGTTATTATACTGAATCTTGTTGTAACAGTGCAGAAATTTGCAGTTGCCTCAAACATTCAAGAATTTAAACTATACAAGTATATAAAGAATTTCAGCTTCCCGAGGGCAACCCAACCAAGTTGGTTGGACTATTGACTTTGTAACCATAAGATTACAATTACAAGTTCGACTCCGAGGAGCTGGCTAACTATGGACAACTTAGGCTGGTTTACTACAAATTTAACTATACCGAGGAGTTTGTGTGCCCTGTATCGATCTGGCTCCAACCCGAGTTGAAGGGGGAAATTGGGATAGATGTTGTTGTATCAGTTTGAGATGAATCTATATCAATGGGCAGTGCTGATGGCCACACAAATGCAGGCCTGAATGGAGGAACATTTGGCACTGGAACTGAGCCTAATATGATCTGAACAACATCAGATGTTCTTGGTCTTTCATTAGCAATAGGATGAGAGCAAGCCAGTCCTAGCAGCAGAAGTCTTTTAGCTTCTTCGACGACGAAATCTTCCTTCAGCCTTATGTCGACTGCCTCGAGGATCCTCCCATCGCGATGCAGGAACCAAACCCAGTCTACGAGGGACTGGAAGCCGCCAATCCTGGTTCCAGGTCTCTGTCCACACACAACTTCCAGCAACACTGCCCCGAACGCATAGATATCAGACTGCTCAGTGGCCTTGCCCGTGAGGAGACACTCGGGTGCAATGTACCCAATTGTGCCCGCCACTCCCTCGCCCTCAGTATACGAGGTTCTCTCGTTGTCAAGTGCCCGTGCCAGGCCAAAGTCGCCCAGGCGGGCATTGAAATTGGAGTCGAGCATGATATTGCTGGCTTTGAGGTCTCGATGAACCACCCTCTGCTCGAACTCGTTATGGAGATATTGCAAGGCGTAGCCCACGCCAGACACAATTTTACACCGCAATTCCCAACTCAATGGATCCGTTTCACCCCCTATGAAGAGGTGCTGGTCCAAGCTTCCATGGGGCATATACTCATACACCAATAGTAGCTTCCCATGCCTATGGCACCACCCTGTGAAAACACCATTAGGTAAGATAATCATGACAAAAACACCAATAACACGACCATAATCAGTCTGGTTTAAGCTGGGAAACCTAATATATCAAACGAAAAACAACAAAAAGTACCTAGAAGCTACGAAAAAAAACAAAAATACCTAGAAGCTTGACAAGATGTTTATGGCGGAGACGATTGATAATACTAAGCTCAGCCAAGAAATCACCCTGACCCTTGATGCTCTCCCTGGAGAACCACTTGACAGCAATCTCCAAACCCTCACCTGCCAACCACCCTTTGTAAACCACCCCATATCCTCCCTGTCCAAGCTTCTTCTTCTCACCAAAATTCTCTGTAGCTTTCTTCAACTCCTTAAACTTAAACTCTCTTGGAGTTCCAGGCAGGCTCTTCAGTACTCCCAAGATCAAAGATGGATTCCTCAGCTTCCTCTTCTTCTGCACTAACCACACCAACCAAGCCGCCAAAATCAACCCCAGCACCACCACCGGCACCCCCACCCCAACCGCAATCTTCCACCAATCATTCTTTTCTGGGAAATAAGTAATTGTAAAGTTCCATCTTAGAACACAGTTGAGCTGATACCCCGCCCCAGTCGAAGCAGAGAATCCGAAATATGATTCTTGTTTCAAATGCTCTCTGATATCAACTTCAAAGGTTAGGATAGGGGAAGCCGGCTTAGGTTTGGTCTGCCCATCTTTGTCCTCTTGCTTAGCAATGTATACTTCCATAACCTTTGCAGTTCCATTGTATTGTACCCAGACATCGTAGAAAAATGTGTCGTTAATTGGGGCCAAAACAATGCCCAGAGGTGTCAAAGATTCAACCTTTTTGGATCTAATACTGTTGATATCAATGCCTATATGATTACCATCGGGATCAGAACCCTGCATGCTATTATCGAACTCAACGGCTATGATTTGGTTGGTGGAGTTCCCATCTGTGGACGCATTTGTGAGCCCCAAGAACTGGCCGGAGCTGTTGTTCGGCGGCAAGTCCATGTTCGGCGCAATCAAGAACGTTAGACCTCCTAACGTGTTGTTAAGGGGTGGCGCTCCGGCGGTGTCGTTCTGGGGTGAAATATTTATGCGAAAATACGACTCGAAAGATGCTGCCACGGTTGTGTTGTCTGATTTCTCGCCGTCCCAAAGCCGGAAAGGCTTGTTCAGAAACACTCTGCCGGACTGGTTTAACAATTCGAAGATTCGGGGGTCGGCGGCGGTGTCCCTGGTGACTTGGATGGCGTTGCTGTCGATATTTGAGCGGTTATTAAAGAAATAAAGATTGTCGGGATTTTTTTGGTCGAAGTTTGCGAATTGGACGGGGAATGTTTTTTGGGCTTGTAAAGTTATGAACTGGGAACAGCAAAGAACGATGAAGATGAAGATGATATTCTCAAAAAAAAAAAATGAAGATGATATTGCCGGTTTTGGCACCAAAAAATCCCATTTCTAACTTTATCTATCTATCTTAGCTTCTTTACGAATTTTTATAATTAGTGCCATCGCCATCTTTTTATACTTAATAATAAGATAAGGTTTGAACTTTGAATAGTATGGGTGAGGCAGAAGATTACTGCAGATACTTCTTGGAAATTATTGAAATGCATGTGAGGAATATCGGAGCTGAGTTTCTATGAAATTGCCTTCATCAAATTGACTTGTATTTTGTTTTGTTTTATAATTTTAGTTGGAGTTAATACCCAAAATAGTCCCTTGACTATGTCGTAATTACCAATTTGGTCCTCGACTATCATTCTTACCTAATTAAGTCCTCAACTATACAATTTTTTACCCAATTTAGTCCTTTGTCAATTTGACTGTCAAAAGTGAAAATAAAGTTATAATTTTACAAGTTTTCTCCTTCCTTCTCATTTAGCAGCGCCAAACCATGTAGCAATAAGCTCCGGTTGGGTTCTAAACCTGTCAGTATCGAAGTAGTGGTTATGCATCGGATAGCCCATGAATTTGATTTTCAACGATTTTTTGACGATCGAAATCTGATCGGAGTTTATTGCTGCATGGTTTGGCGCTGCTAAATGGAGAGGAAGGAGAAATCTTGTAAAATTATAATTTTATCCCGACTTTTGACAGTCAACAAATAGTCAAATTAATACAGAGGACTAAATTGGATAAGAATTGTATAGTTGAGGACTTAATTGAGTAAAAGTTACATAGTTGAGGACTTAATTGGGTAAGAATGATAGTTGAGGACCAAATTGGTAATTATGACATAGTCGAGGGACCATTTTGGGTATTAACTCTTTTACTTGCTAAATTATTTTGTAAAAGAACCAAACGTAAAATTAAACTTCGTGGTTATACGTCCCGTCAACAAGACGATTAACTTGGCTAAGGGTTGTTCCCAAGTAATATTCTTCACATCTTTAATTTATCATGGAGAGATGGAGAGTAATTTGTAAATTGTACGTGATTGTGAAGATCGTGTATATGATGTCTAATTAGAGATGTGAGCAAGGATGGGAGGTACGAACTTCGGAACATTCACATAAAACTTTTACTTGTTTATATAGTTGTAAATTTTCATTATTTATGACTTAAACTTCACGAGTTTGATATTTCTTTAGATGAAATTTAACCTTTCATAAAGGGGATGTTTGGTAAATAATTGAGTTAGTGGGTTTAACTAGTTGATAACATTAGCTGATTGTAAAAAGATGTTTGGTAAATTAACTGTTAGCTGATAGCTAATTACATAAAAAATGAATTTCTTAAAAAACTGATCGAAAAAGTTACTTTGAGCAGATTTTTGAATTTTAACATTTTGAAACAATAAGCTTTTTTTTTTTTGAAAATTTTTGAAACAATAAGCTATTATAACAAAAAGCTAATTAATCAAACACTTATATTGGTTGTTTAACAAATTCAAACATCTAATAATGGTTAAATAACTCAAAATTGGTTGATAAGCTAAGTATGTTACCAAACATGACCAATTTCTTTTATTTGCTAGTCGTATGAGTATGTTGTAAGCTGATTGAAAAAGCTATTTTGAGCAAAAAACTAATTAATCAATTTAAACATCTAATTCAGATTTTCTTGAGTACCATATTTTACCTCAGCTCCACTGAAGTTTGAACCCACAATCTCTCATATAAAAAAGCAACTTAATGTCATTAGACCACAAGATCCTTGACTCATATTATGTATTTAGTTTTCTCTATTGTGGTAAAATAAATATTCACATTCCATTTTTAGTATGTTTTAAAAGGAAAATACTACATGGACTTCCATTTCTTACTCCCAACTTGTACTTCCTCTCACAAATTTTTGATATAGACATATTCTCTGGGACCCACATGATAAAAATAGTCAATCTTTATTTGCCATGTCATAAAGTAAAAGTGAGGGAGTAGAATTTGGGAGTACATGTATTAGAACTCGTTTTAAAATTTCAAGCAATAGTGTTTTACAGGCAAAATAAGACAACATAGGCATTTTTTGTTTTTGTTTTTTTTCCACTTCCTTAAAAGCGTGTTTAATTTGCGTGTGCATCAAATAAGTATATATGTAAAGGAAAGTCAACTTATTACATTCCATACAATATCAAATCTTCTTCTCTTCTAGATCTAGACTAGATGAATGCTTGATTTATTAAGAATAATTCAAGAAATGTTATATTGTAAATTCAAACTTCTTACTTTATCAACCCTGTTGGAATTTCCCATTTTTTCCCCCTTAATTAGCTTCTTCAAAATTATGACTTTTCTATGGGCATTTGAAACTTAATTTGATTTAGCCAACAAAAATAAATAAATTATCCTCTAATATTAATGATTAGTTGTCGTCTTAAGAACTAACTCACCACTTGCTGGGATAGGACATATAGACCAAGAAATCATCAACTCATTGTATTATTTGAGTTGGGCAAACCAACTTGCCAAAATTTTTAAAATAATAAAATAAAATTTGATGTTCCTATTTGCCCAACTCAATTTGCCATTTCTCCATGAGGCTGGATGACAAATGCTGGTTGAAGGCTAAGGCAATGAGCATATGGAAACTGCGATTTTATGATTTCAGAAGGACTAGAGTTTCTTGAAAAATTTTATATTGGCATGGTGTAGAGATAAACGTAATATAGGCACAAGAATCAAAACACTTCAGAAAATATCTTTTTAGAGTATCATCATCAGTTCTTGATTTTTCACAATTTTTGTAGTGTCAAAATATCTTTTTAGAGTATCATCATCAGTTCTTGATTTTTCACAATTTTTGTGGTGTCAAAATATCTTTTTAGAGTATCATCATCAGTTCTTGATTTTTCACGGTGTTATTTAGCAGAGAAAAAAAAATTAAAAAAATAATAAAAAGCATACAGTTACAGGCCTACTGGGTTCAAATATTGCACAACACGCGCTAGTTTCAGCTTCTTTTTCTCTTTTCAATTGGGCCTCATAAAAAACCTTTATTTGCAGAAAAAAACTACCAAAAAAAAAAACAAAAAAAAAAAAAAAAAAATCACCATCCTATTTGTTCAAAAACTGCACATATGATTTTTTCTTCCTCAAAAGCTGAACAAAAATTCCTATTGGGGTTGCTCTTAAATAATAAAACTCAATAAACTCTTGAAGATTATTATTATTATTTTTTATAACAACCGCCCGTATTGAAAATGTTTGATTGAGGTCAAAGTACTTATGAGGTTCCTGAATATTTTGTTCAATTTAGTCCTTGTACTTTAAAAAGTGATACAATTAAGGACAATAGCTGATGTGACGCTGACATAATCTCTGCCACATCATCATACTTGCATGACACTCATATTTTATTTTATAAATATTTAAAATTAATTATTTTTACCACCAATATATTACATTAATATGTCCAAAATAAATATTAATTATGAACATATTAATTTAACTTAATAATATATTTGTGGTAAAAATAATTAATTTTAAATATTTATAAAATAAAATATGAGTTGTCACGTAAGTATAATGACGTGACAAAGATGATATCAACGTCACATCAACTATTGTCCTTAATTGTTTCACTTTTTAAAGTACATAGATTGAATTGAACAAAAATAAAGTAGAATGACTAAATTGAATAAAATACTATAGTACACAAAGTAATATGTACTTTAACCTTTTATTGATAGATAGGTTTCTATGTCAACTTTAACTGCCATAGGTTCATAAAAGTATCAGCACCGGTAAATTAGTAGTAATCCGTAAATCTAATACCAATAAAGTCATCACTTCTTTGGTCCATATGAGATATCAACTTCACTGTGAAATTCTATAGTCAAACATTCAAGTAACAAATAGTGAAGTAAATTAACTTCACTCTAACCTCTTTGGTCCATTAGTGAATTAAATCAACTTCTATGAGTTTTTAGCTCCTTTAATTTTCTTGGGCAATTATTAAAGGTACATTTAACCTCTATGAAAATATCTCTTTAGATAATAAAATTCAATAAATTCTCGAAGGTTAATTTTCTTAATAACAAATCAGAATTAGAAGACTAACACTTTTGAAAACAAGCAAAGTCAAAAGGTTAACTCTTCTTAAATTACACTAAAGAACTTGATCAATAAATCTTACAAAACTTAAAATAATATCTACAACTTCACAACAATAACTATTATTACATATTTAAATTCTTGGTAAGTATGTCTAAAACTTTAAGCACAACATTACTATATAAATTTTCATTAGAGTTCTATTGGACTTGTTGCATATGTATGTATTTATGGTTTGTGTTTAGTAATTTTGGTTAGAGTTAATTCCCAAAATGGTCCTTCGATTATAGTATTTTCTCAAATTGGTTCCTTGACTTTTAATTGCATCCAAAGTGGTCCTCCGACTATTAAATTAGATTTGGTGTTCGGTCGATATTAAAATGAAGGATAAAATTGGTAATTCAGCCATTCAAGTTATTCCAATTTAAAGCAATTTGTCATCCCACTTTCTTGTGCTTTGAGACCTGTACGTTGTTGACATAAAATGTAGAGTAATCAAATTATGATTTTTTTTTTTCAAAGAGTTACTATTCAATATGTTGGGTTTTCAATGTTGCATTATTGTAATCAAAATATTTGATTATTCACTATTTTGTCAAACAAAATCGGTAGGTACCTACACTAACAGCTCATACACACAAAACAAATATATGTTCTGGCAATTCAACACGTACATCAATGTGAATGCCCTCTCCCCTTTCCCATCCATTTTCTGTTTCTCTTATTTCTCATTGTATGCTAGTATCGTACAAATTTAACATTGTGGTTCTTCGTCGCAATTGGAGTGTTTCGCTAATTTGGAGAAAATCGAATGTTTAGTTAATTAGCTAGGGAAAAATTGAATGTTTAGTTAATTAGGGAAAATTCGTTGGTTTAGTTAATTAGGGGAAATCGCTGGTTTAGTTAGTTAGGGAAAATCTGATGGTTTACTGGTTTAGTTAATTATTAGGGGTTTGTAAAAAAAATTAATTAATTAATTAGGGGAAAAGCGATGGCTGGTGAAACAAAACATATAAAATGTCAGTTTTACTCTTCATTTTAACACCTACATATAGGGATGTCAATTTAGCCCTGAACCAATGGGCTGGCCCATTAAGCCCTAAAAATTGCAGGGCTAAAATCCAAAAAGATCAATCCAATAAGAAAGTAAGCTCATTGGGTTGGCCTTATTGGGTTATTGGATTGAGTTGGCCCAACTCATGGATTGTTGAGCTGGCCCATGTAATATTCAATGATTATTGGATGGACCATAGTCTATACAACTTGTGTGGACCATGAATATAAGGTACATTTTTAATATATTAATTGTACATTATTTGTATATTGAAGGTACATTATTTGATAGTATATATAAAATAATGTACTTTTATACACTACACATATTATATGTACACTACACACAGACTGTACATACACACACACTCTATATATATATATATACACACACACTGTACACTGTACACACAATATATATACTACACACTGTACACACACACTGTGTGTAGTATATATATATATATATATATATATATATATATATATATATAGTGTGTTATAGTGCGTGTAGTGTACACATATATATATATATATATATATATATATATATATATATATAGTTATGAACCTACTCTATTTGTAATAAAAAATTTGTTTAGTGATTTAGCCCGTTGGATTAACCAACAACCCGTTGTTTAGGGTTAGGTCCAACCCAACTCAAAAAAAAAAAAAAAAAAAAAAAAACCATTTTAGCCCAAGCCAACAAGTCCACCAACCCTGTAGGGCTAGTCCAAAACCCAACGGGTTGGCCCCTTTGACATCCCTACCCACATAACACCAAATCTAACAAATGATTATTTTGATTTAAAATTCAATAGTCAGAGGATCACTTTGGGTGCAATTAAAAGTCACAAGAAACTAATTTTAAAAAAATCATAGTTGGAGGACCATTTTGGAAATTAACACTTTTCAAGGTAAAGAAGATAACTTTGGCACATGTTATTTTTTTGGTGTTTGAATATGCAAATGGGTTCAAGAGATACTTGTCATTTAATAATAATAATAATAATAATAAGTATGGCATTTTGATCTTTATACTATTTATTCCCTTTCAATTCTCATTTATTTGGAATTGAAATTTTCAATAATTCTAATAATGCAAACCAAACATTGGTATTTAAATTCTCACATTATTCCCCTCCCATAGAATTGAAATTCTTTTTTCTTATAATTCCCTCCCTCTAACCAAACGACTTTTTTCTTAAAAGTTAAAGTTTTACTTTTTTCTTAAGAGCATCTCCATGTCCATCAATAGATTATGGTGTGATTTTTGAGGAATCAAAATCTATGTGGAAGAGAGTGAGTAAATGAGTTATCATATGAAGGACCAAAGTTTTTGTTAGATTGTGGGCTTCACCAAGAAAAAAAGCTAACCACTTTTATCGTTTTTATTTTTTTCAAATTTTGGTTTTGATTTTCTTTTTTACTTTTTTCCCTTCCCTCCCATCTTCTTCACATATGCAAAAACTACAACCAAAATGCATTGATGAGCATGCTCTAATAAGTATAACATGCTAACCCAATGTGATAGCTCAAGTGGCAAATGAGCTCTTTTTATGGAGAAAATTTTTGAAATAACCCGGGTTTGATTCTCACAAGTGATGATTCCCCTTGGGCCAGCTTGAGAAAGATCCGGACCATCCCGTGGTATACATATATTATACAAAATAATGTACATTATTTTTGTACTAAATGTATATTATTTTATAATATATAAAATATGATTCACACAGCTTGTATAGATCATGGTTCACACAATAATAATCGGTGGTACACAATAAAAAAAAGTACAAAAAAAATAAGTATAGCATGCCAATCTATGACCCACTTGGCCCATGAACCAAGGAGTCAATTGTAAACCATTGAAATAAAATTTATTTTTAAGTTTTTAAAAAAAATATTTATTTTTAATATACTGAATATTTATTTTTAATATTAAAAATAAACTTTTAATTTTCTTTAAAAAATAAAAGTTTAATATATTAAAAGTCAATATTTATCATCAATATAGTTTAGTTTGTCCTTAGGAGGTCCGCATATAAACTTATCCTTGTTATTTGGTTGGTCGGACTGATATGGACCAATATATTTTGGCAACTTTAAATATAGAATTTATATATTAAGCTTGACTCAAAAAAAAAAAAAAAAAAAAAAAAAAAAAAAAAAAAAAAACTTCTATTATATACCATCTCTAAGCTCACTCCAAATGCTAAAAACCAACCTTAAATTTTCACATTCAAGAATTTACATCGGTTTCCCTTGTTCCAATAAACGAATCGAAGCCACATTTATATCTGTTCTTAAAAAAAAAAAAAAAAAAAAACTAATGGAAATCTTATGACTTCCAACGACAAATATAATTACAGGCCGGGAAGAAAAATGAAGCAAAAGACAAGAGAAATCAGCATTGGTTATAGTTGTTCACAAATTTTAACTATACCAAGGAGTCAATATGTCCTGTGCTTATCTCCCCAGTACTCACACAATGTGGAGTCCATCCTGAGCTGAACTGGGAAGTAGGTGTGAAAGATCTTGTATCAGCCTCAGTTGAATCTATGTCAATGGGAGCCATAGAGGGCCACACAAAAGCAGGCTTGAATGGAGGCACAAAAGGGACTGGAATTGACCCTAATATGATCTGAACAACCTCAGATGTTCTTGGTCTTTCATTGGCAATAGGATGAGAGCAAGCCAGTCCTAGCAGCAGAAGCCTTTTAGCTTCTTCGACGTCGAAATCTTCCTTCAGTCTTTCGTCCACTGCCTCGAGGATCCTCCCGTCTCGATGCATGTACCAAACCCAGTCGACGAGGGACTGGAACCCGCCTAGCTTGGTCCCGGGTCTCTGCCCGCACACGACCTCCAGCAACACTGCCCCGAAGGCATACACATCGGACTGCTGTGTGGCCTTGCCCGTGTGGAAACACTCGGGTGCAATGTAGCCCATTGTGCCCAGCACTCCCTCGGCCTCAGCATACGAGGTTCTCTCGTTGTCAAGTGCCCGGGCCAGCCCAAAGTCGCCCAGGCGGGCGTTGAAATTGGAGTCGAGCATGATGTTGCTGGCTTTGAGGTCACGATGCACCACCCTTTGCTCAAACTCGTTGTGGAGATACTGCAAGGCCGAGGCCACACCCGACACGATTTTATACCTTAGTTCCCAACTCAATGGATCCTTTTCTGGGGCAGAGAAGAGGTGCTTATCTAAGCTGCCATGGGGCATGTATTCATACACCAAAAGTAGCTTCCCATACTTGTGGCACCACCCTGTGTAAACATCCCATAAATTAAACTTCCAGTTCCTAAGACTCAAAGGCAAGAAAACATTTGCTTATTGCAACTAGATTAATTGTCTTTTCTTGACAATAACAAAATGTTATTTCTAATCAGGTGAGAACTAACCTTACCCTGTGGACTATGAACTTGTGAAGGATTGCACCGCAACTACTACATGATTGCACAGCTACAGCTCCCAGACATGCTTGGAGAACCTTGCAGTGCAATCATGTAGTAAGTGCGGTGCAATACTTCACAAGTTCACAGTTCGTAAAAATTGGTTCTCACGTGATTATGCACCATTCTATCAGATATGCAAAAGTCAACCTTGTTTATTCAAGAAAATATTCCATGAAATTTGCTTGGAAGTTGCATACTAAGCAACCGCCCCTATTGAAAATGTTTGATTGATGATAGGTTTCTATGTCAACTTCACTGCCTATAGGTTCATATACTATCTATATCACAATTTGAAGTGCATTGAAAAGTCACCATACAAGACAGTTTAAGGGTCAACTCATACTATTTTAGACCAGAAAAACATCATAAATGCATACGACCTAAGATTTTAAAGTCGTATATGTCAGCATCAAAACATAGTGGATTGGTTTTTGATATATATAAAAAGTCTGTGTTTATCCAAATCATATGTACAGTAAAAACAGGCTCAAAGGTCTATTCAACACTTTATATTCAACTAGAGTAACCCAAGCAATCTACCTTGCTTTTAGACCACTCTAGGTTGTAATTAATATCTTTCATGCAAAAGACAATCAAACATCATAAAGAAAGACAATCATTGTATATACTTAATGACTTCTTCCTTGCTGGCTAAAATGTCCACTTTCAATTCTGATCTTTTTCTTTCTTTATTTTTTTGGTGACAAGGACTTAGAGATAAACCCAATAAATAAAAAATCGAATCGAATCTATTCCAAAACAAAAAGAAAATCATTTTAGTTTACTACAATAAATAAACTATCCTAAAAGCAATCTTAAACCCCCCAAAAAAAACTCCAAACTAAATCATAAATTCATTTGATTGAATTAATGTTTAATGATAGAGTAAAAGTAAGATGGTAAATTTCTAACATTTTTTGTCCACAAAGGGTGAAATTTCTCACTCTGATCTGACAGGATCGTGTAAGGGTAAATCAAGGTGACTCAGTCCATTAGATGGGAAGACACGAGAAGCCACCCCATAATAAGTGAAATTCTCACTCTGTGACTATCAGAATACAATACTGCGTTCTTAATCATAATCTGTCACTCAATAACCAATTGAGCTACTGGACGGGCATCCACGACATATGATGCCCAACCGTGTCGTGGGCCGCCCTGTTGGGTAAAGGCCATCATGATCTAAGGCAGCTAATTCCTATCCATGTTAGGTTTCATTAGTTCATTGAATGTTTTGTCACAAACAGAACTATCTAACAACCGAAACGTAACATCAAATCACAAACAAGAATCAGATGAATGTTTAAGGTAAATTCAGGAGTTTCAAGACATCCTAGTTCTCTAATCATGATGAATTGAACATACATACCTAGAAGCTTGACAAGATGTTTATGTCGGAGACGGTTGATAATGGTAAGCTCAGCCAAGAAATCATCCTGACCCTTGATGCTCTCCCTGGAAAACATCTTAACAGCAATCTCCAGATTCTCACCAGCCAAACACCCTTTGTAAACCATCCCATATCCTCCCTGCCCAAGCTTATTCTTCTCATCAAAGTTGTCTGTGGCTCTCTTCAAGTCCTTAAACTCAAACTCCCTTGGAGTTCCAGGAAGGCTCTTGAGAGCCCCCAGAATTGCAGATTGAGTCCTCATCTTCCTCTTCTTACGCATCCTGTAAGCAACAAACCAAGCCGCCGCAATCAGCCCCAGAACCGCCACGGGCACGCCCACCCCCACCGCTATCTTCCACCAATCTTTCTTTTCCGGGAAGTATTTAATCGTGAAGCTCCATCTCAACACGCAGTTCAGCTGGTACTTCACCCCAGTCGAAGCAGAGAACCCAAAATACGATTCTTGATCCAAATACTTCCTGAGATCAAGACCCATTTTTAGAACAGGGGAAACCGGCTTGGGCGAGTCAGGGCCTAATTGGGTCTCTTGCTTGCCGATATAAACTTCCATAACTTTTGCAACTCCATCGTACTGTACCCACACGTTGTAGAAACTCGCATTGATGGTGTTGGGGGCCAGCACGATGCCGTGAGACCTCAAAGATTCAATCTTTACAGATCTAACGCCATTAATGTCAATCCCTACATGGTTATCGTCAGGATCGAAGGATTGCTTGTTAGTATCGAGCTCAACCGCGACGAATTTGTTGGTGGAGTTGCCATCTGTGGATGAATTGGTGAGGCCCAAGTACTGGCCAAAGCTGTTTTCCGGCAAGTCTGGGTTGGAAGCAATCAAGAAAGTTATCCCTTCCGCCTTGGAGCCATCTAGGGGGTAAATATTGATGCGGAAAGTGGAGTTAAAAGACGCCACCACGCTTGCGTTTCCCGAGTCCCCTCCTTCCCAGAGCCTGAAGCCTCTCCTGAGGAACACCCTGCCGGAATTATTTGTTTTCTTGAAGTTGATGGTGTCTCCTGAAGCTATGTCTGGGGTGAGCTGCATGGCATTGTGGGTGAATGTCACATTTTGGCGCACAAGATCGCTGATCACTCGCTCTTCGCTTGGATCGAAGCTATCAAATTGGATGGTGTAGTTTTTTTCAGCTTGCAGGAATACGGCCTGGGAACAGCAAAGAAGGATGACGGTGATCGCGGCGGCCGGAAAAAGTCCCATCTCCGAGTTGATGGAGTCTAGGGAAAATGAAAGAAGTGAGAGAATGAAAGGGAGTAAAGATGGAGTCTTTGAAGCACGTTTAGCTCTCTCCTTTATATTTTAATGGTTTGGTGGCGATAAAATGCGGGCCGAGAGGAACAGCGACTGGGTATTTGGGCGTTGAAGTTTGAACGAAGCTTCGCCAATCGATCGCCAGCAGTAAATTTCTAGGAAATGGAATTCGAGGTGGAGGGAATCTCTATGAAAGGAATCAAAACACTTATTAAAGTTTTAAAATTTTCAGTTAAAATGGTTTGGTTAACGGCTTAACACCCCTAGTTTATAAACATTATTTGAGGAAAGAGACCAATATTTGAATTTAGACGGTAATAATGTTGGAATTATACCAAATGTAGATTCAACCTCTTGGAAGACGAGTTATAGTAGAGAAGGTAAATAAGAGATGTATTTTAACTTTTAACAATTTATAGGTTAAATCTTAGGTGTTTGCGAAACAAAAATATTAAATTTGTTAGGTTAATCAACAAATTGAACTGTATTTTGAGTATTCATAAAATTAAAGTGGTTCAATGAACCATCGGGAGTTGTTTTGAGAATTCTTAGAGAAGACGAGTTAGGATCATAACAGTAATGTTCAGAGGAGAAAACAGTGTTCGGATTTATAGGTACTTTCCTAACTCCCTAAGTCCCTTTTTTTAGTATGGAATAAGGTTCAAATTGGCTACTAAACGTAACCTGAAAATGTAATTAGGTCACTGAACACTTCAAATGTATGCAATTTCACCTGATAGCAGGTTACAATCAATTTTAGCAGGTTACCTGCTTACGTGGCAGTTGAGTTGGCATTTTTAATAATTTTTAATAAATTTTTAATTTTTTTAAACGAGGGGTGGTCGGTTTATTTTTATTTTTATTTATTTATTTATTTTTTATTTTTAAAATTTATTATTAAAAATAATTAAAAATTATTTAAAATTTATTAAAAATGCCAACTCAGCTGCCACGTAAGCAGGTAACCTGCTAAAATTGATGGTAACCTGCTATCCGGTGAAATTGCATACATTTGGAATGTTCAGTGGCCTAATTACACGTTTTTTTAGTGTTCAGTGGTCTAATTACACTTTTTTTTTCGTTCAGTGGCCTAAATGCATTTTCAGGTTATGTTTAGTGACCAATTTGAGCCTTATTTCTTTTAGTATTTAATAAAAGAGAGGGAAGAAATGGAACGTTATTATTATGAAGTTCTCCCATTGTTGTTGTTGTTTTTTTTTTTTTTTTTTTTTTTTTTTTTTTTTTTTTGGTGTGCGAAGTTTTCCCATTGTGATTGTGGATAAGTGTTTTTTTTTTTTTTTTTTTTTTTTTTTGAGAAAATGGCACTTTTTATCCCTGAGTTATATATTTATAGCACTTTTTCCCCTTCAATTATTTAGGTAAGTACATTAGCCCCTCAATTATTCTAAAAGTGGTGCTTTTTCCCCCTAATATATTAAATTGACATTTATACCCTTAAAGTAAACATTTTATTTATTTTATTACTCCAACAAATTATTGCATATACGTAGGGATGACCACGGTTCGGTTTGAATTGAACCGGATACTAAAGCAATCGAATTAATAGTTTACGGTTATAATTCAGATCTAGAACCAAATATTTAAATGTCAATTTATTAAAATTATGTATCAAAAAAATTGAATCTTGAACCGTGAACCGGCGGTTCCGGATCTGATTCGCGATTTTGAACCGTCTTTATTTTAAAATTTTATTTTTTATTTTAAAATAGTCTAAATTCAACAATAAATGTATTTTATTTTTTCAGTTCGGAACATGAACCGTCCGTTCCGGTTCACGATTTTAATAAACTCTAAATATCGAATTTCGATTCTAAATTGTAATTGAAATATTTCGGTTTGGTTGCTATAGTGTTTGTTTAGTTTGAACCAAATTATGGTCATAATTTGTTGGAAAAAAAATTAAATATTTAGTTTAAGGGTAAATATGTCCATTTAACATTTCAGGGGGAAAAACAGCCACTTCAATAATTTAGGGGGAAAAAATACTATAGGTATATAACTCAGGGGGAAAAAGTGTCATTTTCCCTTTTTTTTTTTTTTTTTTTTAACATTTCGGATTTAACCATTGCATTTCTAGCAAACGAACAAATTTGATAAGATTTTTAAAAAGACATTAGCACCAGGGTTAAATTTGTCACTTTATTGACAAAATGTATATTACTAAGGAAATAAATTTCGCGCTCCCACTATATATGATTAAAAATGTCATTTCCTTCTATTATTATTAAAATTTTATTATTTTTAAATTGTATTGAAATATGCACATGATCTATTGATCGGCTCTTACATGTTAACATTTTAAAATCCAACGAGTTTATTATAGTCTCATTGTTTTACATTCACCATAATTATTAGCAAAGTTTATTGTGTTGTAGACCATGCTTTTAAATAAAATAAAAAAAAAATGGATATTATGTGATGAATACCCAATATTTGAACTCAATTGAACCGCCTAGCCCCGATTGACCCATCTAAACCCGGTCAAAATATCCCATTATCACACATTTATTTCCCTATTAAAACCCACTAACTACCCTACTTATTTCTAATTTCCATAAACCTCTCAAATCCTAACCCCCTATTTACTACCCAATTAAGCCATCATTATTACTCATAAAACCCATTAAATCCTACCCAACGGACACTATTTGATTTGCTGCTACGAAGGGAGCTAGAGGCAAAGGGAGATCCATTCTGACACCATAGAAAACCACCTATTATTTTTTCACCCACAAGAAGACACATCACTCTTCCTCTTATTAGAAGATAGCACTATTCCATGAATCCATTCTACCACAAGAGAAGATCCTACACTCTTCCACACATGAAGAAGACTCCCTTTCGATGTACACAGTAGCTAGCCTTATTCATACACAAATATGTACCAAATCACCCATACAAAAATAGTGAAAGTCTTTAGGCTTGACACCGCCCAAAAAGGCCTGTGGTTTTCACCTTTCGATTTCCGCGTAAAAATCGTTTAGTCTAAAGCTTCTTCTATCTAATTATATATTTTATTTACCGGTGAATCCACCAACCACGGTTGTGTTGAACCTCCTTAAGCTCAAAACCCCTAAAATTAACACTGGTGTCAGTGTTGGTTTAGGGTTTCTAGACCCAAAGAGGTCCAACACAACTGTAGTTGGTGGATTCACCAGAAAAAATAAAACTGTCGAAAAGGAAGAAATGGCTATCAATCTCGTTCATATTTGCTTGTATGCTTTGGCAACTCGCCGTCGGAAAGAACTTGCTTTTACATTCTCTTAGGGCCTATTTATAGGTATCCCCTCTTCGTTAATTAAAATATGATTATTAAAGTGACATAATGAAGCTTATTAAGACTAAGGGCCATTGGGTTGCCGTTACTAGGTCTCCCCAACGGCCTGATTGACCGTGCATTAAAGGCGACCCTTTAAGTGGCAACAGTCACCTGCTGCGCCGACCCTTGTCCGTGCCGACTCCATGGACTCGGCTGCGTCCTCCTCCGGGCCTGCCCATGGCCCATGATGCTGATTCCTCTCATTCCCCCTTCGGGACTTACTTCCGCAGGCCCAATCTCTTTCTTTCCCCCTAGGCCCTAAGCTCATTGGGTCCATACCCCATCATTATGTTTTGCAGTTTGCACATAAGGTAAGAACCATATGAAATTTTTCAACTTTTTAAAAAATAAGAAAAAAATAAAAAGAGAAATATCACCTCACAAGAATACTTGAATAAAAAGAGAACCTTAAATTAATTAAACATATTTTTATAATTTTATCATCAAGTCAAATCAACTAATACAATTAATTATTAACTATCAGTTAAATCTATCATATATTAACTACAGAGTAATTGCTAAACACTTCCAGTATGAGACTAAAAATGTCAAGAAAATAACACCACATTTTGTTCTTGAGTTATGAGACGATATATAATGCTTTAATCATTAGCGTATTTACTTTAGGCCCCTAAAATTTTTTAGTTTCATTAAGCTCAAACAACCTTGTACTAGTCATTAATGTTGTTGTCTCACTCTAATGTCATTGCAAATTAATAATCTGGGGCGGCAAAAATATCACTTCATTGTCAACGTAAGTACCTAACATGTACATGGACTAAATTTCTATTTAACCATGAAAATGGTTAAACCTACCGAACAGTACAATTTGTACATGTTGATACTTATTTTGTCCCAAAGAGTATATATAGTTATTTACCATGAACATAAATCCTCTTTGGTAAAATAATTAGTCTATCAATCAATTTTAACTTGTTTCACCATTATTAGTTGTTTGATTTAGTTATAAGTGTTTGATTAATTAGCTTTTTATAACAACTTATTGTTCCAAAACACTAAAATTTAAAAAGCCGCTCAAAGCTATTTTTTCTATCAACTTTTTGAGAAAGCTATTTTGTATGTAATCGGTTTACAACTAATTTACCAAATATCTCTATACAATCAACTAATACTATCAATTAGTCAAACCCACTAACCTAATCAACTAACAACTATTTAACAAACAGTCTTTTTAAGTTTTGACTCAGGTTACAGCCTTTTGTCCTTCTACACTAACAGTAATTCAGTAATGGACTAAAATTATTATTCATTATAATTTAGGAACGAAAACCGGCCATAAAATAAGAGAACCATACCTCATTAAGAAAATATGAGAAATATACATACTCATATTAAGTGATGAAGAATTAAAATTGCCATTTAATCATAATTCAAACTTCAAAGACTTCCATTCTGTTTAATACATATTAAAATATTGTAAACTTTTAAAATTAAACATGATGAACAATCTAGGAATTTAGAAAAAAAAAAAAAAAAAGAAAGTGGAAAGATACACTTCCCACTATAAACTTTTTCATATTTAATTACCCTATATAGAAATTATTCTTATATAATATATCTTGATCTAATAATTCGTATCGATTCACTGATTCATTTGTAACCAATATAGGACAAAAGCTTCATATTCCAACTCAAATAGGTTTATTTTGAGAATCAATTTCTCATTCACCTATTATCTATTTTGAGCGTACAATATATCAATCTCTTTGTCTTTTTTTGAAAAAAATATCAATCTCTTCGTCTCACTACGAAAAAGCCGAATCCACTTTCACCCGACCCAAATAAGAAGTGCACTCCACTAATAATTATACCACAAACTAACTACTTAAAATGCTATTTTTCCAATAATCGTTTCGCCTATTTTTCACGCAACGCATTGCAGCACCAAATTAGTGGAATTTATCTCCAAATTATTTGTGGTGAAATTCAAACCCCACTGCTACAAATCAGTTTCAAGTTGAACCATTGCCATAAGGGCATGACTCATTTATTTGATCACATGTTATTTGCGTAACATTGTTAGTATATATTAGCTAGCTTCCTAGATGGTACAAATATATCGACCAATCACCAAACTTGGTCAAAGTCATTTAGGCCAGACATATCACGTACTGTTTAGACTAAATATTAAATTGCTCAAGCTTATATTGTACATTTATACCTGGCATCTTTTAAATGAAGCGTAAAACGCTTTAATTATAATATGTAAATGGACTTTAATAGTGTTAGGCAGAAAGTAACTTCAATTTAATTATTTTTCATTTCAAATAGGAATAAGGATCAAATAGGCCACCGAACTGCACATCAAAGTGTAATTAGGCTATCGAACTCAAAAATAATGTAATCGGGTCCTTAAACTACACAAAATTATGCAATTAAATTTAAAATGACCAGGTGACCTGAAATTGTGCTAACGTGGCGGTTACCAATTTTAAAAATAAATTTTAAATAAAATAATTAATTAAAAAAAAAAAAACTAGAACTGTCGGAGACGAATCGTCTCCATGGCCGGAGACGAAGGGATGGTCTCCGGCCATGGAGAGACAAAGCCTTTCGTCTCCTGGCCATGGAAACGAAGATTGTCGGAGACGATTCGTCTCCGACAGTTGTTCTCTTTTTTTTTTTTTTTTTTTTTTTTTAAATTATATAATTTTAATTAATTATTTTATTTTAAAATATATTTAAAATTTATTTTTAAAATTGATAACCTGCATTTCAGGTAAACAGATCATTTTGGACCTAATTGCATGATTTTGTGTGGTTCAGGGACTCAATTGCATTTTTTTTGAGTTTGATGGTCTAATTGCACTTTTGTGTGCAGTTCAGTGACATATTTGACTCTTATTCCTTTCAAATATATCAAGAAATATATAATACAATAAAAAAGGGAAATAAATAAATAAAACATGTATAGTAGGTTATGGGACCGGGTCAAACGTTGGCGAGTTGACCTTAGTAGGCGTGGTACATAATCTTTTGGATTTAAATTGTACAGTAGTTTCTTGATGTCTTGTATATGAAAGTCAAACTTCACACGAATGCGTGCTGTGCTTGGTGAATTGAAATCTAAAGAAAATTATTTAAAAAAAAAAAAGTCGTCAAATTCCGTATTTAATTAACTTCATACTAATTCAATTATACGCCGGAACTTATGAATTTTCTTGATTCTTAGATTCTAAATTGAAATTTTCAAATGTTCTACTCGGCGTTTAGAAGGTTCGGTTTTGATTTTTGATTAATTTATAATAAATAGGTAAAATAATTACATTTATTAAAAAATCCATCAAATGTTTTTCAAACAAAATTTCACAATAATGCAACACTTGTACTAAAGAATCTTGAATGTCGATCTATTGTTAACTTAAATTATGGAATTATAAAAGAGCAATGTTATTATACATTTTATTTTTTCAACTCTGGTTAGAATGGGTGAATTTATAAATAATAAGATCAAAAATTTTAATATCATGTCAAAACATAATATTTTTCTTATTAAAAAGAATCATTTAGACTCAAGATTTGAACATAAAAAATAAATTTCTTGAGAGCAAATACTATTTTAAGTTAGCAGGAAGACACACGAAACACTAACTCCCTCTCTAATTCTCTCGAAACCTCTCTGTTTGTCTCACGAAATCTTATTTTTTTTTGGGCGTTTCTTCATCTGGTGGCCGCCGATCTCTGGTCGAAGCTTTGAACCTTTGACGGAGTTTCGTTTCTTGGCCGACAGTCTCTTATTTTCTTTTGTTTTTTTTTTTTTTTTTTTTTTTTTTTTTAGTTTCATAATAAATTCTATTGCCGATTCAACCACCAACCGTTCAAGGAAGTTGCGATATATAGTTTCAAAGATCTAAAACTTAAGGATTCCGCCAGTTCTGGATAAAGAGGTGGTTTGATTCTAGTGGATCCGTAAAATAAAGTTCAAAAGGTGATGCATGTACTGCTGCTTCTCTTTTCTTTTGTATTCTGTTTTTTTTTTTTTCCTGTGTTTTTCTCTCGTTTGTGTGACGAGTTTGTTTTCTTCTCGTTTCTTTT
Organism: Ipomoea nil; assembly: GCF_001879475.1. Lineage (NCBI taxonomy): Eukaryota > Viridiplantae > Streptophyta > Magnoliopsida > Solanales > Convolvulaceae > Ipomoea > Ipomoea nil. Next base: position 691,557 of record NW_017619597.1, read on the forward strand.
GGCGAGCTCTTTTCTTCATAAGTGTGAAACATATAAGTTGGTCATGGCGTATGTGAACTTCATTCTGGGTGACAAAGATGACAATGAAAAAGAGCATCTGCAGCTCAGCTCGATGGATATTATTAATGAACAACATATGAAAAACATATACTCAGGTAGTGTGTAAGACTTTTTAACCAAAGTCAGTCTTGACTACGTTTGATCAATTCTTCAATGATATTAAAGAAGCGTTAAGTTCATCCAACGAATTCAGCTTCAAATTTGTGAAACAGTCTGCGAATCAAGTTCTTTGTAGCATTGTTAGGAAAGTTGTTTCTATGTCTTATTGTAAGGAATGGTATAGCGTTCCATCGATCCTATTTGTAATCGCTTCCGCTTATGATTAAATGAATGAACTTCTTTATTTAAAAAAAAAAAAATACTATTTTAAGTTTTTTTTTTTGAAAGGTGGCCAATGAGGCATATATTAGAAGTACTCAGAAATAGAGTCTGGAGGGACATCGTCCGAATACATAACTGTAGAAGAATTAAAAGCAGAAGTTGCTAATCTATGAGCTAAATAGTTCTCTGATCTAGGAATAAAATTAACTGAGCAGTAATCAAAAGAAGTAATGTGTGCTCTACAAGCATCAATGGCATAGCCTACGTAAGTCCGTATTGTGACAACTCGACTTGTCAAATATTGTTGTAGGGTCAAGCAATCTGTAAGCAAGCGTACTGATCGTTCCCCGCGATTCCATAGCCAAGACAAGGCTTCCTTACATGCTATTGTCTCAGCCATAAGCGGTGAAAGACAATTTGATAATGGCGCACTGAAAGCCGATACATATTCTCCTTCTTCGTTGAACAAAATCGCGCCAACCGTAGCCTTTCCTGTAGCAGGTATAAATCCGGCATCGATATAACATCTGCGGACGGACTCGGCATTTTCCGTCGGCAACATCGCGTGGGCAGCATCGTCCGGCGGTCCCTGTGTGTCGGCAGTGGCGTGTTGCTGCTGCTGCCGTGCCACGGCAGTGGCAGTAACGTGGCCTTGCGCGGCAGCGTGACGGTTGACTTGGCGGTGGGTGGGGTGGACCCGCTGCCATGCAAGTGTGGTGGCTTTGGCCACGGCTAACACCTTCCGTGGTCGCGGTAGACATGCATCCCATACCGCTCCGTTTCTGGCTCTCCAAATGTGGTATAAGATAGCAGCTGCGTGAACAATTTGGTTAGTGTCTAAAATGTTCAATAGATCACTAAACCAAACATGAAAAATATTTGTTGTTATCATGGGGATTGGAAGGTGAGATTGAGTCCAAATGGATGTTGCATAGTCACATGTTACTAAAGCATGCATTGTATCTTCATCCATTATTCCACACATAGCACATGTTGGTGGTACATCCACTCTCTTTATAATCAAATTTGTTGTGGTAGGGAGGATACCACTCAAAGCCTTCCATAAGAATGTTTTCCATTTGGGGGGGACTTTTAACTTCCATAGGCCTAACCAATTATGGGTGCCCGTATTATCATTGAGAGTTCCCACAATTGTCTTGTACCCACTCTTAACAGTATAATTTCCTCCCTGATCATCATACCAATACCACATATCTTCATAATCTGGTGATATTGGGATCTTTTTTATTCTATCCACATCCGTAGGACTAAAAATATCTGCCAATATATCCGGATCCCAAGTCTGTGTCTCATGATCAATTAATCCCACCACCACTGCATTATTCAAATATGCTGGCTTATCTGTATGAATCATTGAGTCATGTTCATCCTGCATCCATGGGTGGTCCCAGATGAGGGTTGTCTTTCCATTCCCAATTCTGCGCCTAATTCCACCACAAACCATACTCTGAGCTGCCAATATACTGCGCCAACAGAAACTGGGATTATTTCCTATTTTGGCATCATAAAAGGTCCCCTGTGGATAATACCTCGCTTTGTAGACTCGCGAGACCAATGATTCAGGTTTGGTTAAAAACCGCCACGCCTGTTTTCCCAGCATTGCTATATTAAATGCATGTAGTTCTTTGAAGCCCAGACCACCATACTTCTTTGGTATACACAACTTGTCCCAAGCCTTCCAATGAATTCCACGCTCATTCCCAGATCCCCACCAATATCGTTTCATGACGCGCTCAATAGCTGTGCAAACTCCCATAGGTAGTAAAAAGACACTCATTGAGAAAGTAGGCATTGCCTGAGCCACACTTTTCAATAAGACCTCCTTACCAGCTTGCGATAGCAATTTTTTATTCCAAGAAAGGATTCTCTGCCTTATTTTATCCTCAATATACGAAAAAGCTGCCTTCTTATTCCTCCCTATAAATGAGGGGAGGCCCAAATATTTCCCAAAGTTCGGTGCTTGAACAACCCCAAGTATCCCTGCCACTTCCTCTCTATCATCGTCCCGTGTGTTCTTACTGTAGCATATGCTGGACTTATGGTAATTTACCACTTGGCCAGATAAATTTTCATACCGTGTCAAACACTGCTTAACTGCACTTGCTTCCTGCGCATTTGCTTTAAAGAATAAAAGACTATCATCAGCAAAAAATAAGTGCGAAATAGAGGGTGCCCCCCTTGCTACTCTGCACCCGTGAATCGTTCCCTATACCTGTGCCTGCTGTAATAGTAATGATAGTCCCTCCGCACAGATAATAAATAGGTATGGTGATAATGGGTCTCCTTGCCTGAGTCCGCGAGACGGGACAATCAGCGGTCCTCGGGTTCCATTCAGTTTAATACTGTAGGACACAGTAGTCACACATAACATAATAAGCTCCACCCACATATTATTAAAACCCAAAGCTACCAACATACTTCGCAGGAAGGGCCATTCCATTCGGTCATATGCTTTTGCCATATCTAGCTTTAAAGCACCCCACCCCGTTCTTCCACATTGTTTCCTGTTCAAAAAATGTCCAACCTCTGCAGCAATCAAAATATTATCTGTAATTAATCTGTCAGGTATGAATGCACTTTGTGTATCAGAAATAATATCGTCCATGAGTGGCTTCATCCTGTCTGAAATCATCTTTGCCATGACCCTATAAATAACATTGCTTAGTGCTATAGGCCTGTAGTCCGAGACCCGTTCTGGATTTTTCTTCTTTGGTATTAGAACCACATCTATATCATTCAACTTGCCTGGGAAAGTCCGTGTATTTAAACAATTCATAATAAACTCCGACACATCACCCCCCACCACCTCCCAGAACTGCTGATAAAAGCCCGGATTCATTCCATCCGGACCAGGCGCCTTATCTGGAAACATAGCAAACAGGGCCGTTCTCACCTCATCTTTTTCAAAGGGGCGCAATAATGCCTCGTTCTGTGCATGTGTCACCCGGGGCAAGACATTGGCATAAAAACTTTCATCTATCTGAGACGAATTTGACGAGAAAATATTCCGATAATAATCAAAAATAATTGTTCTCATGGCATCTCCTTCCACCCAATCCCCATCATCATTCATAATTTTAGAAATTGTGTTTTTCTTTTTACGGTGAGAGGCATACCTGTGATAGAACTTTGTATTCGCATCTGCCCCCTTCAGCCAGTGTTGTTTCGCCCTCTGTCTCCAAAAAGCATCCTCCTGTGCCTCTAACTGGGCCTGTTGTTCCTCCAACCGCTGATATTCAACTAATGAATACTGGTCTGTGCATCCCCGTAGTCTCAACTGCTCCTTACGTAGGCATTTCAATTTCTCATCAAACCTATGGAACTTATCACCTCCCCATCGTGCTAGCTTATTCCCGCAGAACTCGATACAGGCTTGTAAGCCTCTATCTCTTCCCTCCGTCCATGCCGTCTCGACCACTCCTCTACAACCTTCATCATGGAGCCAGACCATCTCAAAACGGAACCCTTTTCTCCCACCACCTGTCCTTTCCCGAAGATTCAGAATCCCAAGGAAAAGAGCAGAATGATCTGAGCGTCGGGTTAAGATGTTCAAGACACTTGCATCTCTCACTACATCTCGCCATTCCTGCGTGACCAGTACCTTATCCAACCTTTCTTCAATCCAGTCCACAGTCCCCTCACCTCTTTCCCAGGTATACGGATATCCCAGCATGGGTAACTGAGTCAGCCCACATTCATCAATAGTTTCCCCGAAACCTCGTAACAGTGCCTCTGGATGAGGATTTCCCCCTCGCTTCTCATACTGATATAAGAGATCATTAAAATCCCCTATAATAACCCATGGCAATTCAGAGCGATGTGATAAGGATCTGATGAATTGCCAAGAGTCATTCCTTCTCTCCCTTTGCGCATAACCATAATACCCAGTCATTCTCCACTTAGTAAACCCCGGCATCGTTACCTCAATATCCATATGATTTTTAGAGTAACTTAACAGACTTGCCGTACCATTCGTTCTCCATAGTAATGCCAATCCGCCTTTCGTTCCAACACTATCAACTTTAAATACACCATCAAAACCAAGTTTGACCCGGAGCCGCTCTGCATGATCCTGGGCAACCATGGTTTCCATTAGAAATACAAAATCGGGTTTCTTACTGGACACCATGTCCACAATCTCTCGAACTGTTCGTGGATTACCCAAGCCACGACAGTTCCAACTCAACGTACTCATGATGCTATGCGGGTCTGGGAACCAGCACCCGCTATAAACACGTTTTTTGACACATCTGCCATGGTAGTGTCTTGCCCATTCCCTCGCCTTTCTCCCTCATACCCCCCTTCCCTTCTCCTTTTCGAAACCACCTCAACCGCCTCCTCGGCCTCATCAGCCACAACCGGCCGTGCCACACCCTCCCCCATCACCCCATCCTTTCGGCCTCCCTCATCTCTCGTCCCCTCGGCCACCCGTGGTAGTCCCCCCACTGGAACTAACCAGCTCTCCCCCACCTCCCTCGGTCCGCGGCCTCCCCCTACCCTCAATTCTGCATTATACGGGTAAAGGTGCACCGGCATCGTAGACACCCGGGCTTTGAAACAGAATTTGTGTGTATGTCCCAAGAGCCCACAAAAGAAACAGAATGAATGCAACCGCTCATACCTGAAATTTATCCAACAAGTAGACTTGTCCCGTTTCAACAACTTCATACGTCTCCGCAAAGGTTTATCCACCGGGATCGATACACGGATCCGATAGAATGCTAGCCAAGGCGCCCCCACAAACCTTTCATCATGTTTAACAAAAGTTCCAATAAAATTCCCCATCTGCTCAAGCATCGGTAGAGATGTATATCCCATAGGGATATCATGAAGCTGCACCCACATATCAACAGTATTCAATTCAACATCAATCGGTAAAACTCCATCCTCCACCAAACGGCATACCAGTGTACTATTCTCAAATGCCCACGGACCTCCATTCAGGACATAATCAACATCCGTTTTATGAAAGAAAACGAACAAAAACAAGCCCTTATAAATCTCCGTTACCGTAACTCCCATCACCGGTTGCCAGACAGATGCTAAAACTTGCCTCATGTATTCCAACTTAATCATACGTGCCGTGAGAAACCTGCCTACGACACTCCAGGTCTGAACCGGTGGCTCATGACCACCCGTAATTCCCTCCTCTTCCACCGGCGCAAAGCAGACGTCCTCCACATCCTCGATGCCAACCTCGGCTGTGCGCCGCGTCAAAGCCTCCATCTGTTGCACATGCCCGTCGTCTGCCATTATTCCACGTTGCAGAAGCAAACCGCCACGCCGAATCTTCGTACAAGCCACCGACCCACTCCAAAACCAATCTACTCGAACAATATGCAAGAAACCAGCGAGAACAATACGCAAGAAACCAGCGAGAAACTGGTGGAAATCTGACGGAATTGTGCAAAGACCTAGCCAAACCCTAGGAGAGGATGCAAAACCCTAGAATTCTAGAGAGAAAAAATGCAGGATCCATCTCTGTTACAAATACTATTTTACGGTACTTTACAAAAAAAAAAAAAAACTGTTTTAAGTTATTTCTCTAATAAAAAGTTAATATTCCTTATCGAGTTATAATATTTCAACTTGCATTAATTATTAACTTTTTAAAGGTATTATTATATATATCTTTTTTAACACGGAAAATATAATATAAAACTTCCTTTTCCTTTCGCTTTACTGGCCCGCGGAAAATTCATTCTTCCAATATTTTATTCACATAAAAAATAAGGAATTATTTTGTTCATATCTGCACTAAGCAATAATTTCCTAACCCCACCCACCCCCTCTCAATGAATGGATCATGATTCTTATGCAAGGTCACAAGTTTAATTTTTTTTTTTTTAATAATATCCTTTGTCACACGAAGTTTTTTTAATGCGATTTACTTGTCATGTACAATTTGCTATATGTTACATACAAGTAGGATTTATCTCATTATCTTCAAATAGTAGTTGTGCGTTTTCTCATCACCCAAAAATAATTTCAAAAATATATATTTCTCTATAAATATTTAAAATAACACACTGAGACTAACTATGTTTAGTCTTACCAACCCGCATGGGCAACTCAACTGGTCACAGAGGTAAAATTTTGGAAGAATGACCAGGAATCGAGTCTCACCAGCGGCAGTGTGGGAGCAACCTCTTAAAGTGAGGGGGGTTCCTTCTTCCTTGTGCGCAGTGAGCACAGGTCTGGCCTCTGTGGTTCATGTTCAGTTGAGTTACCATGATTTACATCCTACCAAATGCTCTGTCGGGTTGAGTTTAGCCTTTTAGAAGAATGTTTAGTCTTACGGTCTTACCATGTAGCTGGGTTCCATACATCTCATTCACTCCGTTAAAAAAAAAAAAAAAAAAAAAACAGAATATTTGCACAGCTGAAAAGCTACGTCTATAATTAGGCCTTTCTTAATAATCTACCATAATACCATCAAAATAATAATAATATACCATAATTAATTATTTAATACTCCGTATTAACTATAATATTATATATTGCCTTTATTCCCAGAATAATAATAATTAAAAAAAAAAAAAAACTGGATTTCAGGTTGTGAAAATGTGATTCGGAAATCTACTATACGTAAATAAATAAATAAAAAGATTTAATTTCCATAATGGAGTATGTACTTTTTAATGATTCAGTCCATTCAGGTAATAGCTAAAGATGCCTACTCGGAAAGCAAACAAAAACTGACAGGCAATCACAGGATGAAAATCACGTGTGAACACGCGTTGTACAATGTTAATGTTATTTTTATTTTTTATTTTTAAAGAAATTCCTTATCATCTAGAATGTTTTGTTTATATTATATTATTTGCAGCGATTTGGAAATTAATTAATTAAAGGGAACAATAATTCGATACGATATGTCTTTATGATCATTCATCTATGTTGTTATTCTGTTTTTATGTTGTGCTTTGAACTTTTACTAGCTTTATGATAATGCTATTCCAACATTAATTAAATAAATCTCTAAATTCCCAAATGAGAATTCATAAATTTGAGTTTCAGTGAGGTTAATATTAAGTGCTTCAGTAGATTGAGAAAGTAACTAAGAACAAATACTACATTGTAATAGAATTAGTAGTATTTAAAAAAAAAAATCTCTAAATCAGTAGAGATAAAACATCCTAAATACATTATAAACTTAATTAGTCAAATATGAGTTAGAGTTTAATTGATATATATATATATATATATATATATATATATATATATATAGAGAGAGAGAGAGAGAGAGAGAGAGGAAGGTTCAAGTGCGGCAGTGCACTTAGGTGCGACGGTGCGGTTAATTGTAGGCCATTAGATTAGAAAAATTCAACGAATCACATTTATCCAGGCTTTTTCGATATTTTCGCGCACGTTCTCACACTACGCGAACTGCAAGGTTAAAGTCGTCATTGGGCACCTGAATATATCAAATCATAGTGTTGTGTGTTTTATGTTCGTTATTGGTGCATTATTAACCTTACTGTGGTGTATTTGAGGATTCGTGTTGGTGCCAAGTTCAGGTGCGCCCGCGCCTTCCCATGCGGTCAGTGCAGGTGCGCTAATAGTTATACAAATATACACCATCCATGTTAGAAAATGCACACCAAAAAAACATGTACAAATTAGATACGCATCACCAGAACGCACCATTAGGTATGAATAAAAGTATCACACAGTGTTCAGAAATACACCATTGGGGTGGTCTAAAAAGAATATATATATATATATATATATATATATATATATATATATATTAGCGAAAATCTTTTTGTGCATATAGGATACCAAAATCTTAAAAGGAAATCATACTCTTTTGTGCATCATAGATCCTTCATCAAGTCAATGTGAAATTGATGATCATCAACGATGCTTATTCTTTTTAGTCCATGCCATATGTATATATTTATTTGTGGTTGATTGCATCTTACGATATTGCAGAATTTGACAATCACTACTGGAAATTATAGAATTTTCGACCACCTGAAAGTGATCTTAAATCAAGTCAAAAATCTTGTTTCGATCACTTTTGGTATCCGAAAAAACCTTTGTTGTTATTTCCGACCACTTTTTGGTATCAACTTGATTTAAGATCACTTTCAGGTGGTAAGAAATTGCATAATTTTCACTAGTGAATCGACTTAAATTTTGCAAAATCATATCATTTCAACTTAATCATGTAACACACTCATTGTCTTTTTCAACTTACAGAAGAAATTTAATGTAACTATTTAAAGGTGTGACAGTGATCGTATTTTTCTTTATAGTTCATGGAAATTGAATCTCATGAATACTGACACATATTCTATGAAAAAGAATAAAAGAGTTGTTAATTTGTTCATGTATAGAAAAGTAAAAACTAAAATAGAATATAAGGAAAATATGATGTTTCATCCTTATATGTATATGAAATGACAATTTCAATCTCCCAATTGTTAGTGTGAACATTTTTTATGACCTCCAAATTGTCGTTAAGTCATAAGTGACAATTTTCTTCTATTGTCAATAGATACCATGCATTAAACTTCAATTCATTACCTTTGAATTGCATGTATGGATCAATTAGTAAGGATAACATTATAATTTATAATTCTAAATAATTAAAGTTTCCGTTAATTCTTCCAAAAGGTTGAACTCCAACCCTAATAAAGTCTCCGTTAATTAGTTAAGGGAACCATTGTCAAAATTGTCACCTCTGAAAATTTATAAAAATCATTAATATAGATCAGACATGAATAATTGAAGACCAAAATCACTATTTTCCCATAATAATATAGACGAGTAGGTATTGTGTGAGACCATTTCAGGTAAGACGTGTAATACCTTTTAGACAAAATGTAAAACTTTTCAAAGAATATAAAACATATCACATTTTAATTAAAAAGCATTACACATTCACGTGAAAAGATTTCACACAAAACTTATTATATATATATATGGAAGGGATCGGATTAGGTGCGGGAGGGGGCTTCTCGTGCGGTTGGACTCACATTAAGCATTAAACTGACGCACTTTAAGTACACAACACACGCACATTAAGCATACAAACAAAATACCTTCAGAACACAAACTCACATACTTTAGCACAAAACTCACGCATCTTAACCACAACCTTCACGCACATTAAGACAAAATTCACGTATCTTAAGTTTCAACAACTACTCACATTAAGCACAAACTCACGCACCTTAAGCACAAGACTCACGCACCTTAAACACAAGACTCACACACCTTAATTACAAAACTCACGCACCTTAAGCACAAAACTCATGCACCTTAAGTTTCAACAACTACTCACACTAAGTACACACCTACGCACCTTAAGTACAAAACTCACGCACCTTAAATACAAAACTCACGCACATTACTCACCGCACAACTGCACGAGAAACATGCACTCACACTAGATCTTAATTATATATATATATATATATATATATATATATATATATATATATATATATATATGAGGGTTCTCATATATATATATATATATGAGGGTTCTAATGAGAACACTTGCTTATGTGAGAACAAATTGTGTGCATCTATCTAATATTATTTAATGGTCTAGATTAAGTGTGTGCGAACGCGAATTAAATACGTTTGTATACATTTAATTCGCGTTCACACACATTTAATATAATCTAGATCATTAAAATTAATTAGATACAGAGCAACCACCTAGTGACTTAGACCCCCACGCCAATAACAGTCTTTATTACATACGGAGTACTTTCCATAAACTATAACTCCATATGTAAGAATCAATAAATAAATTAAACAATGAGCAATTTGTACTGCATACCCCATTGCATCTCGAAAAGATTCAACTGATCGAGTTGTTGGTGTTGACTGGACAACACCTAATATGATTATTAGTTGATGATATATGGTATATATATATTATATATATACTACAAGTAGTCAAGTACTGTTACGTTAAATATACTAAATTTAATGAAGGGAAAATGACACTTTTTCCCCCTGCGTTATATGCTTATAGCACTTTTTTCTCCTGAGTTATTCATGCATTCACATTTGCCCCCTCAATTATTATAAAAGTGGTGGTTTTTCCCCCTGATAATACTAAATGGACATTTCTACCCTTAAAACAAATATTTTATTTTTTTCTCTTCTTCACCAAATTATTACTTATACGTAGGGATGACCATGGTTCGGTTCGAACTGAACCAAACACTATAGCAATCAAATTAAAAAATTTCGATTATGATTCATAACATAACTCAATATTTGGGTTTCCGTTTACTAAAATCGTGAATTGGAAAAAAATGGATCCTGAACCGTGAACCGGAGGTTCAAATCGGAACAACTACTAGCAATAGCTTAAATTAGAATTATAATATTTGCAAATAGTGTATGTTTTTTCCCGCATTTATATTGACTCTCACATATAAGTATATATAATCGCGATTTGAGTTTTATTTTGAACCGTCGGTTCACGATTTTGGATCCAATTTGAACGGTTGGTTCAAACTTTCTTTTAAAATTTTATTTTTTTATTTTTAAAATATTTTGAATTTAACACTTAATGTATTTTATTTTTTCAAATCGTGGTTATAATTTGTTGGAGAAGAAAAATAAATGAAATATTTATTTTAAGGGTAAATATGTCCATTTAATATATCAGGGGGGAAAACTGCCACTTAAATAATTTAGGGGGAAAAAGTGCTATAAGTATATAACAAAGGGGGAAAAAGTGCCATTTTCCCTTTAATGAATTTATTGAATTATGTTCAATTATTTATTGAGATCGATCTAAAAAAAATTCAAAGTTGATTAAGAATAGGTTTCGGTTCTCTGAAGTATTTTGTAGTTCCTCCTCAAAAATTTGTGTAAAATTTCTTGGACTATTATACATGAGTTGGAGAATTCTAGCTTTCTTCTTTGAAAATATGTGGATATGAATATCGTTGGAAAAAATTAGTTTAAATGGCATTATAAGTGGCTATTTTGTGGTATAATTATTAGTGAGGTCCACTTTCGATTTGGGTCGGGTTCTTCGTATTGAAACGAAAAGATTGATATATTATATGCTTAAAACGGATAATGAGTGAATGTGAAATTAATTCTCAAAGTAGACCCATTGAGTTGGAAAAGTGAAAGGAAAAAAGGCTTTGAAGAGGATTTCATCCCACATTGGTTTGAGAAGTTGGTTTGCACCACTATTTATACAAGAGTCTTTCTAAAACTTATTGAATTGTATAGCATAGGTGTTCTCTTTTATGCGTAGGGGGAGGGGTGCAAATCAAATCCTAAAATTGATTCGGTCAAATTGTCCTTGTCATGTTGCAATTGTTAAACTCCTCAATTCGTGCTAACCACCCACTTGAATTATCCATTCGTCCGTCCCAGAATTTTTCTAATAATAATCTTTTTTTTTTTTTTAAGGATTATTATTGATTTTTCCAACCATTATTTGCAACACATATTAGATTTTGCAGTCTAGGGGGTTAAAGATTAGCATTTGTTTGATTATACTAATTAATCAGTTTAACATAATAAACTAGACAAAATAAACTTTTAGCCGAGTAGGGTATTTTGTTTTTTTTTTTTTTGTTTTTTTGTTTTTTTTGTTTTTTTTTTTTTGTTTTGTTTTCTTTTAATAGTTTTACATATATTAATATTGCACAAAGACAATCAAGAATACAAATGTAGAATTAGTTTACGATTTGGTAGTGTAATTGTAAAAGATTGTTTTTATAAAATTCGACATTTGATATGTTCTTGTTCCACTACTTTGTATTGATTCATTGATTTCTATACTATCACGTTAAGCTCTTGATGGTTAGACAAGTGTCTTTGGCTAAAGTATTTTGTAGATAATAAGTCAGATTGTGATGCGTCTTATATCGACTACAGATAAAAATCAAGATTAATATACAAAATTTGAGTCAACTCTGCATAACCTAGTTGTTGTGGTCTATTAATAAACTAGTTTTAATTTTATGATGTAATTGGACCAATCTTATATTATAAATAATCCCCAATGTATGTATATAATTTTGCTTTAATTCCCTGAATGTACATGTTTCTTGTTTGTGAAGTGCAGTGCGCGGGGCAAAGAACATATTCAGTGAACCTGTAAATCTAACGACGAATCTAGTTAGTAACCTTAGTCAACCGGGCCAACAACCATGGACCCCCATGGCTGCAAGTAGCCAACTAGGGATGTCTCAATCAAGCTAGTTTGATCTAATTTGGCCTTTTTTTTTTTTTTTTTTTTTTTTTTTTTTTGAAAGCATCTAATTTGGCCTAGTCCTATTCAGTTGTTGGGTTATCACTTATCAGTTTCGACTAATTATAACAGTGAGCAATGTTTACCTTGCATTGTGGATAACACTGGTTCAAAAATAACCTTTAGATTATAACATCGATTTTGCTGTTAATTATTTTTACTTGTTAACAAATTGAAGATACATGCATCACATGAAAATTACAGATGCACAACATGATTTGATAACTACAGACACATAAACTAAGCTACAAGTACATAATATGTTAATTTCTGAGTGTAGACATAACATGTTAACCAACATCTTATGTGTCTGCAGTTAACATATTATGTACCTGTAGTTAACAATTGATGTGTATGTAGTTATTATGTTATTTGTTAACTGCAGGTACAAAATGTGTTAACTACGAATCATATAACTCTTGAATCAGAGTTTAAAACGCAATATGAAGTCCATGGTATAACAATTGGTTGAAGCACAATAGTTATTGCATGGATCGTGGTCCACACAACTGTGTTAATGTGTGGATCACAGTCCAAAAACGACGTCGTTTCGCGTAATTATTTTTTTCACACAACGCACTATAACATACATTTTTATAACTCATAATGTACATTATTCTAACACATAATGTGCATTATCTTATCCAAGGAGTTTCATTATTCTAACACATAATGTACATTATTCTAATGACGTCGTTTTGGACCGTGGTCCACAAATTTACATTATGAGTTAGAATAATGTATTTTATGTGTTAGAATAGTGTACATTATGTATTAGAATAATGAAACTTATTTGTAAGATAATGTACTTTATGAATTAGAATAATGCACATTATGTGTTAGAATAAGCGTTAATTCCATTTTTTAGTTCTAGATTTATAGGTGAAAATTCACTTTTAGTCTTTTTTTTTTCTTTTTTTCTTTTTTTTTTTTCAAATCATCCACTTTTGATCCTAGTATTATTGTTGCATGACCATTTTTGGTCTTCCATCAATAAAATAGTTTATATTTTGTCAAATATAAGAGCATTTCAGTCTTCAATTTTGATTTTTTTTTTAAAAATAAACATAAAAAAATATAGCTGGTCAACCTACTTTGTATAAAAAAGATCAAAATGGCATTGTATTTAATGACATTTCAATGATTTTCTTGACGGATGACCAAAAAATGGTCATGTCATAATAATACTAGGACCAAATGAGGATATTATGATAAAAAAGGACTAAAAGTGGACTACCATCTATAAATAAGGATCAAAAATGGAATTAACTCGTTAGAATAATATATATTATGAGTTAAAATAATGAAACTTCTGAGATAAGATAATGTATATTACTCTGTATGTATTAGAATAATGTATTTTATGAGTTATAAATATATATATATTACAATAGATCGCGTGAAAAAAATTACACAAAATGACGTCTTTTTTAGACCATAATTCACACAGCTGTGCCCTATTGGTTGAAGCATGCACCAACCAAGTTATTAAATTATCAAACCAAATCTTTGGGTTCGAATCTCCAACCAAAAGATGAAAAGAATATTTCCTTAAATAGTTTATAGGAATAAGGGTCAAATAGGCCATCGAACTGCACACAATAATGCAATTAGGCCACTGAACTAAAAAAAACAACAATTAGGCCACTAAACTAAGCAATTTCATTCAATTATTCTAATTTACAAGTTTTGTAGGTTACTAACAGGTCACCCAAACAATTTAAAATATTTTTTAAAAAATTATTATTTAAAAAATAATAAATTAAAATTTAAAAAAAAAAAAAAAAAAAAACATTAACCGTCTCCGCCGAAGACGAGTTTCTTGTCTCCGGCCATGGACGAAGAAAGTTTCTTCGTCTCCGGCAGAGACGAGTTTTTTTTTTTTTTTTTTTTTTTTTTTTTTTCAATTTATTATTTTTAAATAATATTTTTTTAAAAAAATATTTTAAATTGTTTGGGTGACCTTATAGTAACCTACAAAACCTGTAAATTAGAATAGTTGAATGAAATTGCTTAGTTTAGTGGCCTAATTGTTGTTTTTTTTGGTTCAGTGGCCTAATTGCATTATTGGGTGCAGTTCAATGGCCTATTTGACCCTTATTCCTAGTTTATATTAAGGAGCATTATGCCTTGGACCCATGTGTATCATGTGCATGGTGGATATGTTGTACATTCATAATTTCTATATTTTACATTCATAATTTTTATACTGTAGATTCATAATTTCTATACTGTAATAAAATTTATAATGTAGTTTCATAATTTCTATACTGCACGTTCATAATTTCTGTACTGTAGATTTATAATTTTTATACTGCACATTCATAATTTCTGTATTGTAGATTTATAATTTCTATACTGTAGATTCATAAAATTTATAATGTATATTCATACAGTACAGAAATTATGAATGTGCAGTATAGAAATTATGAATCTACAGTATAGATTTTATAAATCTACAGTATAAAAATTATGGATGTAAAATTTAGAAATTATGAATCTACAATATAGAAATTATGAATGTACAGCGTGTCCACCATGCACATAGTGGACACGGGTCCATTAGTCCATAGCATAATTTGCCTTATATTAACGGGCCAACTGATTTATTTGGGCTAGTAACTATTAAATTGGGCCTGTAAAACTGACAAAGCCCAGATCTTATTTCAATTATCAAGCTGCTTTCTGCTTTCTGCTGTCTGCAGGTGCACGCCCAAGAAATCGTTCTTCTTCGGCTCTTCGCTGCACAGAAATTCTAACAGTTACGATTTCTCTAAAAACGCTGTTACGCTCACGGTAACGTCTTATTTCTTGGAGAATTCGATTTTTTTAATTTATAATTTCTCCATGTTTGTTTTCTGCCAATCTTTAATTTATATTCCTTTAATTTTTTTTTCCCCTCTGGCGCTTGTCCTTTTCTTCCTCACAATTTCTCGGTTTATTATGTAAATTTCAAGTATTAGTAGGGTAGAAAGGAAACTGTGTATGAATGTATATGCTGCTATATAGAACACAGGCAATTTCCAACAGAAAATGAGGTTATAAAGATTAAAGGTTGATTATGGCTAGTTGGGGTACTACATTTGCTATGCATATAGATTTTGTTGTGTTTTGAGTGAAAATAATTGGGTAAGAGTGGATGGAATTCTGGATGGCTATTAAATTTGTCAAGGTTTACTTTAAATTAAACACCATGAGCCAAAATTTCCAAAACCAGAACAAAATACCACCAAAAAATCTGATAATTACAAGTATTCTAATACTTCTAAGTTGGTTTAATGTAACCCATGGTTGAGGCTGAGTATGATCCACTATTGTGTTGCCCATTTGTGATCCACTTTGTTTTCTATATGATCTCTTCTTTGCAATTATCCTTTAGTTGCTCCATGGCCTTCATAACCCATAGGACCCTTCTTGGAGCCTGCAACTCTGACAACCAGAGGGGATGTGACCCTATATCTCCTGTTCCTCCACGAGTAAGACCCGAAAACATAGCCTTGTGATGGAGTAGCCACCGTGATATTCAGAGTGAACTTATGCTTCTGACCGAAGTGAGTGAAGGCTAGTCTTCTAGGCACCACGGTCACGTTGATTCCCCTTGGAGGGAACACTATTACCTTGTATACACTTCTTGGCCTCCCCACATTGGTCACGGTTCTAGTTACAGAAAAATGGTTTCTGAGATTCGGTACTGTAATTGATGGGTAGTTGAGTGCAGATGGCGATGATAGTGTTTGATCACAAGTGCTGTTGTCTCCCGTGACCAAATGCAGTGTTTTCTCGTCATATCCGATCGAGCAGAGGAAGGCTCTGTAATCCACCGGGTGTGCCTCGTAGACCAAACCGGGATCAAGAACTCTTCTCGGACTAACAAAGCCAGAACCAAAGTCAAACGCATTAGCTCTTCTTCCATCGGGATCTGCTGTGATTGGTTTGTGATGCTTGTTCATAACAGTGGCTGCATTGACAATCAATTAGTTGAAAAATTGATTGTAATTTCATTTAATCACTGATTGTATTGAACGAAAAATAAAAACAAAAACCTGTTGTCATGATTGCAGACTTGATAGCAGAAGGAGACCACGATGGATGCACAGCTTTTACCAAGGCTGCTATCCCGGTTACATGGGGACAAGCCATTGAAGTTCCAGAAAGTATGTTAAAATTCATATTCGAAATTGCAGGAGACCAAGCTGCCAGGATATTCAACCCAGGAGCTGCAACATCGGGCTGCAAAACAAGTCACGAACGTTGAACTGTACCGCTATCCATGACTACTATAAAGATCGTTTCAAAAGCTCGAGCATGTTCATTATTACCTTCAAAATTTCTGGAGTTACAGAATTAGGGCCTTTTGAAGAAAAGGCAGCCATATAAGGAGCAGCTCGAGTTCCTATAACGGTCTTAGCAGAGAGAATCCTCGACATAGGCTGGCTGTTAGGTATGAGAATAGAAGAACTTATGAATTGGAAGTCAATTTCATAGTTTTTATTACTGTAAGAACTAACATTTCCAGAAATGATGAATGAAAAAGCGGTTTGCCAAACTAACCGTGTTCTCCTAATGTAAGAAAGGATCTTATTGCCAACCCGTCTCCCAACGGTTGCTGCAGGGATCGAAAAGGGAATGGCAACGTCATAATTTGCGTCATCTATAAGAACCATCCCAATCCCGCCAGCCTTTTTAACCACCGACCCTTTTGCAAGCTTCGACTCTGTTGAGCTTCCAGCATGTCTGCACACGAGAACCTTCCCTTTGGCCTTGGTTCTATTCAAAGAACTCTCCAAGCAGTAACTAGTACAGAAAAATGCCAAGTACCTTTAGATTATTGTTCAATCGATACATATCTAAATTTCACAAACACCCAAGTACCTTTCGCTTCACCTGGATTGATAAGGAGTGAAGAATCCACTAAAAGCCTGGGCAGCCGAAATGATTCTTGCAGACGTATTCATTTGATGAGTGCTAAGACTTTCGCCCTTCCAATAACAACCAAGAAATCTATAAGAAGTTAAGAACATCGTGGTTAATCTTTAAAATTCACACGAATATAAAGACTGTTGGTTACCGTGAAGTGGGTTCCGTTTCCAAGGATGATATCCGACGTGAATTCCCTGTCAGTTGAACTAGCGGCAACTGTAACCAACCAAGGAGCAACATTAGTCGCTGATCCCACACTTCCTTGGTTTCCAACCGAGGAAACCACGGTTATTCCATGGCTTACAGCGTGAAACGACCCCACAGAGATAGCATCGTCGAAATAATCTCCCTGAGGAGCATCTGGACCCAAAGATAGAGACAGGACTTTAACCCCGTCTCTAATTGCATCATCAAATGCCGCCAACATATCTGCATCATAGCAACCCGATATCCAACAAGTCTTGTACACCGCTATCCTGGCCATAGGCACACCGCCTCTAGCTCCTCCAGATGCCAATCCTCTATAAGTTATGTTCGCTACATAGCGACCAGCTGCCGTTGAAGCTGTGTGGCTGCCATGGCCATTACTGTCCCGAGCTGACCTAAAGGTTATGGTCTTCCCAGAACTTTCTTCGGCTTCATAGCCACTCAAGTAATATCTAGCGCCAATTATTTTCCTACAAAAGCCAATAATTTCTCAAACTTTGCATTCATTTAACTAATCAATAATCCCCAAGAAACGGAAGGCAAAAACCAAAAACCTGTTACATGTCGATGCATTGAACGCCTCCCCTGGTTGGCATTGTCCCTTCCATCCAGCAGGCACCGGAGGCATGTCAGCATCACTAAAACTCGGAGACTCGGGCCAAATCCCTGTTTCGTAGATTGTCTTAACTCAATACCAATATCAAATTTAGCTTGGAGAAAGGGTTGAAATAGCAATACTATAGTACAGATGAACCAAAAATCTCAGGCAGGCAACATTTCATTTATGGTCCAATAGTACAATAAAAACATTTGACTGTTAAACAAATATTTCAGGCCTTAATTTAGTCGGTGTCATGTGGACAATGAAACAGTGCAAACATAAAATGTCATCAAAACTATAGGTTGAAATAGTACGAACTACTAAAAATCTAATTCAGCCGTCCCATTGTCTTTAAAATGATTGAGATCAATAATTATTGGCGATAGAGACAGACTGACGGTGAGCCAAAGGAAATATCTTCCCCTTGTTTCAAACCCGCTACCACAACAAGTGTAGTCAAGAATCAAGATTATTTTAAGTATACACAACCCTAGTCTAAATTACAGCAACTAATCAACACTCTTCTTCTTCTTCTTTCAAGCCAAGTAAACGAAGATCAATAATAATCGATGATAAAGATAGCCATGATTAAGTAAGCGATGAACACTCTTCTTCTTTTCTTTGAGTACATGTTATTATTCTAACCAAAAGAAGTTCGAGGAAATGAACAGAGAGGTCACCTGTATCAATAAACCCGATTATGACATTAACTTGGTTCTTGGTAGAAAAGCCGGGAATTTCCATTCTGTCATGACTACTTAACCCCATGAAATCCCACGAACGAGTCGTATGCAGGGTCCTCTTTCGATTAGGAAACACCGATACCACACCAGGCATTTCTGTTTGCATTTATCCAACATAAAGCACAAATATATCACCAAAACTTTACTATTTAAAACCATAGAAGCTTGCTTAGTTGCTTCTTTCTCAATTGAATTAGGTGCTTAACCAAAGGGGACTTACTGGAGATTTCAAAGGCTTGTTCTTCTGTCAACTTGGCAGCAAAGCCTTTAAAACCATTCTTATAACTATACACATGAGAAGCCTTGGCTTCTTCAAGACTACACCATCAACAAGTCCATTCACCAAGTCAAGTTATAGCCAAATCAATACAACACAGAGATGAACCAAAAACACAAACTTTTAGGAAAAAAAGATGATCAGAGAAGCAGAAAGAACAAGAAATGACCTTCCTCTATGAACAGTAGTCAGCATATAGTGATGCTGCTTCATAAGATCATCTGGGTCATCATCCCTCCCTTTTCTTCCCATATACACCACATACACCTACAATTCACAAAAACAACAAAAACAACCTTAAATATCATCAAAGACTCTTAAATACACAATTATACAGTGTGTTCTTGAATGATATGCAAGGGCAGTATACCTTGGAAGAAAGGCAGAGGGCAATCTCTGAAAGAAGAACACAGACACACAGGAAAATGACATTCTTTCTGGGAATTCTCAATGAACCCATTCTCCTATTTGGTTGCCTGAAGCTAAAGGCTAATCAATGAAAGTAGGTTTTACAGAAAACGATGAGGTCTTTATAGAATGAGCCGAAATAAAAGATGTTTGGTTTCAGAGATACACTGTGCTGCTTTCCCTCTCACTCCACTGTTACAAGTGGGGCGGGGGAAAGGGGTATAAACATGTAAAATGGACAATCTTTGTAGCATAGACCACTAAAGATTTGATCTTTTGAGAGATAGATGATTCATCAAGAACGGCGGTTCTGCACGATTGCATTTTTATCACCGAAAGAGGATGAAAACAAAAAATTATTATACTTAACAGAAGAGTGTGATTCCATAAAGAATAATATGTATACCCATCTTCGTATTATTGGTAATAATTCATGCCAATAATAAGTTTTCATATTTTAATCCGTTAATAAAGAGAGGTAATTATAAAAGTGAAAAACATTACATAATTCTATTAGGTACGATCAATTGATATTATAGAATTTTTCATATTGTATTTAGAGTAATATTATAGTTTTGTGAATATAATGTAAAAAATATTGTGTGATGTGGTGAGTTGTAATTGATTGATCTAATCGGTCTCTATTCGAGATTGTGTATTGATTTTATAAGTACGTACTAATGAGTATAAAATTACAAGTATAACATCTTAATTCTTTGATTTATGTGAAAACCTACTGTTGTTATCTGAAAATACAAGTATAACATTTTAGGTGAAATCCTCCTGCGCAAACTATATCGTGCACCAGGGTGCACAATGCATTGTGCGCCCTGAGAATTTGTGTATTACGTTAAGAGTTTATGTGTATTATGTTAAAAGTTTATGTGTATTATGTATTATGTTAAGATTATGTGGATAACGTTAGGAGTTTATGTGTATTCTACTATACAATTATGTACATACGAAACAGGAGATTTATAGGGCGCACAATGCATTGTGCGCCCTGGTGCATGATATAACAATTGATCCTCCTTATGGCGCAAAGGGCCACATAGAGGTAAATATTAATAAATTGATAACGCTCAGTTACAAGTACTAACTAGCCTTAAATCTCCAGGCCAATTGTTTCACCCAAAAGAGGTGCCTACAGTTCAGCAAGGAGATTAGTCAATGTGTTCAATGGTGAAAACTCATGTACACCCAAAAAAATTACAAGTACTAAGTAACACAATTCATGTACCTAAATACATAAAATTAATTAATACGGAGTACCTTTTATAATAAAAAAAAAAAAAAAAGAAATTTTACAATCACATATAGGTTATAATAAAGCCGTGTACTTTACAAAGTTATATTTTTTGCTTTATTTTATCATATGTATATAGGAGGAAGAATTACAATTTATAAAGTAGTGTAAAACATAACTTTATAGAATACAAAAGATGGTAGAATTTTTCATAAAAAATATTCACAATAAAAATTAAAACTTTTAATGTTTAAAGTTGAGGAGGTCTACCTCTTATCATGTACCAAAAGTTCATTGGATAACACTGATTTTAAAAAAGAGTAGTGGTGCATGCAGTAGATTTGCTTTTAACTTGAATCAATACTGAGGTCCTCCACTACATTTCATGGCACCAACACTTTTAAAAAGAAAGAAAAAATATTCCTTTCAAGTCATTTTAAAGATGCATTATGTATTGCACTGCAAAACAAAACATAAAATAATGCATTATAACAACTGATGTTTGATCATAGTATGTTATTGTGTTGAAATAGATGTTACAAGAATATTGAATTGGAAAGTGATTCGTTGGTGACTATGAAGAAAATCATATCGAAGAACACAAGAAGGATCTTTTCCTGCACATAATCAATGTCATTAAACTGGTCATAAGTAGGAATTGAAGATGTAACATTCTTTATGACCATAGAGAAACAAATTGCTATGCAGACTAGATAGCATCAAATGCGGGTGTCTTCAAGAAAGGCTTCACATTTTGGAGTATTTTTTGAATGAAATGAGACATGTTCTTGTAGTTGATATTGAGGATGTTTGGTAAATAACTGTTAGCTGATTGGGTTAGTGTGTTTAACTAGTTGATAGCACTATCTGATTATAGAAAGATGTTTGATAAAGTATAGTAGTTGTTAGTTATAGTTGATTACATGCAAAATGACTTTTTAAAACTGCTTTGAGCACCTTTTTAAATTTTAGCGTTTTAGAACAATAAGCTGTTACAAAAAACTCATTAATCAAACACTTATATTAATTGTTTAACCAAGTCAAGCAACTAATAATAGTAATCAAATAAACCAAAATTGACTGATAAGCTAACTATGTTACCAAACATGGTCATTCTCGATATTGATGATGGCAATGTTTTAATCATAATTTAATGGTTAAAACATGGTCATAGGAGTGAAGTTTGGGAAGAATGACCAAGGATCGAGTCTCATCAGCCACAGTGTGAGAGTA
Organism: Ipomoea nil; assembly: GCF_001879475.1. Taxonomy (NCBI): domain Eukaryota; kingdom Viridiplantae; phylum Streptophyta; class Magnoliopsida; order Solanales; family Convolvulaceae; genus Ipomoea; species Ipomoea nil. The sequence goes on from NW_017619597.1 coordinate 713,847, forward strand.
GTGGGAGTAACCTCTCAAAGGAAGTGAAGGGAGCAGAGTAGTGGGAGTAACCTCTCAAAGGAAGTGAAGGGAGCATGAGGGCTCCTTGTGCGCACTAAGCAAAGGTCTAGCAACTATGATTCATGCTCTGTCAAGTCGGGCGTGAATTACCATAATTTATATTGGGGTTGGGGATTCAAACTTTTGGGAAGAAGGGTTAAAACACGTTATCATCAAAGGTGGGCAAGAAAGTCCAAATGTGAACAAACCAGCCCCAAGTGATTAAAAAGACACTAGGGCTATTATGTCATGATTAAATGTAGTAATTAGGTAAAAAGGTACATTCATGGAATATTATGGCTGATGGAGGCAAGCAAATGTGTAGTTCAAACTACTCATGATTTTCTGGTATCCCTTAGTAGGTAATAATATTTTTATGATGTAGCCTGTAGCCTGTAGGTATAATATATGCACACACTACACTTAACTTATTTTTAGTTCACTGGAGTATATCTTCAAGGTTTTTAACCTATTCACAAATAAGATAAAATAATAATAATAATAAGGGAAAAGAGTCAAATAGACCATCGAACTTTAGCTTAAAAGTCAATTAGACCCCTAAACTTTTTAAAGGTGTAATTACACCCATCAACAATTCATTTAGGTGCAATGAAGTCCAAAAACAAGTTAATGACCTGCTAGCACAGGTCATTAGGGTTCAGGCCACCTTCCGGCGAATTTTTTGACAAAAAAATGTGACCAGCAACCGACTCAGATTTGCCAAAAATTTCGACGGTCACTTCTTTTGTCGAAAATTTCGCTGGTCACTTTTTTTTTTTTTTTTTTTTTTTTGCCGAAAAATTCGCCGGAATGTGGCCTGAACCCTAATGACTTGTGATAGCAGGTCATTAATTTGTTTTTGGGCTTCATTGCACTTAAATGAATTGTTGATGGGTGCAATTGCACCTTTAAAAAGTTTAGGGGCCTAATTGACTTTTAAGCTAAAGTTCGAGGGCCTATTTGACCCTTTTCCCTAATAATAACAATAATGACCAAAACAATACAGTGAAAGTTCTTATTATTTTATTTTGTCATTTTTTCATAATTTCTTTTGAGAGTGTGGGGGTAAACAAACATTATAAAACAAAAATATAAATAAAAATAATAAAGGTACGGATCTATGAAGATAAGGTATGGTGGAATTATTTGATTATTACCATATACCCATTCCCCACCCATCATAAACATCTCTATAAATGTCACAATTTTATTGACTATTACGGAGTATATATTATTATACTATATTATTTTATTGACAATTACTTGCTCTCACGTACTTTAACCCTACATTATATGCATAGGAAATTCTAACCTTTAATTACCACTCTCAAATGTCCCATCAATATGGACAATAAATTATACTATGTTTCATTTTTTATTGGGTAATAAAAAGAAATTGTAATCACTATTTAATGATATATATATATATATATATATATATATATATATATATATATATATATATATATATATATATATATATATATATATATATATATATATATGATAAATTTTGTTTCTGTGTGTAATAATCTGTAAATTACAGAGGAGAGATAAATCTCATTAAGAATGCTATGTATTTCATTTTATACTATGATTATGTACCATTCATTAATCAAACATTTTTTTCACTTATTTTTTTATAATTGTCAAATTTAATTTTTTGTACTTATTCAACGAAGTACCTGATACAAACTTATAACATTTTTATAACTAAGGTTACAAGGAGCACTTGTTCAAATAAATAAATAAATAAATATATATAGTGTTTTTTAAATGTGTGTTATACTTTGCCAAAGGTACTATACATACAAAGAGTACATGATACCATGATAGAGTGGAGTGCATGAACTTGTATGATATATTGAGGATGGTAAAATATGATACAGAGAAGAAGAACGAAGCTTTTATAGCCAATGGAGACAGAGGCGGTTATACCAGAATTCAAAAACTTGTATAGTTACATTGATGCCCTTCTTCGTTTATATCATCCTTCATCACAACTTACAAAACACAATCTACAACTTTGTAAAGTATACAATATTGTAATGCAAGAGATTTTTTAAGTAAATATTATGGAGTATAAAAATAAAGAGTAAATACTTAAAATCGTCCCTCGACTATAGCTAAATTCACAAATTGGTTCTCAACTTTCAATTTCAACCAATTAAGTCCTTAACTTTGCAATTTTGACACGATTTAGTCCTCCATCTATTTGACCATTTTTTGACCGTGATCGACGATCTCCAGAAGAACCTTCAGCTCTCGTCAGAGCACGTGGAGGCCTCCAGGATGACGTTGCACCGGTTCGGAAACACGTCGTCTTCTTCGCTCTGGTACGAACTCAACTACATTAAATCCAAAGGGAGGATGAAGAAAGGCGATCGGATTTGGTAGATTGCTTTCAGCAGTGGATTCAAATGTAACAGTACGGTCTGAAAATGCAACCGGGACCTTAAAAACCCAACGATGGACCATGAAATTACATATATATCTTCAAAAATCACAGTCAACAAACGGTCAAATAGACAGAGGACCAAATTGTGTTAAAATTACAAAGTTAAGGACTTAATTGGTTGAAATTGAAAGTCGAAGACCAATTTGTGAATTTAGCTATAGTCGAGGGACCATTTTGAGTATTTACTCAAAAATAAATTACTAGTATAAATGACCGAGTCAAGTTTAGTTTTAAAAAAATGAATACAGTAATATTTTAAAAATATTCACTAGGGACGACAATAGACAACTAGACAAGGGCATAGACTATGAAACTATGAGTCTATGACTCTATTCCCCATTATTGTCAACCCTATATAATTCTTAAAATTAAACTAAAATTCCAAAAATTATACAATTTAAATCCCAATATTAACCAAATCATATAAAAAGCTATGTATAGTATGTGATTTTATATATATATATATATATATATATATATATATTAACCAAATCATATAAAAAGCTATGTATAGTATGTGATTTTATATATATATATATATATATATATATATATATATAATTTATTTATTTATTTATTTATTTATAGATAAAAATGTAATTAAATAAATATATACATTTATATAATACATTATATTTACACACACAAAACATTTCCTGTAAAGAAATTGTATGTCATTTGAATACTTACATTGTTTCTATTACTTAAACCAATCAAACACTGTAATACAATTCTTAAAATTGATGTATTCGGAACTAAATTAACAATGTAATATAATTTGTATTCTATTCTTTATCTATTTAATTCTTTATAGAATAACATTTATATTCTTACAAAATCACTAAACATCTTGTGCTTGGATGTCATATAGTAACTTCTTTCATATAAGAGATCATGAGAGCAAGCCTTAATGGGGTGTTGTTGTGTGCTTAGTCAATTAGCTTGTTATTGTCGGTGCTTTTTTGTTGGAGTGCTACGAATAATTCATATGCATATATATTTCTTACAACTATTCCAACCAACTAATATATATATTTATATATATAATCTCGTACATATGATATGATTGAATAAAATTGTTTTCCCACACATGCATGTCTCTCGCAGGAAACAAAACGTGGGGGCGTAGGTAAGATTGTATAGTTAGTAGAAAGCAATCAGAGTTTTGTCTTTCCTTTTACAAGAAGCTAAGGGACCATAATTCAACATTCATTAACCATAATTTTACTCCATCAAGAACAATTTATAGTCTTGTTATTTCAGCCCGTCAACAATAGATAACCTTCTCCCAAAAAGTTGAATTTCCAATTCTGGCTCGACAGAGCATTTGGGAAGTTGTAAATCACAGTAATTCAGCGGGTATAATTTCCACACTATCACTGTCGAGGTTTGAACATAGGTCTCTTCTCCTAAATACTACATACTCAACCATTAACCTAAGTCCGTGCAAGCATGTTAGTAATGTAATTAGTCTGTCCAGTATTTTATATTATATGTTTATATTTCTAGTGGTTGAGATTTAGTCCAAGTCTCTAGCCTACAGGATAGGAGAATAATGTGTAGACTTTAATATAGTTTAGACTCTCTCTCTGTAATCATTCATTCAATTCAGATTACTATCATCTCAATTCAGTACCTGACTATCACCCGTCTGGATCTTGCCTACTCAGTCAACAGGTTATGCCAGTTTATGCACACCCCGACCACAGAACACTGGGCTTTGCTGAAAAGGGTCTTACGGTACATTAAAGGCACGCAAGACTATGGGTTACGCCTTACATCTTCGGCTTCCTCTGACCTGCACACCTACTCCGACTCGGATTGGGCTGGGTGTCCGATAGATCGAAAATCTACCAGTGGCTATGCAATGTTCTTAGGTGATAATTTAGTTTCCTGGGTTTCTCGCAAGCAGCGCACCGTCGCCCGATCCTCGACAGAAGCTGAGTATAAGGGTCTTGCAGATGTTTCAGCTGAGGTGACATGGGTAGTCTCTTTACTTCGTGAGCTTGGGTTACACTCTGGTCAGCCTGCAACATTGTGGTGTGATAATCTGGGAGCCACTTATCTCGCTGCGAATCCGGTTTTTCACGCCCGTATGAAACACGTTGAAATCGACTACCACTTCGTTCGTGACAAGGTTGCAAGTGGTGACTTCATTGTCAACTTTGTCTCCACCAAAGAGCAGCTTGCGGATATCTTCACCAAACCACTACCTGCTCCACGCTATCAGCTGCTTAGGGACAAGCTCAATGTTGTTCCTCTCCAACCTTGTGCTTGAGGGGGTGTGTTAGTAATGTAATTAGTCTGTCCAGTATTTTATATTATATGTTTACATTTCTAGTGGTTGAGATTTAGTCTAAGTCTCTAGCCTACAGGATAGGAGAATAATGTGTAGACTTTAATATAGTTTAGACTCTCTCTCTGTAATCATTCATTCAATTCAGATTACTATTATCTCATCAAGCAGCAATAGATAACATATATATATATATATATATATATATATATATATATATATACACACACACACACGAGAATTATAATACGAGATTTATATATAGTTTATCTCCCGTTCTTTTATTAGTTAGGGTTATAATACGAGATTTAATTTACTTAGGACATACTCACATACTCTTAAATAGTAACTGTGAATTTCTCTCATCACTCAAAAATAAAAAATGAATTATTGAAGATTCATCATTCATAAGCACCGGTCCCCACCAATTCAATAAGGCAACAAATTAAACTCCAAAATTTCTTAACACATATTATGTTATGATAGTGATGAGTATTATGAAAGCACCAACGTCGTGGATCAAACCATGATGATATATAATATATTGATGATTATCATTATATAGTTGTCAGGTAGCTTAGCTTTCCTCCGATAACTAACATGGACAAATAATGTTTACATGGAAACATATGACTGATATGAGGATCTTTTGCTTGATCTGATTACAACAATCCTGTTTTGATGAGGAAAAAAACTTGTATTCGAAAGTCAAATGAGAATTCATATCACAATTCACAACCATGTGAACACGTAGTTAGAAAACTTTAGTACGTATAGGTTAACGAGGATTTATTGAATAGCTTAATTTTAATTCTCGATATTGATAATTCTTATTTATTGGTCCGTTTAGAAATAGAAAATTATTTTTTAAATTTTTCTATGTTTGGTTATTCACGAAAAATAAAGTCAAAGAAAATAATTATTCTGATTATTAATGACAAAAAAATTCAATTTAGAAAAAAATGTCTTCCTAAATATTTAGTCAAAAGATATTTTTTTTCAAATTTTTATTTTCCTATATTTATTTTTACTCTCCATCTTTTTTTTCTTCTAGTTTCCAGGTTATTATTATAACCACCACCACACAACCACTACCATTGCTTAATAATAATAATAATAATAATAATAATAATAATAATAATAATAATAATAATGATGATGATGATGATGATGATGGTAAAGTTGTCATTTATTGTGGAATTTCAATTTCAGGAGACCCTATCTTAAAACAATACATTATCTTTGTTGCACCTGTCATGTATTACGTTGCTTTGAAAAATTTCAGGAAACCCTATCTTAAAACAGTATATTATCTTTGTTGCACCTGTCATGTATTACATTGCTCTGAAATTCATTTAAAACTTGTTAATTTTTTTTTTTAGATCTTTCATGCACAATGATAACCCAAACACTTACATAACTATGGCGTCCAAATTAGTTTGCGTTTCCTTTCAAGTTACTCACTAATTAATCACTTATCCCTCATTCACATAACTGCCTTAATTATCTTGAAATCTATATGCAAAATGAAGAATCTATCAACCAAAGCATGGCTGATAATAAATTAAAATACTGTAACTGGGATATGATGGAGATGGAGGGGTCAACCACTCAATATCAACCTACGTACAAACAAATACTATGTCACATTCATGCATTTATAATGGGAAAGCTAAATATCAGTCTTAAATGTGTATAGTATAGTATAGCTACCTTACATCAAACCAAACTTGGACGATTAGGTTTACTCCCAAAAAAAAAAAAAAAAAAAAAAAAAATCCTAACGAACCATTATTTAATACGGAGTATGATTTTTTTGTTAATAATATCTCAAAAATTGTACTTTATTTAATAAAAAAAAAACTTTGAATTATGGGGTAAGTACGATGAAATTAAATGAAGGGTTTCCTTTCCAAAAATAAAAAATAAAAAAATGAAGGGTTGGTAGCATCATAGGAGAAAATCAAGATATACTTGGAAAGATCCATTGAGTCACCGTGATTTACATCCTCCCACATGCTCTGTCGGGTCGGAGTGTATCGATTACATTTTTAACCATTAAGATAACAATAAGCCAATAACTAACCAAAAATTAATCAGACAAAATGAGTAAATTGACATTTTTTGGATGACAAGAAAAAATTGCAGCCTCTATCTAATGGTACGGTGTGTATTAAGTAAATTTCATAGATGTTGGCAAAAATTGAACATATAGCCTTTATGTACAAAAATAATGTTCTACCCACTCACTATATAGAGTCGATTATCTCTATATATATCTACTATACTAATAAGAGCCCAAGAAAGTTAGACCTATAATGGGTAGAAAAAATGGCGGTCACAGATTTTAATCAAATGAATGGCTCAGATTGATTAAAAGATTGATCAGATTTAAATTTTACACTAAAATTTCCGTTACTAATTCCGTTAAAATTTTAAGAATTGCCGTTAGTTCACCGTTAACTTACTCATTGATTTCAATAAAAAAAGTCTTAGGTTCGAACCTCATCCCAATCAAAGTTGGCATAATTAGTACTCTATTTTACTCTTATTAAATTATATAAATAATAATTTAGTAGTTACAACAAAAAATAATTCATATGCATTTCTTTAATTTAGAATTATGTGTCCACAATGCCTTTATTAAAAAAAAATTATTCATTATCAATAAATTAAATAAGTTCGAACCTCATCCCAATCAAAGTTGGCATAATTAGTACTCTATTTTACTCTTATTAAATTATATAAATAATAATTTAGTAGTTACAACAAAAAATAATTCATATGCATTTCTTTAATTTAGAATTGTGTCCACAATGCCTTTATTAAAAAAAAAATTATTCATTATCAATAAATTAAATAAGAGAAATAATTTTATTAGTTATATTGTCTTTATTTTTATTCAATATAAAAATTCTTTATATTCAAATTTATTAATTGATTATATTCGCTACATTGTCCTTACAATGTCTTTATTTAGTGAAAAAAAATTATTAATTATCAATAAATTAATTAAAAGAAATATTTTCATTAGTTATATTGTCTTAATTTTTCTCAAATGTAAAAATTTTTACATTCAAATTCATCAATTGATTATATTCACTACATTATCTATTATCTTTTTTGTGCACTATTTTTCTAATTAAATATCAAAGTTATAATACAAAATAATGCTATATATTTATTTACCAAGTATTTTATTAATACCATGAAAAAATTAAAAAAATATAATTAATAAAGCCAACCATATTAACTACTTGAGAGATTTTGTGACAAAGAGAGTATTCAAATCACACAACAAATTGAAGTGAGAACTACCTCGCAATGTCCTTGTTTGACAATCAGCAGTTAGCGGATTATACTAGCGGATTTGACCAGCGAATTTATTTAATTATTAACATTGGGTAGAAAAAATGACCGCCAAATTATTAAATCAAATGAATGGTTCATATTGTTCAGGTTTTAATTTTTTTCTTTTAATATTTTCTAATTTATCCTTAATTATATGATTATCCATTTAACTTTTCCGTTAATTCACCGTTAGTCTAATTCTAATATTAAAGTCTAATATAGAATTATAACTACACCATTAATCTAATTCTAACATTAAAGTCTTAATAGAATTTAACCACAAATCCTAATGTCGGAATCTCCTCAAACAATATTAGTATATATTTAATATTTTATGCCATAATTTTTATTTGTTCTCCCTTATGTCCCGTATTTGGTTTCAACTATACCTATACAATTATTTTATTGACAATTATAATCAATCTTGACTATATTATCTTGCATTTGTAAACTTAGAATTACCTATTTAACTCGCATGGGCTTAGCTCAATGGTTTAGTGGGTAGTATTTGGGAGAAGAGACCAAGGTTTGAACCTCGGCGGCGGCAGTGCGGGAATTATATCCAAAGTGGGCAGATTCCTCGTGCGTATCAGCATTTGGCCCTGTCTGCTGAACCATTGAGTCACCGTGATTTACAACTTCCCACAATGCTCTGTCGGGTCGGGGACTCAACCTTTGGGAGAAGAATTATCTATTTAAATACGCAAATTCAACCTTCAATTATCTATGCATGAACAATTTCAATATAATCCTGCCTTAATATACTTTAAAGTACTTAATTTAACAAAAAAGTATTGGGCATTATCCCAATCGCGCAATGCGCGTAAAAAACTAGTATATATATATATATATGTGTGTGTGTGTATCAGTGTATAAAGGGACAAAATTAAAATTAATGGATGTCCAAGTCATCATCTTTAACGATCATCATCTTTTACTAAAAGAAATGTGGCAATAATAATTATACGATTCTTACTTTTACCTAGCCTGCCTTCTTTGTCCCTCTTGTCACAAGAAGCAGGGGAGTAGGAGTTGGTTGGTATAACTTCTTTCATATTGGGATTGCACTTGATTAGTAATGTATCAAAATAATTCATAGTTTTATATCTTATATATTATTTTTTAACCTAAGTATAAATACATAAAAAGAAAGAAATTTTTAAATAACGTCTATATTCGTATAACATATAAGGTGGGATTTGAATTTAATAAATGAATAACTTAGATACCTTTTTGATAACTACTTAGATACCTACTTAACCATTTAAATATGCATTGCTAGGCCTAAATTCACCAAAAATGTGCCATTTTGGACACTTTGAAGTTTGACTAATTTTATGGTGGTATAGATAAAAGACCAATATATTGTAATCCAAATATGATTACATGTAGTTGTTTATTTTTAAATCTTTTTAAAGTGTTTGTATATCATGGAATTGTATCAAATTTTTTGGGGTACTTGTAGCAAAATAAGAGAAAACAAAAAATAGTATGTATAACTTACTATGTAGTGTTATAAAGTATCATGCATAAAAATGAAAAAGTAGAAAAAGTCAATTATAATAAAAACAGTTATATCTTTCATAAACTTTGCTCAGTAATTTTTGTTAGAGTTAATTCCACCAAAGGTCCCTTGTCATCGGTGGCAATTTTAAATTTAGTCACAGACTATCGTTTTTGCCATTTAACATCTCATACTATTATTTTTTGGACACTTTTAATCTTTCTCATGACTTTTCCTATTTTTAGTAAGGGCAATTTTGTCTTTTAATATTTTTATTTTGTTATTTTTCCGGTTTAATTGGTTTAGGACTTTACTAAAAATCAATTGAAAAATATGGTTACTAAAAATCAAAATTTACCTAAAGTCCTAATATTCATAATTATAAAGTTATATATTCATAATTTTTTAACTTCATATTCAAAAGTATTGAATCTCTATATTCATAATTACAGAATTATATGCTCATAATTGTGTTCACAATTCCATGTTCATAATTTTTGAATTATATATTCATAATTATGAACAGTTTTGAAATCGTGTCCACCTTGCAAGGTGAACACGGTTCCACGGCATAATTTGCCCGATTCGTTACTACGTTATTTTTACCAGCCCATATAAACTCTATTTTATTAGCCCAAATTTCAATAGCAAATTCTTTAGTCCAATTTGATTTTTTGATGGATTCTTGGTTTGATGATTGATATGCAGATCGATCGGTTCCTGTTTTCTGTGTATTTTATTTTCTTATCCATATTCTGAAATAGGACAAAAACACATTTTTTTTAAAGGTTCCCCTACGACCTTTCAATGTCGCTTTTGCTCACTGCAGTTTAAGAATCTTTTTTTTTTTTTTGAAGATAGCAGTTTAAGAATCTTCAGTTCTGCAATTTTTGTTTGTCAAAATGGCCGTATGGAGCAATGGACAAAATTGTATAATAGAGCAAATAGGGAATGAAATAGCATTTTTAGAAATATACCTATTCCATTGTTTGGTATGTTCTTTTATTCTTAAGAGGGGAATAGCTCTACTGATGAGGACGCCTTGTATTAGGTACTAAATACGCGTGATGAGGACGCCTTGTATTAGGTACTAGTTACGACACGCGTATTGTGAGAATAGTCTAATGTTCAATTTGTAATTTTAAATTAATGTTTCAGAATTTATCAAAGTATCATTTAGTATCTTGGCGTATATTAATGTAAAATTATCAAATTTTTCATAAAAGTAAATATTTCAAGAATGCATAACTATGACCTGTGGCATAATTTATTATTATTATTATTATTATTTTCATAAAATTAACTGGTGCAATAGCAGTTTTAGAGGGAAACACCCTCACTGGATAGTACACCCAAGCATAATCTTTGCAATACAAAACTTTATTAATTGGTGTGATTCATGCTTCCTCCTATTGCCACTTCCGCCATAAATGAATTCTTGATTTAATCTAGTCCCGTGAGGCGCTTCACTGCAATTTTAGTACCTTGGCACAGTGCACCTTAAAAAATAGACTCAAATCCTCCTTCCCCAAAAAGACAATGATAATAGGCATAATTTTTCTCATCTATGATTAATATATACCGTAAATTAGGTGTACCGTTTCATCAATGCCCAATGCATGATTCTAATTGATTGATCAAAGTGCATGTTAAATTTTATATTGTATTTTTTTAATATACTCTAACATATTCATAGTATATGTTTACCAATTATGTCAATTTTGATTGGGATGATGTTCGAACTTAAGAACTTCCTTATAAAAATTAATTAGTAAGTTAAAGAATAATAAATAGTTAACGAAATATTCTGTTATTAAAGTTTACACCGCCAGAATGCATGAGTATTTAAGAAAAAATAAATGATATAATAGATGGTTAAGTAGGAAAAATAATATAAAAAATACTAAAATCAAAATAATATGAACTTGTTCATTTCAACAAACAATCACACCAACATTTTTTAATTTCGGGACCTAACTTTATTGGCTCTTTTTAAGTTTGTAGATGTAGATTCTTGAGTATTATATTTAGGAACAACATATATTTTTATAATGTCTAATTTGTCAACGGCTATTTTTGTTATATAATACAAAATTATTCAATAATAATAATATTAATAATAATACCTATGCAATGTGGATGAAATGACATATATGTGTGTTACAACTTAACCAAAGGGTTAGGATTTGCACTCTACCCTTTTTTGAGGTCTTACCCGGCACAATCAAATATAATATTAGTTTTGATGTTTGAGGTTTAGTGTACCTTGATTGAAAAAAAAAATGTAATCTAACCAAAAAAAAATAAATCAAATTATAATAATAATTTAGAATATAGAGTACGGTACTATATATATATATATATATATATATATATATATATATATATTAATTTGCACTTTTATTCCTTAAATTAACCACACATTGAAATGCAATTTCTGAAATTTATTTGTTTTGCAAATTAAACCAAATGATTTTTGTTCTTCTAATTAAGATTCATTATATTCTGTGGATCAATGGTGTTGCCATCATCAAACTAGGAATCTCCACCATCCAGAATGAATCATTGGGTAGTGGGTACAAAAGTAATGAAGTACCAAAAAAACCATTAACATCACAAACAAGGCAAACCTGGCCTATATTTACATGCACTTGTCGCAAATATTGCATCACAACAGCTAAGTGACAAAGTTGTTCCAATATGTTGGTAATACATATGAGAGTGTTTTGTAAATAGCTATTAGTGGATTGTGTTAGGGAGATTTGACTAGTTGATAAACATCAACTGATTGTATAAAGATGTTTAGTAAATTAGCTATTAGTTGATACTCCTGATAATCTATTACATGCAAAATGACATTCTCTAAAAGTTGATCGAAAAGACGACTCTAAACAACACTTTAAAATTTAGTTTTTTGAAGTAATAAGCTGTTACAAAAAAGTTACTTAATCAAACACTCATATATATATATATATATATATATATATATATATATATATATATATATATATATTAGTTAAATAGTTAATAGGGATCAAACAACCTAAAATTGACTGATAAGCCAATTATGTTATCAAACATGGCGGATTCGCTTTCTAGAGCATAGATAGATTTTGGTTGGTTCTTTATACTTTCTTAGAATTTAACGTTTGATGCCACCTAAGTGAATTTCTTTCATGCCCTTTAATTTATAGTATTAGAGGCGTATTGCCTACACACACCATATGTGTGCCTCCACTCAAAAAGCCACACTCCATTTCTGCATTAAACATGGCGCCATCATCATCATCATCATCATCTCCTCAGCTAGCTGATAAGTATGCCGACGAGAATCCGGTAAAGCAGTTGCAGCGGGGTCAGTGGTTGCGCGCCGCCATCCTGGGAGCGAACGACGGGTTGATGTCCACTGCGTCGCTCATGATCGGAGTTGGCGCGGCAAAAGAGGATCAGCGGGACATGATCCTCGCGGGGCTCGCCGGCGCTCTCGCCGGCGCTTGCAGCATGGCCGTCGGAGAGTTTGTTTCCGTGTCCACGCAGAGAGATATCGAGAAGTCAGTCCTCGCCGGAAGCTGCAGTACTGTAGAAGAAGAAGGTAAAATTAAGGTTGAGATAGTTAGCAATGCTTACCCGCAATCTGCCATTCAGAAACCAACTGAGCTATCCATGAAAGCTCTGCCGAACCCTTACAAGGCGGCGGGGGCATCTGGGATGGCTTTTCTGTGCGGATCACTCCCTCCTTTGCTCACGTCTATGGTGGCAGCACCCAACAATATAAGGATCATTATGATCGTAGGCTTGGCATCCGTAGCGCTGGCCGTATTCGGTGGAGCTGGAGCGTATTTTGGCGGATCGCCGGTGAGGAAATCCGCCGGAAGAGTTCTGGTTGGAGGCTGGATTTCCATGGCCATCACTTACGGAATGCTAAAATGTTTTGACAAAGATTCTAAAGGTGATGATGGTGATTAAAAATTTAATTAGCACGAGCTCGATCTTTCTACTTCTTGTACAGTGTATGTACTGCATATTCTTGAGTGTCCTGTACTGTACGTATTCTCTTGGTGGACAACATTGGGGAGATGACAACAAGGATTACATATATAAATAAATGGACTGGTTTTTGTATAACATTTTCATGTCTCTTATTTTACCTTATCATATTTACTATTCATTATTTGTCAAACTAATTAGATTTTCTTCGCTTATTTTTTTAAAATTATTTAAAAAAAATTGTGTTTTTTTTGAAAGCAAACAATAGGTATATTAAGAACTCATCAAACCAACAATAGGAGCGGGAGGGTATGAAACCCACGAACCCAAAACAAACAAGGAATGATGTCCGTGCAAGCACATGAGCCACATTTTTAATAATATTTTTAATATAGTTTTTAAATATATAAATTTTATATATAATACTAAATAAATTTAATATTATAAAAATTAAATTAAAAATAACTTCAATTAAGCATTATTAACTGAACTAGACATGTATAATACTTTAACGGAGTATCACAATATGCACAATCATAAATACATAAATGCTACCATGTTTTTTTTAATATGTAGTAAATGCGGTGATTCCTACAAGTACAGAAGTCAGATCGTACAAGGATCCTTTTGACCATTCATAGTCTGCTTGTTGGTTTAAGTACTTGATCGAGCTCGGGTTACACGATAGTGAGTCGGAGGGTTCCGTGCTTAATATTATTGTATAAAAGATTGCAAAAGTCTCCACACAAGCATTTAATGTTGTATTTATAGGAGGTGAAAGGAAACACATGATTGTAAGCACGGGACCCTCATGCATGTGTGACACGTGGTGCCATGCACACGGGCAGGCCAGAGGCTATACTAATTCCTCCACGTGTTTTGGGATTATATTCCTGGCCTCCTTGCTATTGCGGCCATAGGGTTCGAGCAGAGGAACGACGCCAAATGCCTCGAGTAGAGAGGGTCGGGTGACACTTCCCGACCTAAAATAGTCGGGGTGAATCTAAAAGGCGGGTAGGTACAGTACGAGATACGAACTCTACCCCGCTTAGCATAATTATTTAGGTCGGGTTGGTAGGTTCTGAGGTCGATAATGCTTAAGAATTATTCCGCTCAATAAGCTGATCGGATACGGAGCTAATATACAATATGTAAAGGGATGGTATACCCAAGGAATATTCCCTAATAATATATACTTGACAGGACGCTTGGAGAATGTTTTCAGATGCACAATTACTTATCTCCGAACGCACAATCATGCATTTCAAGATACACAATCGTAATTACAAAAATACTAGGTGAGAACAGACTCCCTATATAAAAAGTGAGGATAAATATCCTATACTTTTCAACCGCATATCAGGGTTCATCAATGATTGAGAGCATTTTTTGAAGACAATGATTGAGAGTTTTAATAAAAAAAAAAAAAACAAACAAACAAACAAAAAAAAACACAATGTTAATTTTATAATTATTGAACTTTTTTCTCAAAAGTATTACATTTTCTATTATGAGTAACAAATACTTTATTCTGAATTAATTTTACATTTTCATTTTGACACGTTTCACGTCCTACACAAGTTCTTGCCCACGTAATATTTTAAAGGAAAACACTACTTAGACTTCCAAATTCTACTCTCCATTTTAATGTTGACATTCTTTTAATCCACATAATGAAGATAAGTATATAACTTAAGGGGGCGTTTGATTCACGGAATGTTAAATTGCTAGAAATGTTAAATTACTGGGAATGTTAGATTCCTGTGTTTGGTTTAAAACTAAGATATGTAAATAAGACAACGGTAATAAGATAAATTGATTAAAAAGTCCAAAACCCAACATTAGTAATAAGACAAGGGAATGTGAGATTACCTAAGAAATTAGATGGCATCTCACATTCCCTTCCAATAGCTAAAAACTTAATGCGGAGTTTATATGAGATTCCATGGGAAAGTTACACAACTTGAACCAAACATGAGAATCTTATATTACCAAGCAAATATAACCTTGAGGGGACGTTTGGTTCACGGAATGTCAGATTACCTTAGGGAATGTTAGATTGCTGGGAATGTTAGATTACTGGGAATGTTAGATTCCTGTGTTTGGTTAAAATTGAGGTATGTAATATAATCATGTTTGGTTTAGGGTTATCTTTTATACACACTATAATATCCTTAAGATAACCAAGGTTATCTTACATTACCTAAGATTTTGAAGGGAATCACATTCCCTTCAAAATCCTATGTGGAGGGAATGTGACATTCCTTGGGAATGTTAGATTCCCTAAGATAATATGAACCAAACACCGGAATGTGAGCTTTGGAATGTCACATTCCCTTGGTTATGTTATATAACCTGAACCAAACGCCCCCTGAGGGGGCGTTTGGTTCAGGTCATCTTAGATTACCTAGGTAATCGAGTTTGGTAATATTTTATTACCTTGTTTGGTTCAAGTGATGAGATTACCTGGTAATGTTATGTTACCTGAAAGCTGATGTGGCGGTAATGTTTCAAGGTAATGTGATTACCCCTATTTTTTTAGGTAATCTTAGATTACATTGAATTATTCCAACTTTGCCCTTGTTAACTAATCCTTATATATTATAATAATAATAATAATAATAATAATAATAATAATAATAATAATAACAACAATAACAATGAAATAAATATATATTTATATAATCAAATATAAATGTGTGTATATTTACATATTTAGTTTTTTTTTTTAAAAAATATTTAGGCATTGATATACATTCATACATATAAATAAATAAATAAATACACACACATATAAATAAATATATAAATATAAATAAATAAATAAATAAATAAACAAATATATATATATATATATATATATATATATATATATGTGTGTGTGTGTGTGTGTGTGTGTGTGTGTGTGTGTGTGTGTGTGTGTGTGTGTGTATATTGATGACTTTATAGTAATTTGATCCATATAACCTAAAATATAACCCTTAACCGAACAAGGTAATATTATATTACACAATCCAAATCAAACATATAAAGTAATCTTACATTCCCAAAATAAACGCCCCCTGATTATCTTATATAACCTGAACCAAACGCAAGAGTTTTACTATATGTACTCATAAATCTTATTCTCTCAAATTTACTTACTCGCGGACTCTAATGTGTTATTTTCTTCATGTGAGCCTCTATTAAAGTGTCTATGTTAATATTTAAGTATGAGAATAAAAATTAAAAGTAAAAAATAAGAGTACATGCATTATTTTCCTATAACTTATCCATCAAAGAGTAAAAATTAAGAGTACACGTACTAGAATTCTATTTTTTAAACAACTTTATCAAGTGGCACGCCACTCAATGCAAATTAACAGTTCTCCGCTCGTCTGAACTGGGGTGCCACTTGTTATACTAATAAAGACACACGTCATTTGAATAGTCGCTGTTTAACATTTTAAACGGCAAAATGACATATACGAGTATTATTATTTTGTTTTACTTAGCCATTTCAATAGCCTATGTCTATAGTATTTGAATGTTAATTGAATTGTGTTTTGATAATAAACTGGAAATATTTTTTCCTAAAATCTTTTCATAAATATAATTTAAAAAAAAAATTATGAGTGTCCAAAGTAATGCCTAGCATTAGCATAACAGAATTGGTGATATCTTCTCTTCTCTTCTCATATGGATTTGTGACAGGAATACATAGAGATTGAATGAGGCGTTTGTGTATGATGGAAATGGCGTTTTTCGTTTTAGCTTAATCCAGGCATACTGACTGTACGTACTGAGACAGGGAGGTAGATTAGAGTCTTGTACAAGCTACATTACATGGAGGAGAAAGGCGGGAATGTGCAGCACCGGTCGCCGTCGAACGAGGCTGCGCCGCCTCCCACTCCGGCGGAATTCATCGGAACAGCCAGTGCCAACTCGCTTCTGATGACGTTGATGATGTTGGCGTGGCTCGGCGTTCCTCCCTCTATCGTTGTCGTCGTATTGGCCTCAATCATCTTCCTCCCCTTCACCAAGGCCATCATGTATACCTCTCCTCTCTCTTATTTACGCGATTATTCATTGTAATGTGTGTGTGCGACTGAACTATTGTGTGATTAATTCTTAATTTCAGGGTAATTGGATTGTTGTTTCTATTGATGTTCATTCCGATTGATCAAAACAGTAAATGGGGCCTTAGATTTGCGAGGTTCAGTGTTTATTAGTTTATTTGAATGATTTTTTTCAAATTGACATTAAAAAAAAAGTATTTAATATTGTTCAGTGATCTTCAGGTACCTTTGTAAGCAAGCTTCCGGTTACTTTCCAATGCATTTGTACGTGGAGGATATCAAAGCTTTCGAACCTAATCGTGCATACGGTAAGTTTCTCTGAGATGATGAAATTGAGAAGAAAATAAATCTCACTTTATTTCTTTGGTATACTAAACTTTGCAAGTAATCAGCATTTTATTGCTAAAATTTTCATCACACTCTGAACAGAGCTAGTTGTGAGAAGAGTGTGGGCTTAGTAGGCCAGACATGATATACTCAGAAGTTAATTTTTATCAGTTCTGCACTGATTTCTACTTCTTTGTCTATCCAGTACTTCTTTGTATTACTTGACAATGGAGATTAGAGAATATGTTTTCCTTTGTTTCTTTCCCTTTTCAGCTCTCCCCTTTTGGTACCTCTATACCAAACTCTACGTAAAAGAGGAATTACCAAAATATCTTTCATTTCTTCTGAGTTAAAACTGTACTTACTTTCTCCTTATTCCTCACAGTTTTTGGCTATGAACCACATTCAATTTGGCCAATTGGAATGGTTACACTTTCTGCCTTTACTGGTTTCATGCCCCTCCCCAAAATCAAAGGTCTCGGTAGTACTGCTGTAAGAATTTTGGCTTACTTATGAAGAAGTTAGATTTGTAGTTTCTGGTTTCTTTACTCAGTTGTCAATTTCAGTCGACTTTCGGAAAATATGCCAGGTGTTTTATACTCCAGTGATGAGGCATATATGGACTTGGTTAGGAATATCACCTGCAGGGAAGCAAAGCTTTAAGTCCCTGCTGTCATCTGGGTATAGCTGCATCGTAGTGCCAGGTGGAGTTCAGGAAGCATATTATATGGAGCATGATTGTGAGGTTTGATTTTTTTTTTTTTTTTTTTTTTTTTTTTTTTTTTTTTATATACTTTTTGGGTTCTCTCTTCGTCCTACTCAACTCTTTTCCTTCCTGATTGCTTGTCAATACAAATAAATGGCTATTTACTATGGTATTTTTAGAAAATTTCTGCTGGAAAAGAAGAAGCTTCATGTATTTTGATTTATTTTAAAATAGTTGTACAACTATCCTACAGTATGTTTCTGTTGTGGAGGACTTACATGTGTTACTTACAGTCATTCTGTAACCAATTATTTTAAATCAAGACAGCACTAGGAAACCATTCTTACTAAACATAATGTCTCACAGACTATGTTCCTGAAATCAAGAAAAGGATTTGTACAGATTGCTATGAAGATGGGCACACCTCTGGTTCCAGTATTTTGTTTTGGCCAGGTATACTTCATGTTATTATCCATTTTTTTCTTGGAAATTCAAAATTTTGAATTTATGAATTCTATTGCTTTAAGACTGCATGATAAATTGATTGGCCACTGTTTTACTGTGATGTTTTCTGTTATATCTAATCTCATTGATATATTAGGTCTTCAAATGAGCCCCAACTTTATGCCAAACTAAATTATAGTCGTATCTCTTAACATTCATTAAGATTTTCAGAATCTGGGAAAGATTGCTTGACAAAGTAATCAAGAATTATCATTTTCCCAATGCAAGTCCACTTTCAAGCTCTTTTCATCTGTTGACAATTTATTTGCCATAACCGTGCTTGGCTTTATTAAAACTTAAAAGTAGACTTGTTTCTTAAAATAAAGTGATTGATTTATGACTAGTAACATATCTTTACAGGGATGGGAACTTGGTTTTCCAACATTCACAGTGGTGCCTCTTACCTCTTTCATATGCTTGCTTATTGGCTGGTTGATTTGCTTTCAGAATTCTATATTAGTACCGTCGAAATTGTTTGGTCCTGTCTGCTTAAATGCTTTCCAAGATATTTTCATATTCAGCTGTGTATACTTGCTTTATCACTTGCTCTGACTTTCTGCTGCACGGTTATATGTTTGGTATAATTTTTTATTATTTATCTTTGTGGCGCTTCCCTAAATGCCCACTTCTTTTTAGATAATCATCGCAAACTGTCAATGCTTCACTTCAAACGTTCTGTTTGAAGCAATGTTAATTTTACTTGACTAGTTGACTTTTTGTGTGAAATCTGCAGTCAAATGTGTATAACTGGTGGAAACCTAGCAGCAAACTTTACTTGAAATTTTCTCGAGCTGTTAAGTTTACACCAATTCTCTTCTGGGGTTACATGGGGTAAGTGAGGGACCTTTTTCAACTATCTTTCAAGTTTCTGCTATAATAGTGCAGTATTTTCATCTTATCTTCAAACTCAGCTACGTTCCACCCTATATAGGTTATTTTTTCTGTTTGGTATATATATAGTACTAAATCCCTATAAGTGTTTGATACCCCTTCACCCTATAGCAATACTGGAGCCATAATTTGAAGATTGTGTATTGATCCTTTGAATGAAATGTAGACTCAATGCTTTTCCAGCTTTTAGGTTACTTTCTGGTAATTTGCAGGCTTTGAAGTAAGAAAATGCATTTTCTGTGGCAGGTCTTTTGTACCATTCCAACGTCCAATTCATGTAGTGGTTGGCAAACCAATTGAAGTAGGGAAGAACTCACAACCCACGGAAGAACAGGTACGTGTCGTCCTTGAAAGAAAAACTCCTAATGAAATCTTTTTTTTTTTTTTTTTTCCCTAACTGGATTTACACTGGAATTGAATGGAAGCTTGCGGCACTACACAGTCGGTTTATAGAAGCCTTGCTAGAACTCTTTGAAAAGCATAAAAAGAGGCTTGGTTATGTTGATCTACAGTTGAAAATTATGTGAGTCATCAGCCCTGTATTGTTCTTTGGCCTAATTGTCACATTCCGGGGAAGTTGGTTCATTTCTTTGCATTTGCTCATGCTCTCTGTACCCTTTTTAGCTAAATATAATTAGATATTTTATTTAAGTAGGAGATCACAATTTAAATTTTGATTCTATGTATGTAAATAAAATGAAAAAGAAAAAAAAAAAAAACTAGACAGATATTTATTCAAAATAAATAAGGTTTATTTGATTTGATACACATACACTTAACACTCTAGTTTGGAAAGGAGTAAATATTCATTCAAAATCAAGCAACTAGCCACATAAAGAATGTGGACCAAAGAGTAAGGGAAATGGATGCTAAGGCATATGTCCACAGCAAAATAACAGAGGATTCACTCTCTCCTGCTCCAAAAAGTTGAGTGATAGTACCTGCCACAGCCCACAAATGAAAATTTTCAAGTTTTTAAGGTGATAAAAACTAACTCATTCTTTGTTTGCTTTATTATTTATACATTCATTGCAGTGTTGCAAAAATTGCGCCTAGGCGCCAATTAGCGATAGGCGGTCGGCCTCCTAGGCGCCCTAGGCGGTCCCCAGGCGCCTAGAGGGCGCCTAGCGATTTTTTCAACATTGATTCATTGAATTGAGAATTATAATTGTTGAATAAAAAGGGTGGGAGAATGTACCCAAAAAAGAGTGGGTAAAGTAAGCTAAGCTGAAGTGCTAACCTATGTTCATAGCTGGAGGAACTGCAAACTGCAGTAGAAGAACAAACTGATAGAGGGGGTCGGAGTGCACCAAACCGAAATAGATTGCTCCCTTCACTACCACAATGCCCACTAGAGGCAGAAATATGTAGTGAATTGCTGCTATTCCAATCACAACCGATAGATGAATCCCTTTCCCTTTTAATCCTGCAACTCAGAGTTTCATTTTTATTTCTTAAAATTTAGCTGAATAATACTACTTTAGCATATATATAGTATGGGATTGTGTGGACAGATACCACTCAGCAGGTTGGCTCCTATTATCAATGTCACAGCCGGAATCGTTGCATCCCTGCAGTGAATTGAGTAAATATAAATATGAGACGAAACACATTCTTCAATTACAGAAGCCGAAGGGAAATGCAGGAGGGAATGAATTGTACCCTAGTAAAGAAGCAGAATCTTGGACCACATGAAGAGGAGCAGTAGTGCCAATAAGTAGCATTCTCAATATAGGCACTAATCCAACAATGAATCCAGCAATCTGTTAAGAGCAACAACATCATCTACATCTATGGATCCGATGAAAAAAAAAAGAAAAAAAGAAAAAAAAAAGAGAGATCGGTTACTGCTGCAGTAGTTGATGGTGCAAGCACAGCTCTCAGATTCATCTTTCTTGAAAGCATGGTCAGCTGTTTCTTAATCCGGCATGTTATGGGAACCTGCAAAAGATTATGACAGTCATTAACATCTCAAATATTACAATGCCTTTTGCTCCTTAAAAGTCAGTTTAAAAAAAACCTTTTCTTCTTTGTCAGTGGCTTGGGGGCATGAAAGCAGAGCATGATATGCATCATCCATGTAAGATCTCTCCCCTTTGCAGTCTATGGAAGTTGCTGAGGTTTGTGCACTGATGTCCTTATTCTTGTTGTTGTTTGAGGAAACGCGTACGATGTTGTAAACACAAGTCCACAAGCAAATCGACCCAATCTGAAGGAATCATAGTAAAGTGAAAAATACAGTGTCTACTTTGCAGGTTAAAATTTGAGAATTGAAATATGAAGTTGATGGAATACTATACTCTATACATACAGCCATTGAAAGGGAAGCATAAACCATTCCATATGTATGGCAGACATCTGCTGCTCCAAATGGACTGCCTTTCTCATTACAGATTGCAGGAATGATGATCACAGGCAAATTCCCCATGTTTCCTAATGAGATAGACAAAAACCAATTGTGTATTTATTAACCGGAGAAGTTCTCCATTTTTTCTCGAGAAATGAAAAACATAAAAGCGAAATTCCCTCGCCTCCAGGACCAATGCCTGGTGGCCACTGCATTGGGTGTAACTCCCACGTGTGACTGCCAGGCTCGATCTTGCCCACAATCAACCACCTAAGAATCAACTAATCAGCTGAGCTACGCATGCGGGTGAAAATGTGTTTACTTGTACATGTACTTACCTGCAGCAGAAGAACCCAAGATAAGGCCTTTCAAATGCTGAGGAGCCCTGGTGAGCTTGAAAAGAATCCACCCAAGTGCTGAGCCTAAGATGAAAGTGAGAAGAATGTTGAAGGGCATGAACCACCTGAACATAAAGAATCATTTGTATTTCAGAATGACACAAAATTGTACAGATCAGAGGAAATAATACTCAATCAGCTCCATAATGCATGTAATCTGAGAACTCACAACAAAAGAACGCTGTCCAAAGTAACACTTCTGGCCAAGTTGCTGAAAACCAGGGCCGGATTGAACACGAAAAACACCATCTGATTACACAAATTAAAGTTAGTACATTAATCAACACCTCATCTGAAGAACTAACACTCATTTAAATTAAATCCTAGGAATAGGAATAGGAATAGGAAATCCCAACATTGTTTAGATGCATTCTTGCATTCTCCCCCAAGATGTGTGCATGATCCGAAGCCAGCAACGATCCAAGTGCACTGATCATCAGCACTTTCAAAACAGGCATAGAAGCCACCTTTAATAAACTCAGAAAACCCATTCCAAATCTTTCCCTGCGTTCCTGCACAGTTTCAAAACACAAAACATTTTAAGCCCAAAAAAGACCTTCAAATACACCCAATGCTCATATTATACTAATGAAATATTCAAGGCAAGAGTAACTATTCTAAAAAAAAGCATAAAAATCATAGTGGTTTTGTTATGGGGTATAAACATTTTCAACAGACTAAAGAATCAAGACATTCCATTACCAAAGTAAAGATCTTTTTGGTAATTAAGATTTTGCTGCAAATTAATGAATTGATCTGAAAGAGCAAAGGACTCAAGAACCAATAATAATAATAAATTAAAGAAACTAAGCATGCATTTAAACTGGTTGAAC
The DNA here is from genome assembly GCF_001879475.1 of Ipomoea nil. Classification (NCBI taxonomy): domain Eukaryota; kingdom Viridiplantae; phylum Streptophyta; class Magnoliopsida; order Solanales; family Convolvulaceae; genus Ipomoea; species Ipomoea nil. Next base: position 737,546 of record NW_017619597.1, read on the forward strand.
CAGTTGTGGCAAGCTAAGTTACCTGTTATGGTGGCATCCAAATCAGAATCATTTTAGTTAAAAACGTACTTGAATTGTATGGGCTTCCAAATAATAATAATAATAAAAAATTGAAGGAAGAGTAGTAAAGATGAAGGTTCCAATTAACGTGATATATGCATGGGAATTATGGATGAAGATGGCGGCGCATGCAAGCAGATATGGACCACTTCGATTCGTCCATAGTCCACTGGACGAACCGACGAAGCATCTCTATGCTTCGTCCACTGGACTGGACTGTTCCACTGCAGTGAACGAAGACGGCGACGCTAGCTAAACAATTATTATTATTATTATTTATTATATTTATTATTATTATTATTATTATTATTATTTTAAAAAAGTCTCAAATGAAGTTCTTCAAATCGACAAAATAATACAATTAACCCATATTATTACTTATTTTGCAGGTTATCACTGATATAGTGTTAACTAGGCTAACACGTGACATCCTATGCTTATGTGAAGAAAAAGGCCACTAGTTAGCCCCCTTCTTCAGATCAAGGAAGAATGAAAGTCACGATTTTCACTGGAAAATAAGAGTTTGATAAATTAATAGAAAAATAAGAAATATGTTAGGTTATTATCCTTTTACCGGTAACCTGTTAATTACCAATGAAAATAACTTAATTATATTGCTCGGTTTCATTGAGTTAAAATGTTTATTTGTAACTTTTTAAATTTAAGGATCTAATTACTTTTTCATACAAAGAAATTAAAATTAAGGAATGTAGAGTAGTAAATAACGTTAAATTACAAATATGATTATATTATATTATAACTCCTATTTAAAAATTTTAAAATGAAAACAAATTCTCATGTGAGATCATCTCATTGGTCTCAATCCGTGAGATAGATGGGTCGGATCACGATAATTTGAGTCTTATGGTATATGAGCTTAATTAGTAATATTATTTTCTCCAAATTATATTGTCTATTACAGTTTTCCTTTTTATATTATATTTACGCTATAAAGTAATTATACATAAGACTTAAAGTATTGAGTATATCTACAAATCTATTATGTAATGACACTTTATTTCCTGCAAAGTATCTATTATAGTTTTCTTATAAAATATTACATTTATGTTATAAAGTATTATATATAAAGCTTAAAGTATTGATTATATCTGTTATAGTTTTTCTTTATTCCCTACAAAATGTGTATTACTTATGCTATAAAGTATTGATTATATCTGCAATTTTATTATGTTATTACTTTATTCCTTGTAAATTGTCTATTAAAGTTTTGTTATAAACATAGACGGAGGCAGTATGGGGGCAGTGGGGGCAGCTGCCCCCACTCCCCCACCTCACCCCTTTATATATATATGTATGTATATATCGACATATATAGCATTAAATGTTATATAAAATTTATATTTATGTTTGATTTATTAATAGTTAGAGTAGCTTAGTTGTTTGAGCTTTAAATTTAATTTTTAAAAAAGTGTATGGTTATAGGTTCGAATCTCATTAAAAACACTTTTCCATCTTCACTTATTTATTTTATATCTTTCATTCCTTCTCAAGATAAATATTTTTTAGCTTACTTTTATGAATCATTTAATTAACAAATTAAATGCTCTTTTAGTCTACTTTTTATGAATCATTTAATTAATGTAGTATACAAGTTTATATTATGCTTCATTTTATTCAAATTATTTTACATTTTTACCTCACTCAAGTATACTTTTTTGCTTTGATTCTAACTATCGTTTAATCTATCAAAAAATTTCTATTGTAATTTATAATATATTTTGTATTTTAACCTTATTATGATTGTTTGATATTTCGTAATTGATATTGCTAACTGTCATTTAAACTTCGCCCCCGCTCAAGTATTTTTCTGGCTCCGTCCCTGGTTATAAAGTACTACATTTATGATATACATTATAAAGTATTATATATAAGGCTTAAAATATTGATGATATTTACAATTCTATTATGTTATTATTTATTTTATGCAAATTATTTATTATAATTTTGTTATAAAATACCACATTTATTTTATAAAGTATTATATATAACACTTAAAATATTGATATGATTATATTACAATTTTATTATGACCCATTCTTATTATATTCATTTTTTTTTAAATTGAGATTCGTGAATCGGTCTCTCAAGAGAGTATCCCAAATATGAAAGTGTATTCAGGGAATAAACAAACTCGAATTTTTTGTACTTTTGGTCCCACGGCTATGGTGTCACTAACAACTTTGATCCACGACTTTTAAAACTTGTATAATTGGTCCACGATTATGACTTTCTTAGCAAATTTGGACATTCCGGTGCATTTTTCATTCAATTTTTGTCGAAAAATTTTACTCCCCATTTTAACATGGGTAATATTGTCTTTTCCATCTCACAAAACAAATAAATAAATAAATAAATAAACACAGTGGTACGGTGA